>NC_044302.2:79262595-79579002 GCF_004027225.2 Strigops habroptila | reverse complement strand
TGCTGCTTTTGCCCCACAGTGGGGCCCAAAGCACAAGGCAGTGCGAGCAGGTGTTGGCTGGACAAAGTCTCCACATGAGAGGAGGCGCGCTCTGCTATGCACATGCTCTTCCCAGGTGCAGAACCCTCCCTCTGAGAAACTTCACTCATTCCCTGAAACCCAAATACTGATACACACTTCACATCCCACTGCACCTGAAAACAGACAGACGGGAGCGTACAGGCACAGTATACCCCTCTCACAAGTACATTCCCAAGGAAATATTAGAACAGAAATATTTCTTTCTCAGAAAGTATTACCTTTCCAAATATAGTTGTGCTCTTTTATGATTAGTTAGTTCCTGAAATCTGACAAGCTATTCATCAACTACAGTATGCTGCAAAAGACAGGCCTCTGTTTAAAGGCCAGCACTTTACTAACACATGAGATGTCAGCTCCTCTTGCATCTAATAAGATTTTAAGGCAGAAAATGTGCAATATATACACATTATTCTGCAAATTGTCATTCTGAGCTTGTTACATTCAGTATTTAATAGCAGCTCTGAAATGTGTATAAATTAGAGTATATATTTCACAAATACCTGCAAAAGTATTGACAAAAGACCCTGAAGTCAAAATTTTTGTCTAATTTTGGAACAGTATTTCATGGACTGCAGCAAGATTCTTCTGAAAGGACATAGGTATTTTAAATTGTTAAATGAACTTTGAGATTACATTTACTTTTGAGCTATTTGAGTCACTTCATCACTTACAAATAATTAGGGGTTTCCAGTAAATACCCTCTATGTGGGACATACACAAAAATGGGATACTAAGTGGCAACATGTTGGGAACTGTTTCTGTTGGAAGAGATTGTGCTCTATCTTTTTCTCTTCAATTCTTCCTAACTGCACTGAAGAGGCTCATGGCTGTCAGTGAGGAGCTGACAGCCTAACCCACTTGGAGTGCAGGCCAAAGAGCTGCATCCACCTGGAATACTATGAAGTGATTATCAACATCTTCTATTTGTGGATCCCAAAAAATTTTCCACTGAAGGTATAGGTCCCTGAAAAACACTATTACCAAACGGATTACTTTTCATAACTACTCTGCACGGTTCCACTGCAAGAAGTCCACGGCCATAAAACGTGCACAGATGACACACAGAACCCCCCCGATTGTATTCATTTATAGGAGATTTGCAAATTTTTCTGATAATATTGAAGAAGTACTAATGTAATGTGAATATAAAAAGCCAATATGACCATGTCATCTTGAAACTAAGAGGAGACTGGGACTAAATCATGCCCACTTGTAGGTACTTTATTACCACCCTTACTTTGAGAAAAGTCAACATCTGTGTTTGGAAATAAACCATCATTTAGCCTTTGAGCTCTAAAGGGCAGAATGTTTTCCTAGATTCATAATCTTCAAGTAAAGATACTTGAGAGCACTAAACATAAAAAATAAGAATTACAATAACCAGTAATAACCAAGGAAAATTCTATTACGAAGATGTTTTGCAAATGACAAAACGGGATTATAAACCTCTATTTAAAATTAAAACTTCCAAGCCATAAATTATGGTGCTCATACACTGAATCATTAGTGTACTTCTGGGATGATTTTAGTGTGCTCCCATTTTATTACAGACGTCTCCATTTGACAGAGTTTTATGACAACTCTGAATCTCTGGTGTGGACCTGAATAGATACAGTAGATACTGAACGAACACCAAATCCAGGTAGACTGCAGCATAAATTAGCCTTTTTTTTTTTTTTTTAATTTAAAATCAGAGTATTTGTTCCCCATAAATAGGTTACTAAACTCCAGTGTAGCTGGGGCACCTGTGTAAAAGATACTCCATTATATACTGTGCAGAGACTTGTTATGTTAAAAGGTGCAGTGTTCGTGACATTGCGGTTAAGTACTCACAATTTAGAAAATAATTGTTTCAAAAGAACTATTACCGCTGTGCAATCTTTCTTGGGGTTTGGACATGTGTGTTTAGTAATTTTTTCTTTTTTTTCTCCTTCCACGCAAACTGAAATGTACTCATCTGGTGAGAAACTATTCTAAATTTTCACAATCAATGAGGAAACTTTTTTCCTTTTACTGCCTACCACTCCAATTCTACTTCAAAGACAGCATTTCCTAATAGGTTGGCTTCGACAATTTATGATACTGAGCCTTTCATAAATATTAATAAACTTATATTGACATTATTATCTAATATATCCTCTAGCAAAAATATGTTATGATGAAGCTAATTAATAGTCTAATTAATTAGACTATTGTGTAAAAAAAATTATTTCAAATGGGCATTACAAATTCGAGAAATTAAAAGTTAATTAGAAGAAGCCGATGAAAAAATTGAAGTAGATTCACAAGAACAGGCTTGTAGCACTGTGTGGCATTAAATTTGTGGTCCCAGTCTTTCAATTAACATGTAATCAATTATTTTTGCCACTACATTGTTATGTTAACCACTGATGGAAAACGTAGAAGGTCAGTGGATGAGAATTATATCATGCTGCCCCTACTATAATGGACTTTTCTATTAGACCAATAAAGAACTTGTATTATTATATTCACCTTTGAACTACAATGATTAATTAGAAAATAATTGCAAAAATTCTTTCACAGTCTGAGAGATGATGTCATGTAGTCTTTTACTAATAAATTAATGCAGTAATACTGACCATGTCACTTTAAGATGCCAAATTTACCTTCTGTGTTGGAAATGGGAGCACTGTCACATTTACTTTCACACTGCTGCATGGATGGAGGTCTAAGCGTTTCTGAACACTCGCTGGATGCTTGTCCGGTGTATGAGAGGCACTGTACTGTTCTCATCTGTTGCCCAAGACCACACTGTGCAGAACACTAGAAATAAGAAAGACAGAAATTAAAAAAAAAACTTGGATCCAATTTTTAAATATAAAACAGGTAACAGGAAAGCAATTAGGAACAGTATGCAAGAACAAATTTTAGAGGAGACAGGCATCTGAAGATAATTGGTTAATAGAGAAAATATTTTCATAAAATTATCTTATCTTTCAAAGAAAACAAACTATAATGCAACGCTGGCTCCCTGCACAGTTCAGATTAGGGGTATAAGAATATAATTTACACTATTTGATGTACTATGTCTGAGTGTAAGCTCATATTTTTCAAGAGAGAAATAATGACTTTAGAATACAGAAGAAAAAACAAGGAGAATGAGAATTTGAACCTGCTAGAGGACCTTTTTTAAGGAAAAGGGAAACAATTTTTCAAAAAAAAATCCCCAACTTCACTGTTTCTAAACATTTTTTAATTTCAAGAATTAAACAGTGATTTTAGTTCAATATCAATGTAAGATAAATGCACATCTGAACAACTTCCATCAAAGAAAAGATTAGGCTGTAATACCACAAATGATTGTCCCCTGATTAGTTAAGCTAAAGTGGTTTATTTTCACGAGTGGCAAATTACTCTGCAAACTTAGGAACTGAAGAATCCTGTTTTAAAAACAGGCTGTTGATCTTAACTGAGATCCAGAATATAAAGAAAGAAGGAAACTCAGTATATTATATTTAAAACACTGCATAATGGCAGCACTATTCAGCCTGTCCTGCAACAATTTAGCTAGCCCTGTCTGGTAATTCAGTGTATGTTACATAAAATTATATAAATCTCAAAGGGGTCTTGGCAGAGATATATATACATAAATGTCACTAAAATAAGAATCGGCTTTGTATCTCCCTTGTGTTTCTCAAGAAATTTAAATGTATTTTAAAAATACTAAACCTTGCAACATTGTTGTATCCCAAAATCCTCTTCCAAAAAACCTGTAACAGGACTATTTTTTACAAAATGCATACAGAAACTCATCCAGTAGAAACTAGATTGCTGTCAGCAAACCCTTTATAGTTCAGGAGACAACTATGATTCAGAATTACATTTCAATCTGAGACAAAAAGGGAAGAAGCTTTTGTTTCAGTCATGGGAACCATCTCTTACCTATTTCCAGCCACGTCTTATTCTTAGAAGGATATCCTTATCTTTATCTGTGTTCTTCTAATGTGTAGAATAACAGCAATAAATACTTCTATGAACTATCTCACCTGTCCCCAGTCTCCAGTAACCCAGCGAGGAGGAGGACATCGGCCTAAACTACAGCGGATGCGGACTGGTGGCTTGCTTTCTTCTTGGCACTGTGCGGCTGGAAAAGTTTTTAGAAGATCACTGCTTTTGCACAGAACAATTCGGTGTTTGAATCCTGGGCCACACTTCGGTGTGCACTGAAAAGATATTGCCGTAAATAATGAAAATCTCAGTACAAAGCCAGTAAAAGTGTCAGAAATGTTATTATGGAAATCAGGAAAATATATTTATGGTCTTATAATCAAAGTATAATTACGATTTTACCAAGATGATAATATTTTTTTAAATGCTTAGAAACAAAACCAAGCTGACTGATGATTGCTTATCAAGTTTTTATAAGTTTTAATTTAATAAAAGTAGATTTGCTGTTTACATTTAGGGTATGGTGTTACTATTTACTTTTATATATAAGAGCTTTTAGGTTAGGTTTAAGAAAAGCACTTTGCTGAAAAGCAAAATGGTCTGCCACACGTAGCACTACTGTGAAATGAACTTGAGTGGGCATTTCAGAAATTAAAAGTAGAACTCTCTGTTCATAATATGACCTTAGTACAGTCTTTCTCCACCTCGCATACAGACTGCTGAGCTACAATAAACACATTTTTCCTGAATCAACAAGGGGAAGATAAATGCTTTACTGGACTCCACAGGAACCAGACTATTCAGATAGAAATACTGTACCCTCTCCTACAATGCATGCTTTTCTCTCCTTTGCTATTTAAATATAAATTCTGCTTTCACACAGTTCTTGTTTTTCCTCCTTTTATCACCCCTCTGCTCATTTTAACAGCAAGTAGCTAATAAAACAGTAATGAAAAGAAGCCAGTCCAATGACCTCTACCTTTTCTCCTCTTCATATTGGTTCCCATCCCTTTCTCCTTCCTTTTTACTACTGAGAGTTAACTGTCATCTACATTAGCACAACTGCAGAATGGGGAAAGAGACAAGCGCTAACAAAATTAAAACTCAAGACCTTCTTCAAATCGGTCCCTCTAACAGCTGACCAGGAGATTTGGACGTACAGTTTTAGAATTTCCTATTTGCGTGTTAACCTTTATTCCACAAGTATATCTGCAGTATTTGGACCAGGATTGGTTTCTGATAGCATAAACCTTACATATAGATCGTGCTAAACTGTCAAGAGTGGAACTGCCTTTCATATGAAAGCAGCTGTAGAAACAAAACATTATCTGGGAAATAATACTATGTGGAACTGAATCAATATATGGTCACACACCAAAGGCTTTCTGTATATCCAGGACAGGTCAGTATATAACTGGGGAAAAAAGAAAAGCCCCTAAGATTCATTTTCCAAAAAAAAAAAAGAGACGAGTAATCCAAACTTTACTGTTGCATGTCTAATTCAAAATCATCTCTTCCTAACTTAAAGAAATTTCAAAGCAGTTCTACAGTGCTATGTATGGTATCAATATTCCCCATACATACGTAAAGGTGTATATATACATACAACCTTCGATATTTGACTTCTCAAACACAACCTTTGAGAAAATTTCTCAGTGGGAGCCGCTTAAATTAGTCGATACAGAATGGAGCGGTTTGTCCTAAATCTCATCCTTGCTTAGATTTAGGATCTTAAACTGGACTGCAAAGAGATGAGTCCTCCATTTTTGGACTTCACAATCCAGAACTGTAAAATGGGCATACAATCAATGCCCGTTTTAAAAATTTAACCTTTCTTTTCCTAATCTGTTCTATCCTTTCCTACTAAGGTACTGCCTACTTATCTACAGTACTTCAGTGTTCAGAATTCTGATAAATAATAGCCAGGTCCAATCATCATCATACTGAAGGGGCTTTAACCCTAAATCCTGTGCATCCTAAGTACCTGCCTACTAGAAAACTAGGAGAAGGAGAGAAATAAGAGAAGAAAGATCTCTGTCTCTCTGGTTGAACTACAAAAAGAATATTAATGCTAAATGGAGACCAAAAAAGAATGAGAATGAATATGTGAGGTCTTCGGCATCATGATCACGCTCATCAGTTCTGATACAAATTCCACGGAATGTTGCGTGTATTTTCTCCCACAAGTATTTCACATAAGATGCATGACTTTCAAGCAGGAACTAGAAGCAAGAGCCCCTTCCTAGCTGAGTGCTTAAAAATCACTTGCACTCAATCTCTTCTTCTCAGTGACTGAGCATTCTGTCAAAAACAAACAGAAAAGAGACAAGGCTGAAAGGATCTTACAAAAACCATCAAAACCCAATGTAGCTATGCTCTTTCATAATCTCTAGATTGTGTCAGCAAATAAGCAAAAGTTTGAGTATCAAAATTTGAGTTTAGGTGATTCCATTTTCTAGTCCTGCTTGAAGACACATTCTTTTATCTAAGTTGCCATCTGAGAAAAATATTCTCTCTGCTACTGGTTCTGTGGAAGAAAACAACATCCCTTAAAAAATAAAAACCCACTTTTTCTGAGTCATAGTCAAAAATCCATCAAGTAAGATGCACTACACCGGTCCCCAGAAATGAAAGCAAGGTAAGGAAATAGTCTGACTACAATAATACTGAATCACCCAAACCAAAAAGCATCAGTAGAATTTAACAAAAAATCTGTCTCCAAAGCAAATGCAAGACAAAATACCCAAACAAAACCAGGAAAAGGTGTCTTCCATTAGTAAGTTCTTCTAGAATTTTTGACTCACTCAGTGGAAGTCATGACTAATGGTAATATGAATGCAAAGAAAATATGCTTGTCTGATAACGCTCTTGTCAAGAAATCCTTAGATTGTTTTTTCCTGATTTAGTATATTATCTGGATAAATATTAAAGCAGCAATTTAGAGTGGACAAAATAATTCAAAGCTCAACTACTGCTAAGAGCGAATAATTCTATGGCAAAACTGATTTAACCTGAGCATGACTACATAACACTATTAGTTTTAATTAGTATTTTATAAAAGCACTTTTACACTCTCCTAAGAACTTTATTTAATGTTTACACTAGTTTTTTTTTCCTCTGACCAAAAAGACACAGAATTTCTTGTTAATTATCACTGAGGACTAAAAAAATGTGTGTGCTCAACAAGTCCACCAGCATATAAAAGATTACTTGTAAAATTAATAAAAAATTAATTGTAATTAATTTGTATCACATATTGCATGTTTTGAGTATGAAAAGAAAACTTCAGGATTTGCATTCCAGAGAAAAACAGCAAGATTTGCCATTGGTTTCAGTGGAAGCAGTAATCAACTCTTCACTTTTTGAGCTCATTCTTGTTTTCATTTTCATACTTCTATTAGAATATTATAAAAATGCATATATAAAAATGTATATTAAAATGTTTGTATGTGTATTACTATAGGAGTTTCAATTCATTATATTTCTGGGAGCTCTGAACAGAAAAAAAAAAAAAGCACTATTTTTCTCATTATATTAAAACTGTATCTCATCAGTCAAGTCAGTTTGCTAAGCTACACCTGGCAAAATTCATACCAGAAGGAAGCTGGCACTTTTCCACAATCCTGATTAAATACCATGACAATCAGACGCTTAGTCAAGGTTGAATCTTTAGATTAGAATGATTTTGCTCCAATTTATAACTCCTGCTGTATAAAAGGCTGGATATGAAGGCCTTAAGAAATTGTTAAGCTTCTTATGAGAGGGGCGATGTTGACAGCTTTGATGATGTATTAGTGAGCAATTAGTCTTGAGGAGGTAGCTAAAGCGCAATAGCATTTAGACAACATACTTCTATGGCTCTGTAATGAGTCATATGGATACTATTTGTTAGTACTGAGATGATGCCTGGATATTCCAAGCAGAAATAAACTACTGTGATAATGGATGCAAAGAGCTTACAAACTATCAATGCCACAGAAGTGGTATGATAAGAGTCTTCAACTGAACTTCCCCTCCCACTCATCTATTCTTTCCCTCTCACTCCTCTCCTTTCTCCTCCAAGTCAGATTCATTTTGAAAGGGCTGGAATACACTGTACCTTTTCAGGGAGGGACAAGGACCATTTAGTATCTTATCTGCCTTGATTTTGGTGCCCTATTTCTTGTGTGAAATGCTAACTAACAGTGGGGTAAAAAAAAATACTTTTCTGCATGTAGAACAACAGAACTGACAATATAGAAGGAAAGAGAAAAGAAGAAAACGCTCGAATACTAAATCTATGAGGTTTTGAATTCCTTATTAATCCTTTACTTAGCACAAAGTGTCAGAAAATGCAGTAACATTCAGTGGTCAGAGCTCTTGTCTCTGCTATTACTAATGCTCTAAAACAGCAAAATGTCCTTACTTCTGACCAGTCCAAAGCGACCCACTGTGGGGGACAGGACTGATTGTTACAGGACTCTTTTTCGATAGGCCGGTGTGTTAAACAGTTGGTATTGTCCAGTGTCTCCTCCTCAGAAGGTCCAATCTTTCTGATACAGAGAACTGTTCGTGAACGCATTCCTCCATCACAGGTCTTACTGCATTCTGACCAATCCCCTATAAACCATCTGGATAGAAAAAGTTAGGAGACTCAGTTAATGCATTTCAGAAACAGAGTAGATAATTGCACAAACTCAGAATCCAAATGGTTTAAATTACTAAATCTACATCATTGTTAACAATACATGCATTCATAGTGAAATAAAGTAGAAACTCATGGGTCTTTTTACTGCAATCAAATATTCCAATAATAGTACTACTTTGTATTTTTCTAGAGCAGCAATTCCCAGCCTAGGATATAGTAGTTAAAAAGGAGTGTTGAGCCTGATAAAACTGCAGCTATTTAAGTGGATTTGTACTGGAGTTGCCTCAAGTTATTTCTTTGGAAGGGGTTTGTAACTGGAAATATTTGGGAACCACTGTTGTAGCACAAGCTAAAATCCAAGATGGTTGCCTCTCTAGTAAAAGACAGGAGTTGTACATTTTATTTAGATCACTTTGTGTTGCCATAGAGATTACAGCAACTGTTAATCTGGCTGTAATTATTTTTATTTTTTTTTCTATTGGTGAATGGTTAATGCAGCTAGAAACATTTCATCACATTGTTGAGCACATTTGGTCTTCCGTATTTCATATGTTGATTAGATACATTTGCCTGAATTATCCTTGCAAAGGATGAGGGTGAACTCTGGTATGCTGTCATAAGTTGCCAAGATGCCAAAAATGCCAGGCATGACAGTCATATGGTTGGAGCTGCCTCATAAGATTTATCATTTTCTGAAGGCTCTGTCAAAAAAACCCACATGTGCTACTATCTTGTTTTGTGGAACAGAATGTGCCATGTATGCTAAAGACAAACCTAGATCAATGCAGCGATGCAAACAAATATGCCATATTCTGTCATTAATTTCCCAGCAAAAGAGCATTAATTCGTGATTCTTTGCCACCAAATGCATGTTTTACCACAGTAGGGAGAATTAGAAGCTCTTCAGAGCTTTGGGAAAGCTGAGGTGTTAATTTTTAGTTGGTATTATGATTTGCTCAAGTGTATTCTCAGGCACCTTTTAGGTTTATACTGTATGGCAAGACAGTACTGTGAGAACTATGAGTTACCTGTATCAGATCTTAAAATCTGGAACTTTAAGAGTTCGTAATAACAAACAAAATATTGTGAACAAATATAGGCTTTGCTGCAGCTCAGGGACATCAAATATAAGGTAATTGGCATTCTGTTTGAAAGAATGACATTTTCATAACTTTTTCTACACACCACTAGGGAAGTAGAATTGTGTTAATTAAAAACAGAAATATTTGGCCACTCTGTGTAAAAAGTGTGTGATAAATATTCCAACCAAAGGGGTCAAACTTTTCTGAGTAACTGTTATTAGAACAGCTTTCTTCTAGACTACTTAACAGGATCAAGAATCAAGAACCCTTCTTTAGGAGTTTGGCACCTGTATTCACCTTGTGAGGAACATAAGAATGGAGGTAGATGTGGACTGAACTGCTCTGACATATTCAAGCAGATGCTGATTAATACACACTACCCACTTTATCTTGATGACTTGAATTTTACTATGTTCATCAGTGTCCCTGCTGAGTACTGGATGGAGAATCCAGAAGTGTCCTGCTTTGTGGGTTGGATCCCACACCCTCAGTTTGGGGTTTTGTTTTGGGTTTTTTTTGTTATCAGGGTTTGTTGTTTTGTTTTGGGTTTTATTGTTAAATAATGTCCGTGCAAAACATAAGAATTAACTAGTTTGGAATAACTATGGTAATGCTACTTATTAAAGTGCTAATTTGTTAATAGTTAAGCTGCATAAAGGAAAGGATAGGGATGTGTTTGGTAAAAAGGAACAGACCAAAAACAAACACTTCCCAAGTTCTGCTCTCAAGTAATGGTGAAGAGTTTAGTTAGTGCACTTATAGCCATACTAAACAGTGTTATCCAAACAGAATCCAAGTGCATATCCTTGCAGGGTAAACATGTATTTACAGTCAGTCTGTGGGGACAGTGACTTAGACTAACCTATTTAGACCTCTATGTGAGACAGCACATTCATGTTCAAACACACTCAAGGTGAGAGCAGTGAAATGGCTTCACTTCTGTTTATGTCAAATGAGTATGGTACATGACACAGGGGAAGTAAGTGTAGAAGACATTGATCTGCCATCCTGCAACCAGTCACCACACCAGGGAAGCAGCTGATACTCTAGGAAGAAACTGGCTTCATGAAGACCTGTTGGGATTTTAATGCATTATAATCTTGTCTCATTTCTCCCTCAAGCTACAATTTTACAATTTCTAAGAGACACTTAAAAGAGACCTCAGTATTTTTTGTTGTGCAATAACTACATTAAATCAGTATTTATGATTTTTATGCCCAATTAGAATATACCTACAGATTAACACCAAACTTACACTAACCAGAGCTTGTGAATCAAGAAACTGGGTTTTTTTCCCACAAGTTTTGTCTCAAAATGTAAGGAGCTGTTGTGTGTATGCTGAAATTATTTTCTAGTGTAAAACATCACAATTGTTTCTAAACAGCTTTTGTAGTAAGATTAAGTTATGCTATAGGTCGTTGGCAAATCTCATTTTTGAACAAATGAGCTGCTGTGGTTTTAATTATCTTTTCAATATATAGCATACAGCTATCTTTAAAAATAAAACTAAATAGATGTAACGAAGTAGGCACCTAATCCTAAAGGCACACAGCATTACTGTACAACACTGAGTATCCTGGGGAGAAAGTTGTCTGGCAAAACTATTATCAGTAAATGGTTTGGTCTACTAAGCAGTTTCTATGTTTACCATTTCTCACGTGAAAATTTCAATCCAAATTTTAATGTAATATACTTTAAAATATGGCAAACATATAGTACATGCCTGTAAATATTTATGGCACTGAATGACATTTATGGCACGAATGACATTCTTCAGTCATTGTTGCCTTAAGAATGGTCCCCAGTTCTACTCTGAGCAGAATTTAACCACATCTGACACTTAGACCCAAAAAAGCTGCTTTGCTAGTATGTTTTTACTTACAATATCTAAGCTGCTTTGTGTAGTTTAAAAACCAGCATCCCTCAGTCAAATCAGACCTCCTCGAGGTCAAAGTATGCATCTTCCATAACTGATTTCAGAGGAACAAGAAACCATAACTAAAAACCAAAACCAAATATTCTGTCTGATAAGACAGGACCCTAATACTAAGATTTTATACACATTTGGTCCACAGGATTTATTATAGATTACAAAGATTTTTCTATCTATGCAAAACACATCCATCTTAGTGATTAATGACTTACTCTGGAGGGCAAGGCTCAGTGTTGCAGGCTCTTTGGTTTTCTGGAGGCTTACTGTCAGGGTCACAGTAATTGTTTTGTACAATGGAGTTGTCATCCAGCCTTTTACACACCACCTCTTGTTTCTGCACACCTTGGGATGAAATGAAACACCTTTAATTAATCATTCTTGCTCTTCTACTTGTGTATACTCCAAAGTGGATTTCACCTATTGAATATTAACCCTACCATCCCACTTTAACTGGCTGAATGCTGCAGGGGTGTGAATTCCAATTGCCTGAATTGCCCCCTGACCACAATAAATCTTTCATTTTCCTGCAATTTTAGGCCACCCCTAAGACAGAGGATTTAAAACTGCTGTTGTTTTCCAAAACAAAGGGAATATATTTATAGATTTACGAACAGATTGGTTTTATTTGTATATTGCACAAAATCAATTTTCTGCCTACCCTCCTCTCCTAGTAAAAGACACTTAAATTTCCAAAGAAAACCCCAACAAACAGAATGTGGTCACACTTCAATGCAGAATTATTGTTTATGTGCTCTGGTTTAAAATAACCCAGCAATACTGGGAAACAGTGTTGCATTTTTATACATGTTCTTCTGTAATCATTTTCTGCATTAAAATAGTAAGAGTATTACTCATTCTGAAAGATGCAGCTTGTTTCTGCGAACACTCATTTTGTCTGGCACTCCCAGGTCTTACTTCACTGTTAACCATCAACAGGGCAGTTCAGACCTGATTATTATTCCCAAAACATAACAACCTATCAATGTCAAGGCAACATCATAAGGTAGAATATCGAGAATTTTATTATTTTTAAAAAACAGGATCTGAAGAAAAGGCACTAAAGTACCACTGATATGACAACAGTGCAGCTCAGAGTATTGTTGTAAAGAGCATGACCTCCTCCTCTCTTTTTAGAACAAGCTGTATGATGAATGCTAGCATAAAAAGACTGTGGATCTGCAGTTCATACGCAGGTCTTATTGAACATGAGTAGTCATAATACTGAAGTAATATGATTATTTGTATGATAAAAGTTGCAAAAATCCCTAATCCTTTCTTAAAAATAGAAGCCATTATTTAACTTTTTCCAACATGTGAAATGCATACTATTAAATAGGCATTAAAACATCCTGGCTTCAAATATCTGCCAACTTTATTTTACAGCCCCCTCTTCATTTTAAGACAAGCTTTTTATAGGAGATAGACGTGCAGTAATAAAAAATAATTATATAAATATGTTTTTCAGACACTAAACATCCCACTAAAAACATGTGATTTCTTTCACCAGGTATTTGTAGTCCTTTTGCTCATTTTAAGCAAGCTAAACAACTCACTTTGCAAGGCTTCTTTCATTATTCATTATGGACAAGAATAAAATCTTGGGACTTATATGTGACTTATATGAAATTCAGGTATTTAATTCCAACAGTGAGTCAAGCCTTGAGATCCCTGAAGTTTGGCCCACAAAGCATCCTGCTTGGCTATGAACAGAAATCTCCCAGTCTATATACAAATTAAATGTCTTCATGATGTAATGTGTGAAGGACATTGTTCCCAACAGTCATGAGTCTTGAGGATGGCATGCACTCCCCCAGGAGGCTGCAAATGCAGGAGTAGGTACGAATCCTTCTCACCCTAAAGGGATCCCTAATTCTCATAAGCATGCCGTAACTTCTGAGACTTGGTGGTAATTTGCTAAGGTGGCAAGAGTGTGGTTTCTAGCCCATAGATTATTTCTAGTCTTTTATTTAATTAGAGCCTGATATAAAACCACCTGTCTGTTGTCTAAACCTGCCTGTAAATGCCTAAACCACCTTGAAGACAAGGATGAAAATTCATACCTGCTTGTGCTAGACCAGTGTCTTATTTTCTGGTTGCAGATCAAACCCTTTGTCTTCCTGCCATGAGCTCCTCCTGAATCTTGCATCCCTGTCTGCACTGTAGCTCAGAATGTGTATTAAAAATATCTTTGCTTTCCCCGCCTCTTAGACCCCTCACCTTTCTATGGCACACAGTTAAGAGTACTCTTCTGGAGATGTACTCCCAGCTGAAACCTCTTCTCTCTGCAATAGCAAATTGCTACTGTCATGGCATCCCACAAAACATGTGTATTTTCCCTCACGTAAAGACAAAGCCTTATTAATTCAAATACTCTCAGGAAAATCCAGCAGTCTGGATTCTAAGCACATAAAATGTTCCACGTGCCCTCAACTCTAATGCTGACATTCCTGACAAGCAGGAGGGAAATTAGATTCATCACTCTTACATTTCTTACAGGATGCCTGTTTAGCAGGTGACAACTTTGCATCAGCCCTCAAGATCACCTGCCTCCCCACTTCACTTCAAAATCATTAACGATATTGAGATCAAAGATGCTTAATGGTGGAGTCTTCACTATTCTGCAGCACCTAAAGCCAGAGCCTGGAGCTTTGCTGCCGGGATATGTCCTTTTTGATTACAGCTACATGTAACCTTTACAAAGCAAGCACTTTAAATCAAGTTGTAAATAATTTCACACATCTGACATCTCAGGTTAACCATAAACATCACAGTAATTTTAAATTAAGATTTATTTATGAAAAAGATATTAATATGAGACACATCTTGCAGGTGAGCCAGGTAAACCAATCAGGTTCTTCTTCCTAGAGGTATCTGGATGACAAATAAGACAATAGCAGGTACCACCAAACAGCACAGAAGCCTGCCAGACTGTTTTCCAAGTGTATCCTACATACACAAATCTACATGAACCAGCTAAAAAACCCCAACCATTTTTGAATACTATTCAACCTCAATTTTTTTGCTAACTTTCAACTTATGTGCTTTATATGTTGGAAAAAAGATATTTTGCTAGATAGTTAGGCCCAGTTGGAATTGAGAAACAACTCAAATCATTAGCATGGGGGACCCTCAAGGGCCTGAAGTACATGCCTCCACAGCTGTTGGTTTATTATGTTAACATACAGGTGTTCTCTTTCAGGTATTCACCTATCAGATATCAAAGATTTGAGAGCTTCACATCAAGATGTTCAATTTATAGCATTCTCAGCATGTAATATTTCAACTACATGAAATTATATGAAGCTGAAATTCAGTGTGATCTTGCACTGTAAGGGCAATTAAATAACCTTGGAACAAAGGAGTTTGGAACATACATCTAGAAGCAACGCCTTTCTGTTGTTGGGAATCACTCTGTGTAACCACTCTCATAAACTACTCAAGGTCCACTTCAATCCCAAATACATTTTTCTTCTCTGAACTTCTCACCTCTGACTATTAAAAGCATTCCAATTTCCATTCTAGATGTATTAATCGCCAATTTAGGATTTTTTTTAATTAAAAACATTCTTTCAGTTTAAGTTAACTTTATTGTACTAACCAACTCCACTCTTGCAGTCCCTGTGTTGTTAGGTGGACCATTCCTTTGATCAGCCTCCTTTGATCAGCCTCACAACACCTTCACAAACCTGCTCACACCTGAGTTTACTACAGCCACAACAGAGCTCAGTTTAAGTAACTATATTGTGTTAACCAACTCAACTCTTGCAGTCTCTGTGTTGTTAGGTAGACCATTCCTTTGATCAGCCTCCCATGATCAGCCTCACAACACTTCCACAAACCTGATCACACCTGAGTTTACTACAGCCACAATAGAAACTGTGCCCAGTACTCCAAAGCGATTTTACTAGTGACTTATGCAGTGTCCTTTATACTTTTAAATAAATACATCCTAAAATCAAATCTGCCTTTATCAGGATTACAACGGATCCCAGTCTTCCCTATGTCTTCTAACACTGCACTGTCAGCAAATTTCTACTTTTTATGCTGCCCTATTTGTCACTTATTTCTACATCTTTATACTTCTTCAAAACTTCAAATCACTTAGCTTTCTCTCTCTAAATATATAGATATATACACAGACACACAGAGTGACAAATTATTTTCTTTGGTTCTGTACTCCTTTAGTACTATTTTAGTAAAGACATCAATTGCAGTATGAGAGAGAAAAATGTTGGGTTTATCACTTTCTTTGGTTCTTAACAGATAAGTGGAAGATCTAAGTATTTGAGAAGCTGTGAAAAGATTATTTCACTTTAAATTTTATAATCTATGCAAACACTGCCAACAGATGAAAATTATTAAAATCAGATATGACAACCTGAGTAGGAGTATTTCTTTTGCAATTTTCTACTCAAACATCACTATGACAAGAAACAGTATTTTAAAGGTTTAGCCAAACAGCAATGCTACTAACATGGTGGTGCTAGCTGACACAGAATTTATGTTCATCTCAACTGCTGAATAATCATTTATCCTTTCTATCATAAGCTGCTTTAATTCTCTTGATGGCTGATAAAATAGGCTGAATGCTGCCTTCATAATGGTATTTCTGTCAAATATAATTGCTTAAAAATAATTTATACGTAGTTCAGAATTAAGCATTTTAATAATGCATACCATTCTCGCAAAGACATTTATGGGATAGCACAGATATTAATGTAATGTTTTGACTGAATCTCCTACTGGCATCAGACACATTTCCTTCTAGGTTTTGGCTAAAAATTGGCAGCCTCAGTAAATTCATTTCTGAGGAGCTATGTAATAAGAAAGTATTCTGAAGTACTATGAACACAAAGTATCATTGTGCTCATTTTTCAAAAAAATTTAAGTCATATGTGTTATTTATTGAATCTGTCAGGTAGCATAGCATCCATAAGACAGTATTCATCACTAATCACTCACCCAGTGAAGAACTTTTAATCCATGTTAGGAGACATATTAATCCTGTTTTAAAATATTCTTCAGCATCTTGTCACACAGTATGCATACTTTGCATCTTTCCATATTAATTACAGTGTTATTTAAAATAAAATCGCAGAAACAAAATTCAGATTCTAACTTAGACAAGAAAAAGAAATGGAAAAAGCTAGAAGTGCAGCTTTTATCCAGACAACAGCTACAACTTGGTTAAACCCATGGGCCTTGAAAAAACTCTTTTTAAATAATCAACTCTTCCCTGAGTATATGGTCTCTCTTAAAATAATCTAAAAAGCACTGCTAAACAAGTTCATTTAAACTCTTGGGGGACTAATTATAAGCAGTTAGACAGAAACATTCTCCTTTCAAATCTACAGATTTATAGTTTATAATAAAATGTCCTCATGACTGGCCAATGCAATTCTAATAGAAAACAAAACTCCAGTGGTTTAGTGACCATAATCTCCAGAGAACTGAGATGTTTTGCAGATTTCAATTCACAAATAGTCTGCATGACTTTCAGCAGCCAACTTTTAAATTACATGAAACACATTTTATTCTTAAATTAAAATTGCATGCATGTAAATGTTATATCTATTTTTAAAAGCAATCCCCCAAATTGTGGTTTGCTATTGCAACAGTTAATTATAAAGATGCCAATACCAATATATGGTGAATCCTGTATCACTAAAACTAGTGCATGCTGGTTAACCCAGACATACTTTCTGAGTTCACTCATAAGATCACAAGATGTTCATCACAGAGCCAAACTTACATTTTTCTTGATGAGGACAAGTATGCTTTATTTGTCTAAAGATAGTTTCATTATTCATTCAAGGGCATGAAAGAAAAACACAGTAGACACCACTCTACAAGAGTGATGAGCAACAAAGAAAACTGGATGGCTATCAATTTACTTATAATAGTATACTATGTCATAAAAACCCATAAATATCTAAGACATTTAACTCATCTCGAGATGAACTCTAATAGAATGAATGATCAAAACCAATTCTTAGGATACCTGGTAAATTCCAGATAACAAATGCTGTAATTTTTTCCCATTTACTGCTAGAATTAATTATTAAGCATGGAAGAAATTTTAAAAAGGGGGGCATGCACTTTTGGGAGTTTATTTTTAAATTTATACAGAAGTAAAAACACAGAGAAGGATTTTTTTCTTTCAATTTTTTTGGAACAATAGCACCACCAGTCACTTCCTTATTAATTATAGATACACTTGCCCTTGGAAAGCTACAAGATAACATGTACGGTAAGACAGGCATGACAGTAAATAAACTACAACTCTGTTATCTGTAAGCGATATATATCACCCTTTCCTATTTTAGTACCTCCTTCTTCTCTTTCCAGCCATCATTTTATTGATTTATTTGCTGTTTCTATGTATTCTACTTTTCCCTTTCTCAGACTTTCTCTTTAAATAATAGTGAGCTTCTTAAGGAAAATATGTTGTTGTCATCATTTTTTTCTGAATTCCAGTGAACTTTTCAACTGTTCACTTATTCACTCTCCCATCCATCCATCCATCCATCCATCCATCCATCCATCCATCCATCCAAGCTGTAGCTGCCCCATCCCTGGCAGTGTTCAAGGCCAGGCTGGACAGGGCTTGGAGCAACCTGGTCTAGTGGAAGGTGTTCCTGCCTGAGGCAGGGCAGTGGGCGCTAGAACCAGATGATCTTTAAGGTCCTTTAAGGTCCCTTCCAACTCAAACCATTCTATGATCCTATAATTCTGAATTCCCTGTTCACTCCTCCCTCTGTACATTCTGGTGTTCTCTGGCGTAGTTTCCCTGTAGTTGTGTCTGACACACCTATAAAGACCTATGTAAGATAGTAACAAATTTCCTTCTGAAAACTCTTGACTCAAGAGTAGAACAGTTATCAGTAAGCTTTCAGGAAAAAAGGAATTCATATGGAGAATACATGTAGCTCAGTTTAACGTAATGTTCCCAGATAGGAAGAACTAGCTCAGATACTCTAAGTTTGTATTTTAAAGAAATCTTTTTCAATATAGAAAATACTGGTTCTAGTGTCCAAAAAGAAAAGCTGCAATTCTGGATTTCTGAGTCTATGAACAGACACTAAGACATACTAAAAATGAATGAAATTAGATTCTCATCCTACATACGAGTACATGAATCCAAGGAAAAAAGAAAAAAAGTTGCCTGTTACCAGGCAGACTTATTTAACTACCTGGTAGATCTGAAAAACCTATTTTTAGAAAAACATAAGAAAATATCAAAATAAACCTCAGACTTTGGAGACTTGATTCTGCTTGGTTCACTGTACAGAAGGTGATGTTCACTGGCAGAGAAAACTATGGAATATTTTGTTCTTTTCTCCTTTAACTTGAATGACACTAGTAAATACACAGTTTACAACCTCTCATGAAAGAAATTCTAACTTCCTTCTGCTTTTTAGAGGCAATCTAAATATGTAACTGTTTCACAAACTTTATCTCCTAGACCACTTTATGAATAATACAGCGGAAGAGGAGGCACAATGTCTACAGTGGAAAGAGTCCATTGATTTCAGGTGGTTGGCTGAGTTTTCAGAATACTCTGCTTTATGCACAGTTCATGCAGTGATGAAATGCATTGCATGCTTCACAGGTCAGACATTCCAGAGAGGTCCCCATGTAACAATGAACTGATAATTAACAAGTAAGACTATAATATATGCTTTGAGTTGCTCAGTATCACATGAGAACCACAAATGGGAGGCAGGAATAGAATCCAGAGCGCTCACACTGTCGTAACCAGGAAACCCTTCTCCTCCTCCCTACCATTCCATTTACCATGCTCTACCTATTCTGCAAAACTGAGACAAGCCTTAGAAAAGAGGTCCTGTTTGAAAAGTTAAAGCACTTTTACTGTTCAGATGTGACTTGTCAGCACAACAGAGATGAACAAAATACAGAAGTCCAGTGGAAAAGGCAGCATGTTATCATCTAATGAAAGATTGTAGGCTGTTCCTAGCTTGCTATTAGCTTGCTTCTTGGCTCCTGACAGCTCTACTTATCCTTCTCCAAGACAAGGCCTACAAGTGACTCTAGGAACAGCTGAATGCAGTGAATTGCTCTCAAAATACTATGACAAGACTGCAGAAAATTGGACACTTCTGCAACATCAAACACTCCAAAACTATTTAAACTTTGCACTGCCAAAATGCTGTTCCTGTTTTTGTGCTCTACTTCATGATGTTCAGCACATACCCTCAAGTTCACAATACAGAAATATCAATCTGGTGGGCTGTAATGAAGTTCTTACTTTTTATTTTTTAGATTCTTTGAATTAAAAAACATACATCAACTAAGTTTTAAGCATCACACATTTAGTCAAATAGTATGTCAGACTATTGTTGACTATCAAACAGTCAGTCCGATTTAGAGATTGCTAGACTGGAGCAGTGAGAAGTGGACATGAACTAGCCTCTGACATGGCCTCAGAGAATGGTCCCTGCTCAACTGGTCCCTGTTTCACGAACAGCCACAACCTCAGAAAACACAATTCTTGTCATTTCTCGGCTTCTAAATACTTGCTAATTTTATGTTCTTTTAAGCCATCTTTTGAAATGTTACATATACTTGCAATTGTGACATAATGCTAAAATACAGGCATGTTCAGAGATGAACAAAAAAATGAGTTGACTAGAATTTAGATTTGCCTACAACTTTGATACAAAGCCTATGCTTTGATATAAAAGTGTATCTGGCTCTACACCATCTAGAGCTTTTTTGATCAAGATATGTCAGAAACCAGAGCCGATGGGGGCAAGTTATTAATGAACGAATTCCTGAGACACACAGGAGGTACAGGAATGGGTGTGATGTTCCCGCCACAAGCATTGGACACGATGGGGTTAATGCCGAAAGAGTCTCTTTCAAAAACAACAACTGTATTGACCTCCGACCCCAAAGCTCATGGTTTCGATCCCAAGAAATGGGCAGAAGAAATGGCAAAAGCCAAAGTATCGGGTCAGATCATACGATCAAACCTTGACCAGTGTATGCACTACAGGTGAGCTACATCAACTACAATAACAGGCAGGAAGACGCCGATGCCCTAACTTGTTTGCAGTTTGTCCCAAAGTCACCATATATTTTAACTTCATAAATAAAAAAATAATTTCCATACTAATATTCCTTGCTTATTGTCCTTTTTTTACTTTCAGTCAGAAATTCTTTAACTGTTTAATATTTTGTTCTCCTCTGACGTAGAGCAAAATGTCTCTCCCAAAGACAAAAAACCAGAACTTCAATAACAGACTTCATAATGAATCCTACAGAAATAAACAAAGCCATGAAGTGGTTTTGTTTCTAAGTTTTATCAACTCTTCATATTTATATTAGCCAAATTTTCCAGTTATGGTCTCTGTCTCTACCACCTTTGTCTTCCTTTTCTTTTTCCCTGACTCAGTTCCTTTTTAGAATTTTGTCTTCTTTTGGCACATGGAGAAAGGTGTTTCATAAACTGCAGGGAATAGCAGGTACTCATATTGAGAAAGCAGATACAGTTTTTAATAAGAATTCTAGATACAATGAAATATTTATTTCCTGAGCACAGAGCTCAGTGAAAATAAGTGACCACAGTATATCCTCATACTAAGCTAAAAGGAAGGAAAGACAAGTGCCTTATGGTTTACCCACCATAAACTATTGAAAATAATAAATGTCAAAAATTTTAAAATTAATAAACATATACAGTTTTCAGGGATGCACATATCTTCTGTTAAAAGTTAATTAAGTCAAAATGTTTTAAGCTAGAGAAGTGCATATTCCTTCAGAGCAAATTATTTTTTCCCATTGTATATTGTTAAATCTGTGAAATGACAATGACCCACATGACAGAAGACCCATGGCTAAAATTTCGTCTCTACCTAAATCAATGGGAGTTCTCCCACTGACTTCAAAAAGATCATTAACTCACTGCTATCATAAAAATATGATTTGGCAGTACTTGTAAGGTTCTATTACTTGGAACTGTCTTTTGCTATGAGCTAGGCACTTCCCACCTCTATACTACTTCTTTAAAATGTTCCTTTGCCTACCAGCCTCACCATTACTAGAACAGTAGTTAAAAAAGCAATCTGTCACCCAGGGTTCCACAAATGAACAATAAAAGATACTGGAGAAAGTTAGTACCTTCCTCTATTTTGTTTTGAGACTTTATCTAGCGGCACAGAAAATAATTAGTGATGTCCTCTGTGTATGATATATGGCAAAGCAAAGAAAGAGCTGTATTTGAAAGAGCAAACAACTAGTAACAGCCACAACAGGTCCCAGCAGAAAAATGAGTCACAATGGTTCCAAACATGAATACCTCCAGTAGCCAGAAAAAAAAAACCAAACAGACAAATACGTGGTCCAAAGGTTCTTTAAAAAACCATGGTGTCTCACTCTTGCTGTGGGCAGTGAACAGTACCATAGAAAACTGAAATTCTGAGTTGGACTTAAAGCGCTCTCCCATATCTTCTGAAAAAAGAGTTATGCTGGAGAGAAGATGCATTCAGTCCCAAGAGAGAAGAAAGATACTGTTCACACAGCACTTCTACTCATCAGTCCCTGCAGCAGCAATGGTGTTGGCTTTGAAGGAAGCCAACTGTCCTGCTCTCCCAGCCAGAGGTAAAGAATTGCACTGGTGGCCACTAGAGGGAGGATTAGGAATATAGTAAATTGTGGGTAAAAGGCACCCATGAATCACATGGGACAACCTACAAATCCCCCACCGCTGCGAAAGGGCAACAATTCTTAAGATACTGCTATGGGCTGGGAAATATTATCCAGTTGTTATCACCTGCTACAGAGGACTTGCTAGTATGCATCCTGAACTTTGGTGGCTGGAGGATAGGAGGGCTGACTAGGATCATGTGAAGCATACCTACAAACACACAACGACACATCCCTTTATTTACAGTTGCCTTATTTGCCTTCTGGTTTTTAATTTCCTTACTTAAAACTTCTGTCGTCCTTTATCAAGAAAGCTCCTGCAAAAAGCAAACATACCAGCTTCAAGAGAATCTCAGAAGAAGCATCAGCAGAAAAACACACTACCAAGACACACTGTATTTAACAAAAACATCTGAACATATTAAAAGTACTCGAAACCAACAAAACCCATTGGGATAAAATGAATGTTCTGACACTAAATTAAGGTTTGAGGCATATCTGAAAGAAATGTTTTCAATTAATTACCTAGACAATTATGCAGTAAACTGTGTCTTGCAATTCACTTTACCCTGTAGCTTGACTGCCTGGTGTCTTACCTCCAGCACAAGTGGCAGAACATTCTGACCAAGGCAGATGATTCCATGCAAAGCCAACTTCATTGTCTCCACTGCCAGTGCGAGAGATGGGAACATTGAATTTATACCTTATACCCAAATTTTGTTCCTGTAGCAGAATCTGTAGTTGAAAACAACTGGTTATACCATTAAAACAGGCAAGCAGAGGGCAACTACAGTGACATTTAATTTAGGTTTGTTTTATGTTCTAAGGAAGGGAAAAAAGTAATAAAGGAAGTCATAGTAGTTCTTTAAGGTATTCCCAAAAGAACCTGGACTAACTTAAAACATATACAAAAGTACTATTGTCTAAAGTGAGCTTTGTCTTTTTTCTCCTTAGCAACTTAATAACTTCTGTCAGTTCTTTATTCTTAACATAATTGTTAAGAGAAAACCAGCTTTCATTAGATTAATGTCTTAATGGGAATTGACAGCTGAATAATTACGTGAGGTCAAAGTTGGTTAAGGACATTACTGTGCAAACATATAGCAGTCCTCACTGAAATCCTGTGAGGAGCTACTCACACAGCAGTTATGAACCTAGTTCTGCCCTTGTTTGCACTTCCAGTGACTACAATAATTGTAAAAATAGTAACAGCAACAGGCTGTTGCCACTGTCATTGTTTTCCCCTAATTCAACAGCCAACAGCATTAGCTTGGTGGAATCACACCTCTGACTCCTTTAAAGAAGTATCAAAACTCTCACTGCAGCCATATCGCTGCAGGTGATAGAGATGGAAGTGCAAGAGTCACTGAGTTTCTGGCTACCCTCACTGTTCACTACCCTCCACAACATCTGTCCAACACTAGCCTTTGACTTTATCAAACTTTTTCTTTCTGTTGCTAGCAATGTATATCATGTTAAATACAGCAATCTGGTACTTCTTGTCCCTTACTATCTCATTCCCTTCTATCTTACACAATATTTTGCAGTCGTATCTGCCTATCTTCTTTGGACAAAAGACCAGAGAACCTTCAGTAAGAAAGTCAGTGGCACTGACTGAATGAGAAAGGCACTATAATAATTGTGTAACTCATTCTATATAGACTCTTTAGCTGATCCACACCTACAGAAGAAGAAACAGGACTCATGTGTTTGAAAATGCTGCCTAAAATGTGAATATCCAGGCAACAATCATTCTATACAAGAAAATATCCCTTACGGCTCAAGCAATCCCTGAACTGCAAGTCTGGCAGCTGACAGAATATACAGGGCACGAGTCGCCTTGTTCTTATACTTCTTGTCAATGTAGTAATGCAACAGTCGGCTCACTACTGCCTCCTGT
This sequence comes from Strigops habroptila, assembly GCF_004027225.2. Classification (NCBI taxonomy): domain Eukaryota; kingdom Metazoa; phylum Chordata; class Aves; order Psittaciformes; family Psittacidae; genus Strigops; species Strigops habroptila. Next base: position 79,554,802 of record NC_044302.2, on the reverse strand, counting down.
CAGAGACAGGGTATCAGGATCCTGGTCACATCTTCTGTTACCTTCCTGTATTTTGCACCATCTGTTCAGAACACTGTATGTCACAGCAACATAAACATGGGACAAATCATGATACTTATATTGTGGTGAGAATAATCTTCACACTCAGGCCAGGCTTAAAACCACTGACATCTACAGAACTGTCTCTCAACACTTCCATGTATAAGCAGTATGCAGAGATACAATATATGCCCCATTCAGACTTTCTAGCTACTGTTACTCTGAACTGCATCTAAAAGAGATGAGGCATTTTCTGTGATATTTCCTGGAGCACAACCTGTTTTGATTTCATTCATGGCCTTGTCTTTTCTCAGAACACAAATAAATTTTCAAATTTCAGAAATACATTATAACTTTACCATGACTATGAGATTTTCTGAAGTAGGGCCTAGTGCTTCCAAAGACTCTGGTTCATCTGTTGGCCTCTTGTAATGGAAAGCTGTTCCAGCAACATCAAACTTTCTTGGCCAGTCAATAGTCCAGGCACCATTAATATAGTAGTCATCCTCTTCAGATTTTAAAGCTTAAAAAAAAATACAAGCCACCTAAAAATTGGAAGCAGCATTTATAATGGAGAAGCCATTTCAATTTATCTACTAATCTGCTAAATCTGCTAGAAGTATGTGAGTTTCAGCTCAATACAACTATTTTTTAAAGCAATATAAAGCTATTTCTTTAGTCCTGTCAAAACAACATTGCCTCTGCAATAATGTTCAATGTGCAGGTATATTTTGCAGATTTCAACATGCACGTGCTATACAGAACAAAACAGAATTGCTATTGCAACTTGCAATGTATCTTCAACTCTAAAACTGAGCCCATGTGCAATGTATGCAGTTTTATGTAAGATATATGTAGGTCTCAAATGTATAATCAATTACCAATCTAATCTTCAGATTAAGAAGCTGGGGCATGGAATAGGTATTTCAGGTAGCGTGTAGAGGGAAAAAAGAGAAATAGCATTGAGTCTGATGTATGGTGCCAATCAGCTCTTGTTTTGTTGCCTCTGTCCACTGGGCGGTTTTTTTCCCAATATCCAAACTGAAGATACTTCTACTACAAACCCAACTACTAGCTATTTAATGAGATAAAATATTTTATTATTCCTAATTTGAAACCTTAAACCATAAAAGTAATATAAGTAAAACATAAATTTCTTAGCTAAGTGATCAATTAGGCTGGACAAACACATAGTATTCAGGGATTTGTATTTTATGTTTTATTAATAGAATTAGATTAAGTTTCTAAATATGAAACTGACTTTGTATCTTAAGGTGAATATTCTGTTAATTAGATACTGACTTCTTGACTTAAGGTCATTATCAAGGTATTCAGCATTCATATTTACTTTAAATAAAACATGTTCTTAAAGGCAAAATGATGGTTGGAAATACATGATCAAAAAGCCATGTCATTTTCTGTTGAGACTAGTAAGTGACTTCACTAGATAGGGAACAAAATCATATCACAATATAAGGAATATGACAGGTTACAATCAAGTTTTACTGTAAGACACCTTAGGATCAGGTTTTACAGATGGTTTACCTAAAACATTTAGCGAAAATGTCTCAATGATGCTTTGAGTGAAGAAACTAGCTCTGACACATTCACTTATCTGGAATTCTCATAGTCATTCAGATGCTTTATTGTCTATATAGACTTTATAGCACAAGAAAGAGCTGGTTAAACAAAGTGAGTATAAGAGAAGAATTAATCAAAATACAAGCAGTACTGTACTTGAAGAAAGTAACAGTATTCACTATTTCATGCACTGTATGAAATAACTATGTTACAGCTGAACATCAGTATTTTGTTTTATCCGTGTCCCTATTTTCACATCGCCAAAATTTCTATCTATCCCTGCTTTTATAAAATCTAGCTTAATCAAAAGAAGAATCAATTGTATGTATGCTGTATACACTTCATGTATACCCAGAAGCAAAGCAGTTCATTTTTTACCTAACTGCCAATGAAAAATGCATCTGCATTCTGTAAATAGATTTACCCGATGTTAGTTGTTACACATACATGAAGGCCACACAGTTATGAACAGTGTTCCAGTAATATAATTACATGACAATGATGACATGATGGCATAATGCTATTAGCATATGAGACAGAAGGAACAAGTTAATATTCTAATCAAATCATTTATGAGAACTTGACAATGCAGAAAGCCCACAGAAAATAAGCACACAATTCCTTCCTGTTGCACATGAGGAATACAAGGTAAGATATCACCCTCAATCAAGCCATTAAGGGAAGATAACACTATTACTAAAACAACATTTTTCCACCAGTTCTGAAATCAGGCTGTTTTGTTGTTGCTGGGTTGTTGGACAGATCAGTTTAAAATACTGAATTATTTATGCAGCTGCAGAAACATCTTTTTGCTGTTACAACATTAGGAGCAATACTGGTGCAGAAATGATCAGCAGGGGAGGAAAAGAATTGGTCAGAGATCGGTCAGGGAGGACAGGTGCTGACTGAGCTAACTGAGTTCCCAAATGTCTAACTGTAGCCTAAACTTGAGGCCATGGCTTGCAAAAGAACTGGATCTTAAGTTAAGGAATCATGGGATGCTTGCTAGTTAGTTTGAAAGCCTGCTAACTGAAATGAACAAAGAAGAAACTTTGAAGCCAGCATGACAGCTACAGAGGAAGAGGGTTTTATTTTTTCCTTTTTTTGTATACTTCCCAATGGATAAATTGATTTCCTAGACTGTGGTCTCGTATACGGCAGCAGTGAACATAAAAGAAAATACAGTAATACGCATAAATGGCTATTTTCATCTGAGTCAGTTCTTAATCTGGTTCATGGTATGGACACACACACAGCTGTCCTGCAACAACAGAGGGAACTCCATAATGACAGGGAAGTAGCTGTGAAGTTGCGACTGTCACTAAAGAAATATCCATAAAACAATACCCTTGAGGTACATATTTTAACAGAATAAACCCATTTTTAACTACCTGTGTGCTCTTACAGTTCTTTTAAGGGACTAGGCAAATTTAAAACCTTCCTATCCCCAGAAACTGGTCATCCCAAAATAGTGATCTGGTTCACATTCACAGAACAAAACATCCCATCACAAAATCAAATGGCTGCTGAGACCTTGATTATCTTTAATTAGGGTGTAATGGCACCTTTGAAAGTTGGAAACATGAGAAAGTAGTGTAGGAGAGGAATCCTCTATTTGTGTAGTCAGGGCTCAGGAAACCCCTTCAAATTGTGACAATGACATAAAAAAGTGGTTTTGTAATACTTCATATTTTTAGATCTGTGGCCAGATTAAATATCAATTAAGTTGTCTGTATTTTTTATTTAAGCCAAAGAATTTACATTTTTCTTTCATTTTATACAGATAGTGCCACCAATTGGAATGTTTTTCCAGATCACCTGCCTCTGCTTATAAAACAAGAAGAATTACAAGCTGAATTGTACTAGCTAAGAGTTATCCTCTTTGTTCTGTTTTTCACCTCCTCAGGGAATAGTTCGTAGCAGTAAACGACCATGACAGGATGCATTGTATCCCATCACCTCTGTCTGAAATGTCAGTACAGGACATACGAACAACCTTACCCACAGTATATTATGACATGGGGGAAGGGCTATGGGGACGGTGATGCCGAAAGATAGTAATAAGCACTCTACTGCTGGAGTACTGGTGTTATTACTCCTGCAGAATGGAGGGAGATCGATTATCTGCTGAATTACAGAAGGATGGGGGCAGAAAGAAAGAAAATTAGGCATCCAACAGTAAAAGGTACCATTATTATCAATACTATCAATTTAGGAATTCATGTACCTAGGAGGATAACTGCCCTTCTAACTCACATTTAAAGGCATCACAATCCATTCCAACATGTGTTTTACGTATCAGCTACATTGAGTGCAGATTGACAAAAGCAGCCTCTGCTGTATTACCTGTAAATTGCTGTTTAGCCTAAACAGGTAATAACTTTGGGTTGTGTTAATCTGTTAATCTGCTGTAGAATTTATCAGCTCTGTAATCTATTCTTGACTAAGAAATAGGTGTTCTTGCACTACTGTAAATGGACTGTCACCCAAATCAGGGTACAGAGACTCTCAGAAACGTGTGTTGTCTTGAGTTTGACAAAGCCAGATTTGTATGTATCAGTATTAAAAAAACAGAAAACAAATTTAACAGCCTTTAAAGAAAGGAATAACAATCAGGGAATATGAATTTAATTCTGTGCTTTACAAGAGGCTTCCTGAATTATCTCAATCAAGCACCTAGTTTTTCTGCATCTCATTTTCCCTATCTGTAAAAGAGGGATGGCATCTAAACCATACAGCACCTCAGAAACACTACAATTAATACATTAAATTGCCTTAAGATAAGGAGACAGTATTGTTAGCATTTAAGTAACTGTGGCTGTTGATGAATAATCATTGTGAGAATAAAATCATGTTTTAAACCAGTTTAATCCTCCAAGATCAGAAACTTCCCTGATGGAAGACAGTACCTCAGCATGGGACAGTACATTATTTGAATACTGCTCATTCACTTCAAGTGAAGTCTGACACTGTAACTATAGTGAATTGACCTGATATTGCACCAAGGGGACAAGGAAGAATCACATGATGTATCTCATTAGCTCCATTCAAGAAAATACATCCTAACTAACTGCTGCAACTGTCTCATCACAGCGTAATATTAACAGCTAATAATTCCCTCTGCTGCTTCTACTATGCCTATGGTTTGGCCAAACCAGAAAACGTACCTTCAAATCACAACATAAACCAACCTAATAACAGCCTGCTATTTAAACCATGCTCTTACCAATGTAGTTCTTTGACATTGCTACTTCTCTTACTTCAATGTGCACAGAACCTCTTGGAATTTGAATCACTTCCATATAGCCTGTAAGACAAAGGCAAACTTCATTTATTGTTGCTTATGTTAATCAGTATTAGTCATGAAACTAACCATTACTGAATTATTTACTACTAAAAATTAGTATGAGATACAGGATTCAAATGGACTTGAAAATTTTCTTTCATGCAATATAAAGAAAACTGTTCAAATGTCATACAAAAATTTGAAAGTGATAGCAAGAATTTACCATGCAGTCAGGAACTCCTTTTTTGAAGTGCTAATAAAATATTTTCAACTTATGTTTATGTATTATGAATAATCAACATATAAAATGACCTTAGGATCACATGATAAGTCAGGTTGGAGAGGACCTCAGACAGTGATTTAGCCCAGCTTTCTGCCATAAGCAGAGTCTGCTAGGAGATCAGACCAAGCTACTCTGTGCTTTATCCTCCTGGGTTGTGGAAAATCTCCAGTGATGGAACTATACAACCTTTCTGGACAACCTGATCTGCTCCTGGACTGTCTTCCTGGGGAAAAATTTTTTTCTTACATTCAGTCAGCACCTGTCTTGTTTCAATTTATAGCCATTGTCTCTTCTTCCAGCATGTACCTACCACTGTGAAAGCCTGGCTCTGTCTTCTTCATAATCTCCTCTTAGGTATTGGAAGGGTGACACTAGGTCCCCACAAAACTCCTCTTCTCCAGGCTAAATAAGCTCAGTTGTCTCAGCCTCTCCTCAAAGAGGGGCAAGCGCTCCAGACCCCAATAATCTTAGTGGTCTCTCACTGAACTGAACTCACTCCAGTGTACCAATCCTTTTCGTGCATTTGGGAGCTGGAAACTGATAACACTAAGATTGCAACACTGTAACTGTCTTTTTTGAGTTAAGCTTTAAACTAATTGCCCATACACTTTGTCTGAGTTCTTAATAAGATGAACTTAAAGAGACATTTCTGGATTCTTTCCATTCTAGAATTTCACATATGACAAAATATCAGATTCTACCATACACATTAAAATCATACACAACATTACTCTTACTATACCACCATAACTCGATAATAATTAAAAAAAAAAAACCCACCCACTTTTTTTTTAAAGACCATGAGAACTAACCATTCAGTAATGAAACATACTGTTGTACTTGACATAAATCTAAACTAATACAGAAAAAGGCAACAACAAAGCAAAAGGAGTCAAAGTGAACGACTAGCAGCAATGCCATGCTGGAAATGAAGGCAGCACTGTTATTTGCTAAAGAGGCATCTAAATGCATTGTGCAATAGAATGGGCATATATGTACATACCTCCTCTTGGCAGTGAATCATTGAAGAAACCTTCAATGGCTTCACATGTACTGCCATCTCCACCACAAACACGGCATCTATCTTCCTTAGCATCAGACCCCAAAATATTATCACAACCTACATGCTGAGAACAGATAAGAATAAATATTTTAACAGGATGATGGTCTTACATGACTATCTTCATATTTTTTTGAAGTGTTTCTCTCAAATTTGAGATAATCAGTTCTTTTTATCATCTACCCTGTTTTTGATAGCTGTTACTCTAAGTGGGTTTTCACTCTCCAGGGAAAGAAAATAACGGAGAACAAGAAACATTCAGGTTGTTACCAAATCTTAATTAATTAGTACTTTGCATGTCTATGGTGACTTTCAGGAAGGGATCTCACAGTGTTTTACAAACAATGTAATTATTACAGTTATCAATAAATGATTAGTGATATTTTTACTTAATATTGCAACAGTTAACTGTGTTCCATCTATATTGCTTTGTTAAGGCAAACATTTGCTGTGTTCCTTAAACATTTACATAGCATTAATATTTTTCCCAAAGGCATTTACAGCTTCATAAACCATATTTCCACATTATCCAGGCAAAACGTGTGATTGTTTTCGTAAGTTTGAATGTAAAGTGTAAATTACTGTAAGAATGAATGCAGAATGAAACTTAGTGAAAGGCTGAATTAAAAGCTGTATTAGATAGGATTAAATAGCCTTTGGAAAAAAGAGGTGTCTATAACTGATCATAAAAAATACAATACATTTCTGATTATCCAATTGAGAAATATAGTGAACAATGATTAACTCCTTACAACTTATTGATTCAATCCTATCACAAAACTAATGAAAATAGAGACAGTTGGATCCTTAAAACAAAACAAAACAAAACAAAAAAGAGAATGAACAAGTAAGATGTAAACAGAATGACCACTACAGCTTGCCAATTTTTTCTGGGAAAAGGAGGCAGCTATGTAACTTCATTTACTGTCTAGCAATATCATCTATTGTCTTATAAATGTGTAATATATAGGTCATAAGAGAAGTTAGAATACTTTAAATAATTGACAAAATAGTATTATTCTAACCATTTACATTTCAACTTTGTTTCACCAAGAAGACAGAGGCTCAACCTTATTACGTAGCTCATTCTCAACTCGAAATTTAGTTTGAAAAGACTTTTCAAAACTATTGAAATCTTCATATGCACAAAGTACACCAGAATTCCACAGGTTATTTCCTAGGTCTTTTTTGATATCATCATGTTATTCAATAAACATATATCTTCAGCCCTCAATTTAGCAAAGAACTTTAGCACTGGGTTAAGCTTTAGCTATGTTAATAGTTTCAGTGAAATCAAATACTTTTCAGAGTCACCAGCACAGTTCAGATGTTTAGACTGAAGTACGGAATTAAACACTTTGCTAAACTGAAGCAGCAGTGGGACGTATATAACTAAAAATATGGCACAGACCATCAATTCTATTCAAATTCATGTAATGCAATTCTATAGGAATCTCACAAGATAATCAGATTTCTAGTAAATGAAAAATAATTGCATCATTATACACTTATCCCTAGAACTATAGAGCAATAGTGACAACTTTGTTTCAATCACATTAATAGCAGAATTGTTTGCAACAGGATGAACTAGTTAGAGAGAAACGAATTAATACATTCACATTTACTGTTTTTCAGCCAGAGTGGTGTTCTAATTGGAATGATGGAACAGGCCTTGGAACAGTGCAAGTATTCTGTTCGTCTCCTGTTGCCCTTTCCACCAACTCTTCAACATAAAACATAAAGCAAGGGGAAAAAAAAAAAGACAAAATGAAGGATTCTATGAAAGTCTGTAAGAAGCTACTGAAATTTAAATGATTTGTCTAATTTATGCAATACCTTTTTTATCATTTTGTTTCAATCTTACTTTTTCATTAACAATTTGACCTGTCAACACTCGCGTTCCATATAAGTAAGCACCATAATTCAATGTAGGAGATAGCAGACACAACAAATTAATCCTTAAGTACTTTATAAAACATTTGTAACCTTGCATTCTCCATTGATACAGATATCCAGTGAATCAGCATTGCACTGAGTCCCATCTATTACTGCAGGAGCACGTTCAGTGTAAAAATTATAACCTTCAGCCAAGCAGTTTAATGCACATGGTTTAACCCCACCTGGACAACAAAAATGAATGAAAAAAAAAACCAAACAGAAGTCTTGAAAAGTTAACAGCTAGTTAAAGTATATATGCATAAATAGATCTGAAATTTATAATCTTATCTCATACCTGACACATATAATGTATATACTTTATTTAACTTCCCTTTATTGATTTCTCTACTTGACTCTTCTTTCTTGCAAAAAAGATTATTTCGCTTAGTAAGATATGGCAAGGTTGGCTGGCTCCATAATGATTCCATTATGTTAATACAACCCTAATGATTATTGAACAATTTAAAACAATAAGGATACCACTTCACCATTTGAAAAACAAGAATAACAAAAGCATGTAGTGCAAGAAGTATATCAATGTAAATTTCAAAGCAAAGATCAGACTATTTTAGTTAGGAATTGAGTCCTACAGAATTACATTATAGCTCAGACCACATGATCACAATGATCCTTTTTAGGCATTTTATCTTAAAAAACTAAGAGTAAAACTGTCGCATCAGTAAAATACAAAAACACAAGGGGAAACATGGACTTCTTCACTATAGGTTTAGAACAGGAAAAAAACAAAATAATAAAAGGACAATCTACAGACTTAGAATGACAGAAACATAAACTTGATTAAACTGTCCCAAAAAGAAATAATATCCTTCTTCTCTGCAAAAGACCCTTTTATTGCACAGTGCAATTATTTACAATTCAGTTACTGCAGTAGTAATTGAATTAGAGACTTTTATAAATTCTTTTACTTCTTTTTCCTTTTCCCAGTATTGTCACCTTAAGAAAGTAAAAATGATCGTGAGATTTTTTTATACTGAACTCATCACTGTGGCATAAAATGCACTTACAGATCACCTATGGAATCAGGCGGAGAAGGGCTCCAGATTTTAAATTGGAGTCCCTACAACAATGCTCACTCTCCTTCATAGTAAAAACAAAACTGTATCAGAATAGAGATGGCTCTTCTGCAACATCTTCAGCAACCGACAAAAGTACAAGTAAACTTAGCTCATTATATTTTAATCAAAACATTCTATTTACAAACATTACTCTTAATATAACATTTATATAATTTTTAAGACTTCACATATGGAAACATTTTTGTGAAGATAACCATTACCTCCAGTGTAGGGTTTCCAGTTATAATACTTTCCCCGGAAAGGCATATTGTCAAAATCTGCACATTGCTTTTCTCGGAAATCACGGGCCCCTGAAGGACATGGCTAAAATAATAGAGACAAAAAAAGGTTAATTTCTTCCAAATATCAACATAAAAGGAAATGCTCATAGGCTTACATCATAAACATAATCATGCAAGAGACTAGGAGGTGGTTCCCTGCTTTGACTTGCGGCTCTCCTTCTGGAACTTGCTTTACTGTTCTACAGCGTCTACTTTATAATCTTAGCCTGGCATGAAGTAACTGAAGTGATTTAAGCAAAGGTAACTGTTACATAACAGTTTCCATAAAACAGGACAATCAGAATCACATCAAACTATGCCATCAGCTACCTCCTTATAAACAGCTGAAAAAATTAAACCAAAATAATTTGGTAAGAGCTGTAAGCTCAGTTATACTGTACTGAGCAGCTGTACAGAGCAATGCTACTAAGACATAGAGAAAAAAAAAACCAAACACTTTCTAGAGTTGTATCACCTCTAGTTACTTGTAACCTTGACAAAAGCACTGTGTTAAGGCTGAGAACAGATACCATGTTTGGCTCTGATTTTAACAGTCTCCAAGTGTGAAGAAAAAAAAACTGCTTTCATTTGAATTTTCATTACTTCACATTACCTATAACAAAACTGTAAAGTATCTTACTTGGAATAAGGGTAGATGTACATGAAATTCATCTTGGAAAGAATTACAGGAGAGAGAATTCTTTGCCATTTCTCACATTTTTCATCAGCAGGTTCACAGTAATTATCACAGCTAATCTTGAATACACCCAGAATTTAGATAGCACATTAAACATTGTTATCAATGTTTAAGTACCTGCTGAAATTGCAAGCTTCATCAGACAAAGTATTTAAAATATAGATTAAAATAATTTTTAGACTGAAAAAGAAAAGAATTTTTTTGACAGAAATCAGAGGCATCAATAAATACTACTATTTTATGAGCAACAGAAGTGTCCATTTTATGACAGTTATGCTTGTCTTCCTATGTATCTAAGCCACTTAGCATGGTTCAGGAATGTGAAATGCACTGAAGTGAAAAGGTTTCTATAAACACGGATGACGAAAATTTGCTGCACAATGCAAATATTAATAAAATAATTATGATTCTCAGTAACATGAATCAAGTTCTTTTAACAGCCAGTCCATTGCAATATAATTCAGAAACTAGAATTTGTTTTTGCAATTTTGAAGCTCCTGCCATATAAATTAAAACAATGGACATAGTAGTATTTAAATTTTAATTTTTCTCCATAAATTACTCTATTATCTCCCTCCACACAAAAAAACATTTTTGAATATAATACATTTACTGAATACAAAAAAAAAAAAGGTGAAACTACTTAAATTCAGTACTTCTTTAAATGATAAGACTGAGAATAAAACATAGCTATGTAAATAAGGTAACAAGTTTTTTTTAATGGCAATACAAATTCAATTTGCCTCTTTGTGTCATGTTCTCCAACCAGTAGAGGGATCAGTCTTGACCCACCTCAAACCCTGAGTCTAAATGTGTCTGATAGTGGCCACTACATCCTATTTTTCAGTCCCACTTGCTTAAGTACTAATTTACCTGTACCATGAGCTGAATTTGACAAAGAATGCAAAGAATAACAAGAAGGGCTTCTACATGTATGTCAACCAGAAGAGGAAAGTAAAAAAAAAGCATGCCACCCCAAGGAGCAAGACTGGTCAACTGCTAACAATGGACAAAAAGGCTGAAGTACTCAACAACTTTCTTGACCCAGTCTTCACTGGCAGGCTCTCTCCCCACACCTCTCAAGTGGATGAACTGCAAGACAGGAACTGGGGAAGCAAAGTCTCTCTCACTGTAAGTGAAGATCAGCTTTGTGATCATTTGAGGAACGTGAACACAAATCTATAGGACCTGATGAGATGCATCCCAGAGTCCTGAGGAATTGGCTGATGTAGTTGCTAAGTCACTCTCCATGATACTAGAAAAGTCATGGCAATCCAGTGAAGGTCCTGGTGAATGTAAAAATGGAAACATTGCACCTACTTCTAAAAAGGGTAGAAAGGACGATCCTGGGAACTACTGACCTGTCAGCCTCACCTCTGTGCCTGGGGAGACCATGGAATAGATCTTTCTAGAAGCGATGCTAAGACATATGGTGCACAGTGGGTGATTCGAGACAGCCGGCATGGCTTCACCAAGGGAAGGAAAAGTCCCGCCTGACCAACCTAGTGGCCTTCCATGATGGAGTGAGTACAACAATGGACCCAGGAAGAACTACAGATGTCATCTCTCTGAGCTTCTATAAGGCCTTTGCCATGGTCGTCCACAATATCTTTCTCTCTGTATCAGAGAGAGACACATTATGGACTGAGTCCACATGATGGACTGTTCAGCAGATAATGAACTGGTCACATCCAGACAGTAGTGGTCAATGGCTCAATGGTCTGGATGGAGACCTGTGGTGATGTCCCTCAAGGGTCCAGTACTGGTTAATATCTCTACCAATGACATAGTGCAACTGAGTGCGCTGTCAGCAAGTTTACAGATGACACCAAGCTGAGTGGTGCAGCTGACACGCCTGAGGGATGGGATGCCATCCAGAGAGACTTGGACAAGCTCAAGAAGTGGACCCATGTGAACCTCAGAATGTTCAACAAGGCCAAGTGCAAGGTCCTGCCTGTTGATATCGGCAACCCCTGTTATCAGCACAGGCTGGGGGATGAGTATCCCTGAGGGGACGGACTTGGAGGTACAAGTGGATTAAAGATCGAACATGACCTGGCAATGTGCGCTTTCAGCCAAGAAGGCCAATCATATCTTGGGCTGCATCCAAAGGAGCAAGGCCAGCTCCTCTGGCACAAATGGAAACACAGGTTCCACTTGAACATCATGAAACATTTTTACTATGAGGGTGACCGAGCACTTGTACAAGTTTCCCAAAGAGGTGGTGGAATCTCCCTCCTTTGAGATATTCAAAAGCCACCTGGACACAGTCCTGGGCAACCTGTTTGAGGTTTGAGCAAGAGGGACCATACAAGATGACGTGCATAAGCCCCCTTGTAAGCAAAGTCTTTCCTTTACCCTATTAAATACTGATTCAGTTTTTGCCAGTTTAAATTGTTAAAATTACTATCTGTACCCTCCTCTTGAACACAGCTCTGGCAGTCTGACAGAAAACCAGCTACACACAAGTATGCACAGCCTGTAATCTCACTGATGACAGGAACAGCAGACAAGGCTGGGAATATCTGGAAGCAGCTAAAGGAACTGTATGAGCAAAGCATATAACAGTCCTACTCACTTGGTATTTTATCTGGTATGGTAGTCATAGAATCTTAGAATGGTTTGGGTTTGAAGGAACCTTAAACATCATCTAGTTCCAACCATCCTGCCATGGGCAGGGACGTCTTCCATTAAGGCAGGTTGCTCCAAGCCCCTTCCAACCTGACCTTTAACACTTCCAGGGACGGGGCATCCACAACTTCTCCGAGCAACCTGTGCAGTGTCTCAACACCCTCCCAGGAAGGAAATTCTTCCCAATACCTAATCTAAATCTACCCTCTTCTAGGTTAGAGCCATTTCCCTTTATTCTATCCCCACATGCCACTGTAAAAAGTTCCTCTCCAGATTTCTTGTAGACCACCCTTTAGGCACTGAAAGGCTGCCTACAAAGTCTCTCCAGAGCCTTCTCTTCTCCAGGTTGAACAAGCCCCGCTCTTTCAGCCTTTCCTCACATGGCTGGCTTCTGATGGCTCAGGGGGGACCTTATCACCATGTTCCAGTACTTAAAGGGTGGCTACAGAGAAGATGGATACTCACTTTTTACAAGGAGTCACATGGAAAAGACGAGGGTAATGGGTACAAATTACTCCAAGGGAAATTCTTGTGACTGGACACAGGAAAAAAGTTTTTCATAATGAGAACAATCAGCCATTGTAATAATCTTTCCAGAGAAGTGGTGGATTCTCCAACATTCAGCATTTTTTAAGATTCAGCTGGAAATAGTGCTGGGACATCTAGTCTAGACCGTGCTTTTATCAAGAAAGGTTAGACCAGATGATCCTCAAGGTCCCTTCCAACCTGGTATTTTATGATTCTATGAAAATCATACCTATAGAAATGCAAAAACATTACTGCAAGGTAAGTTACTACATGCATTTATAAAATGCCAGCTCTTTGGCACTGTCTCCTTGTTATATACTCTTTTCCCAAAGTAAATATGCAATAAGTGCTTCTCTTTATTGTGTAAAATATTTCCTGTTTTTCATGCAGTTATAGTACAGGGATAACTCTTGTCAAGCAACAGGCGGCTTGTGTTTCCAAATGATCGTTTAGCAGACTGCAAATCATGAGGTAAGAATCTAATGAAGGCATAAGAAATTTAAGACAGGTCTGACAAAGTCTTGATAAGAAAATGATGAAATAATTAAACTTTTGAGCTGAAAAAAGCATTGACTTTAATAAGAACATGAAAAATTTTAAGACTGAATAAAAAATAAATTGTCTAAATAATGCTAACATATCACTGAACCAACACTGACAAAACACCAAACCTTTTATCTCACAGAAATGTGTTTATCTTGGAGCTTAAAGTCAGGCACACTTCAGTAATAGAACTCACTGTGTTTCCTGTTAACAAAGGACTATAGCACACCTCACAGAAGATGAAAAACACAGCCAGGAGCGTGACAGTTGAAACTTGGGTACTGTTCCATGATTCCATGATGTAGCTCCTCTAATGAACGCATTTTAGAAAAAATTGGCTTGAAAATATTAGAATTATGAAAGCAATGAACAGTATCTGTGAATGTATGCATAAAGGAAGGAACCAACAAAAACCACTTCCTACATTCTAGTAAGAGACTGAAGAACAAGAATGTTTTAAAGGTATGTATGCACACTTACTTTCATATAGATAAACCCTTCACAGAACTTGTAAGCAAAATTAGTTTCTTATTGTGTACAAAAAATTAGAAGGCTTTTACAGTTCTAGATGTGTATTAAATTATGTTTCACATCCTATACTTACTTTAAATCAGACAATGAGTTATTTTAACTGAGTAATTATGTGCCTTGCAAGTCTATTAGCTTTTTTTTTAAAATTAAAAGTACTTTGGTTGGAAAAAGACATAATTTTACTAGAAGTATTGTGGTTGGTTGTAGAAAATAAGTTTCTGATGAGTGTGTTTCTTTCTACCATCCTTTTTTTTCCAGAATTCATTAGGTAATGTTCTTTCCTGCTGATCTCAATGTTTCCATTAGCAGATGCCTTTTGAATTAAGAAGTCATATATGGCTTTAGAAACATCTGATGAGAAACAAACCTACTAGGAGTATGTGCACTGTTTCCAAAGAATTAAAATAATTAAAATGGTCAAAAGAAAGGGCAACTTTCTCATTTATGAAAGAAAAAGGTCAAAAATAGTAGGAGCTTTAGCGAGTGCTACATTGAAAATTACAGATGGGAAATGAACGTTGACATTGCAAGATAATCTTCAACAGAAAAGAGGTACAAAAACCACATTTTTCATAAAAACAGCGGCAGAACTGCATGCTCTTGACGCTTACATTAATCAAACATACCATTCCATTAAAAATGCCAGGCACTAAGGACTGTGATAAATCTTGAAACAAAATCTACTAATCTCAGCAATTCTTAGTTATGTAGAACCCTAAATATTACTATAAATATTACTATAAATGAAATATAGACTACAACTGTCGAAACCATTAAGGCAGTAAATTTAAACTTCTGTAAGTACCAACATGTTTATGCACTGGAAAACCATACCCCAAAAATATGCTAAAAAAATGATTCACAGTCAAACTGTAAGAATGGCATTTCCAAATTGCCTGGTTTGAGCCTGCAATTGTTCAAGAATTCTTTTTAAAACCTAGACAACGAAACGCAAAGTTTCCTTTCTAGTATCTTGTTTAATTTATTGACTGAAATATGCATATAGGCAGGGAACGAAAATTCTGGAATAGAGTTTTATAATTTTAAAAGATTTGATAAATTGGAGCAGTGGTTTGAAATAAAGCAACGGATGCAAATTACTACACTTGAGTAGGAACAATCAACTGTACAAGCACAATTTGAAGAATGACTTCATAAAGCGCAGCTCTTAGGGATTTTGGCATTACATATCAATACAGACTAAATAAATATTGTCACTCCTGTAAGAAAAATGAACACAGTACTGAAAAGAATAAACAGAACCCCACAACTAAGATGAAAAACTAAGTTATACTTATGATACTAAGTTATCTTAGTATCCTTTATCTCTGAAAGGGTTTACTTAGAATCCTATGCAGAGGTTTGGGCACCATGCTTCAAAATGCACAC
Source organism: Strigops habroptila (assembly GCF_004027225.2). Taxonomy (NCBI): domain Eukaryota; kingdom Metazoa; phylum Chordata; class Aves; order Psittaciformes; family Psittacidae; genus Strigops; species Strigops habroptila. The sequence continues at coordinate 79,538,939 of NC_044302.2, read as the reverse complement.
TACTGGGATTCCAAAGGCTAATAACACAGAAACTATCTAGCATAAAGAAGATCAAGAAGAGAAATGATACTAATCTGCAAAGACAGGAAAGGCTCCCATAGAGGAATGATATCAACTGTCTTCTTACTGGGAAAAGAGTAAGTAAGGGTCTTAAAAGATGGGAAAACATACACTGTATTTTATTAAAACTGTCCTGACTGTAAGGATATTGAAGAGTCCCAATAGTATCTCCAGGACAGAAGGCATTTAAAAACCGGTCAGCTGCCTTACCATCAGATAAGAATGGTTTAATGATTTAACGACAGTTGATTTTGCCTTCAAGCCAGGGAACAGCCTGAATGGCCTCCTCAGATACCTTCTAGGTGTTCCTTCTGTGACCCTGTAAGCTTCCTCTCAATTAACTTCCCCTCAGTTAATCAAACAAAGAGAGAATAAAGGAAGCAAAACCAACTAAGAATAAAACGGTCTGAAAAGTATCTGATAATAAGAAATAGAAGATCATAAGAACACAACAAATCCTAGCAACATTTCAATGATATCACTAGGTAGCTATGATTGTTAGTAATTAAAAAAGCATTCAAAAATTGTGTATTTCTGAGGCAGCGGGATTACGTACACTTTCTTGCATACTAGTAACTGTAGCAGATGCTAAATACTATCTATTGGAGATAAACATTTTAAATAAGAATGCCTGGACAATTATCTCATGAGAGCCCTCCAACAGTTAATGGAGGAAGGCTCCAGTGTGTTAATGTGAATTTTTTAACTTATCTTAGACAGTGTGTACAAACTGAAACAGGTCATTATTTGAAACAAACAAACAGAATATTCTAGTTCCAGTTTGCCTGATATCAATCCCACATAAGTAGAAGAGCTGGCAGAGACTTAACTGATACAGTTTTAAGGGAAAGGTAAATAATAACACAAATCATACAAATCACTATTTTGTATAACAGTAAGTTTTATCAACTAAAACCTTTTACAATTCCTGGTTAAATTAAAACAATAATGGAATATGCTTAGATTTTGATAAGGCACTTAACTTAGTAGCACACCACATCCTATTGAAAAGAAATAGAAACAATCTGATACTCATTTGGTAAAGCATATATTAAATTTATTAAATATTGACTGACAAATTTCAATAAGGAATTCTCAGTTGATGAACTTGTGGGCGTATTTCCTACCAATTGTAAGAATAAGAAACACACTCAAGTGTTACTCAACGTTCTCATTTGTGAATTGGAACTATAAAAAAAAAATCTTGCTTATGAAGTCTTCCAATTACAAAAAGACCATGTGAGTGAAAATAAAGACAAAGGTAAATTAATTACAGGAGAAAATCTGATAAGCTGGACCCATTAAATGAAAATTGCACAAGGATAGCCAAGTGTGAAGATACACATCTACAGAAAAAAAATAAGATGGTCAGAGTTTCAGAATGGTGCACTGCAATTTGGAAGGCTGTATGACTGGGAAAGTTTTACAGCTCCTACTGGACAAGCAGTTCAGCTTCAATCTCTGTTACTGTGGCTAAAGGCCTAGCACTGTGGCCAAAAGGCCTAACACACTTCTTAGCTGCGTGAACAGAAGAGCTGCAATAAGCAATAGGAAAGTAATTTTTAATTCGAACATTTGTAATACAGCTTAATAGTGAGAATAACCTCCACAGAGAAGTTTGCAGAACTAACACTTCTGATAATTAGTAACGATCATAAAAGGCAGGGGTTTTTTTCAAGGAATCAGCATATTAACTACTGAGATTTTTTTCCTGAAAAATGCCAAAAGATAAACAAGTGAAACAACACCTTTAGGTACAGACTCTCCCACTGAAAGGAACTTTCTTGATTTAAGAAGAAAATTAAGACAAATTTGAAGCTGAAATAATATGAAAGCCTGTTTATGTTTGTAGTGCTACTGACTTGGAAACTTACTAGTGAAATTCCTTATTGGCATGTACTCTTTTTCTAGTTCAATTTTTAACTCAATTGAATTTGTAATTTAGTTTCACAATTTGATTTTATACCTTTAGCCTCTGCCCCATCCTCTCTATGGTTGTTCATTACTTTATTAGCTCAGCTCTACAATAAAACTGCATGATCATTCTAGTAATACAAGAAGTAGCAGATTTGTGTTTTAAATCAGCAGATAGGTGTTTTAAACCTGCCAAATTTTTGTCAAATGGTTTTGTCAAATGGTTTAAAACACACCAAAAGAAATATGTTTTCACAAATTGCATAAGGTGATTCTGTAACACATTAGCGCTGGAAGTTATAAAGGTATAGAGTAAGAGGGTTTAAACTGGATTCATGGAGGATACTTCCATTTCACAGAATTATAGAATGGTTTGGGTCTCAAAGACCATCTAGTCCAACTCCCCTGCCGTGGTCAGGACACCTTCCACTATACCAGGTTGCTCAAAGCTCATCCAATCTGGCCTTCAACATTGCGAGGGATAGGGCATCCACAACTTCTCTGGGCAACCTGTTCCAGTGTCTCACCACTCTGATAGTGAAGAATGTTTTCTTATTATCTAATCTAAATCTGCCCTCTTTCAGTTTAAAGCCATTCCCCCTTTTCCTCTTCATTTTTTTGTGGCAGTTATATAGTTCAGACATGATGAGGAACTCAAGAATTATCTTTAGAGACACCCAGACTTACTGGCCACTGCTGGAGGACAAGACTCTGGGCTAGAGAGACCTTTGCTCTGACATGGAATGCTCTTTGTTGACTTTTAACATTGATGCTCATGTTGAACTCACTCCGGTCCTTAACGTGAATATACCAGCTAGGCATCACATTGAGACAAGGACCCTAAAATATAGCAGAACTCATAGGGTGCCTGCAATATACAAGTGCCCTACACGACTGCCCGCCAATCAAATGCAGAATTCAAGGCTTTTCTGAAGTAAAAGAAAGCATCCATTGCTGCTAAAATGTAAAGCAAACAAGTTAATTACACTTTTACAGTGGAATAAAAATTACTTACATCAGTATTACATGAGCGATACCGTTTCCTTTCCCCAAGACAATATTTGCCTCCACCTGAAGGCCTGAAAAACATGTTTATGTGTCAGTATATGCATTATTAGCCTAAACACAAGTCTAAGAGATATATATTAAATGAAAAAAAAATAAAAGTACATGGAAGTTTTAAGGTGAGATTTTGAAATATTTTATTTAATAAGAATTGTAGAATTGACTTGAATTGGAGCAGATAAAAAACAATAGTGGGTATTTGAAAATCATCACTTATATAATGACGATTCATCTAGTTTGCATATACAGTTTAATTGTATTTTGAACATACTAAAAAGGCATTGTTTTTAAATTATTTGATTGTAAAACTAGAATGAGAAATATGTAAACAAGCCACATGAGAAGCTTTTTTTTTTTTTAATCTTCTCATATTACACTTGAAAATATTACAAAATGAAGAGACACTGTCTGCTAAATACTGGAGCCAGAAAAGACTGCATTTTCTAGTTCAAGAATCTGATTCTGATTTGAATTAAGCAGTATTAAAGCTGAGGGAACTCCAGAGTAAGCAGGTTTCTATTAGTGTGACTAAAAGACATTGGCTCTTAAATTCCCGAACTGTTCAAAAACCTCATCTATCTTTCACAGACAGATTTGACACAGGTCAAATAATCAATTAACATTGACTTAAATGTAAGATTAATCAGACATCAGCTCTTTGGCTCATAACTTGAAAGCAGAAATGAAAAAGTTTTGTGTTTGTTTTATAATAAAGAAATAAAAGAATTTTCAATCAACTAGAAAGAAAATCAATACTGTTTTTCACATTACAGCTATTTAACCAAGCAACACTGTCCTCGAACCAAAAGAATTTTTTTCCTAATATAGACATCCTCCCCCCTCATCACAAATGCATTTGCTTGATGTACTGTTAAACATTTAAAATTTAATTGCTTTTCAACATACCAACCCATATACATAGTAACAGTAGTAGTTGAAAAATCTTAGAAAATTACTCATGTTCTGAACAAATATTCCACTAGCATTTTTACATATGGCTTTGAAAATTAATTTCGTATTCTCTCAGTAACAGTCTGACATGTTATCAATGCATATGGATAATTTTTGCCTTTGAATTCATTCAGTAGGTAGTGCTATTTGCCAGATTTGGTAGTTATTGCTAATGATGGGAGGTGAACAGACCACCTGAAGCAGTAGTAATGCAACATTATAGCACCTTGGTGCCTTGCAGAGCATAGTGGAAAGCTGATGTGCAGCCTGGCTTGCAAAACGTGGGTACAAGCAACAAAGAACTTAGGTGTACAGAGAGGAGATGATCTGGAAGGAGTGATACATGCCACAGAATGGATTTCTATTAAAGAAGCACAAAAGCTTCATGTCTTCAAGAAAAAGTGGTCTTAAAAACTACTGATGGTGATGGAAATAGCAATTATGGGACATTACAAGAAGAAAGTATGGAGTAATAAAACTATCCTTCTGCAAAGACCTATAGCTGTGATGAGGTAAGCAGAACAGAAAAAGCAGCAACAGAAAAAAAGCAGTGATTCATTTAGCAAAAAACTGCAATGGAAACAAGTAAGCATTCTTCATTTGAGGAGCAGTAGCGACAGCGGGAGGAGCAGTTACCTGACAGACCTTCTACGGAACAGTGGTCAGGACACTGGAAAACAGACAGACAACAGGACAAGTACAGATACACACAACAGATCAAGCCGTAGTAGAGAAGCTGGCCCCTCTTGAGAGAGAGTAGATGGACCAACTGGGAGTACTGGCAGGGAGAGAAGCTGATGAATTGTTTTAAGAAAGAGTGGGAAATCACAACTAAGTGCTGGACATGACAGCATATAACTGTATCGTATGCAACCTAATATTACTAACTATGGTTTATATGTAAGCAGTTGTATGCAGAAGCTTGGAAATACTGTGTTTGGATTTTAATATGTAACAGGCAATAGTTATTTTCTATCCTAGGCAAGCATTAGAGGTAATATGTCTTAAGAAAGAAATCTATCTAAGACATAATTTAAATATATTCTGCATGAAATGCAAGATGCGGAAAGAAAACCATTCTGGTTATTGCTAAATAAAAATCCAGCTATCTTTACAGTATAGAAGATAGATAGATTAAAAATGTTAAAGGTATGTCTAGTGAACTTCTCCTGTTTAAGTATTTCTGTCTGCAATTCTGAAGACAAATGCTGGCAAACTAGCAAAACATTTTTACAGATAACATGTGAAACCACAGTTTTGAATAATTTCCAAATGTGTCTTTTTGTTGGCTCCGGCTTACTTTAGCTACTTACGCTGGACTGTCACAGTGTCTTATAGATGAGGAGACTCCTCCCCCGCAGGTCCTGCTGCACTCTCCCCATATTGACCACGGACCCCAACCCCCATCTATGCTCTGGGGCCAAGTGCCAAAAGGTACGCACTCTCCCTGATAACACCACTGAAAGATTTCACAAAAAAACACAGAATTAGCTTCCAGGCTGACAGAGTTATCAGGACAGAAAAAAATAAGGGTCAGGCAATGACCAATTATAGGCATTAGCATTCCCTGTATAGATAACACGACTAATATTTTACTTTTTCTAGCCATGTTTAGACATTGGTGAGGGTGTGTGTGATTTGTTAATTGTCTTCACCAAGCCCTGAATTATAGGTTCCTATCACACACCAGAAGTTAAAGCAAGCTTAAAATAAAGATTTTCTTTTTTCTTCATACATCCTCCTTAGTGTTTCTTATTAAAGGAACTGCAAGTTGCTTACATTCCTTTAAACACTAAGATTCATCTCCAAGATTAGTTTCGTAAAACACCCTCCACTTAGGATTCATGTAGAGGCTTCATTATGCAAAATGAAAAATTCCACCCGATATTATTTTTAAGAAAGTATTCTGTTACACTATAAAAAAGAAAATCTGGATGAGGTTACAATGGAAGAAGAATTTGTTGCTGTACTTCATTTACACTAGCCCTACAGACATAACAAAAGTAGTGCCAAAGTATTAGACATAGTACACAAAATTATTATATAATAGTGAGTGAGAAGGCCACTTGTTCAGTGACAGAATGAACATGCATACCCCACTCATGCAAAAACTTAAAACTTTGCAATATTGTTACTTACACTGGACATACAAAAAGACAGACAATTCATACAAATGGCTCATTGTTAAAATAAGTTTATAATTCCCTTAGTCAGAAACCTTTTTTAAACCGTTCAAAAATAATCCTGGAGCCCGTAGTTTGATCCACATTCTGGCGCATCACTGAGAATCTGGAGTAGCTCAGTTAGAGCTACTCTCCCACCATTACAGGCTTAGGTGACAGAGTAAATTACAGGTTTACTGTGACCTGAATCTGCACATCTCACTCTCAAAAGGTGGGAATCTGCTATTCAACTCCGTGAATTTCCCAAACAGACACACTATTGACCCTTTCCAAAAAGAAACCCAGACAACTTCTGTGTCCAAAATCAGCCACGTGAATTTGACAGACAGCACTAAGACCTGAGCGGAAGACACGGACAGACACAAATCCCTGTCACCCATAAGAACTACTGGAAGACGCAGTGTCAACTTTATACTTTACATCTACCTATACAAGTGTATATAACAAGCAGAGCAAAGTTTTCTCTTCTAAGTCCTAAGGCTCACCGAATGCCTCAGTCCCAGCAATGTGGGACATATACTAACAAGTAAATACAGCCATCCACAACGACCTGATTTACTCTAGATTTTTCTGAAGGAAAAAGAAAAGAGAATTTAACCTACTGTCATTACTCATGAAAAAAGGAAAGAAATCTGGATTAACAGAATGTTAAATAAATAAAATTTTTTTTCATTAGAAATTTCATTTTTAATAAAAGGTACTTCTAGATTGTCAAACATGTTAGTGTTTAGCTCTTCATGTACATTAAAATGACAGATTACTGTTAAAATTTGTAGCTTATCATCAGCAGACACACTTACATACAACAGTTCTGCATAGATACAAACACATGCTACCATTAAATATAGTATTTCCTTGTTATATTTGTTATTTCCACATTAATAAATGAAAACTGTAGCATTATTTTTCCAGCCACATTCATTTTTGTTTCTTCTCTCAAAACATTTTTATGCTTCATGACCTCTTTTTTCTCTGTATGTGCTGTGCCTGTTTTAAAACACACCTGCTATAGTCCAGCACATTTCTGTTTCTAAACCTCACCCTGTTATCAGTTAGAGAAACAAAACAATAAGCATTCTTGTGTCTATAGAAAAGATAAGGTATACTATTTTAACTCTCAAGTTCAACATGCATTGCCTTTTCTACCAGGTCTGGCCAGGACAGAGTCTTCCTCATAGCAGCCTATGAACTATGGTTCTGTGGTTCTGTGGTTTTGGTTTGCGACCAGTGTGGACAATGCACTGATGTCTTAGCTACTGCTCAACAGTGCTTGCACACCATCAAGGGTCTCTTGGTTTCCCAACCTGTTCCTCAAGTGAGGAGACTGCGGGTAGGCAAGAGGTCGAGAGGGGACACAGCAGGGACAGCTGACCCCAAATGTCCACAGAGATATCCTATACCCTATAAAAATCATACTCTGCAATAAAATTGGGGGTTGGGATGTTTCCAAAGTAGCTGCTGCTCAGACTAGCTGGGCAACAGGCTGCTGGTGAGAGGTAGTGAGCAACTGCCTTTTATCTCCCATTTGCTTTTTCTTTCTTTTCTTTTCACTTACTATCTCAGCCCATTAATCTTTCTCAGTTTTTCCTGCCTGATTCTCTCCCCCATCCCTGGGTGGCAGTAAGCAAGCGACTGGGTGGATTTAGCTACTGGATGGGATCAACACACCACAACCTTCTCCAGAAAAAAAAACCAAAGACACAAAGCTTCATGGATTTGTAGTGAGGAAAAGCAGGTTTAATCGATATTTACAAATCAGAGGTTTATGCCAATGAGCAGGCATCCATCAGAAGAATATACACTTCATACAGAGCTTCTCGTAAATCCAGACTATCACTGCATGTCTGCATAACACTTAATGCAGTCCTATAGTAATCCCATATTTTTAGCTAGTATAGATACATCCATACGGCACAGTGTTTTACAATGCCTCTAATAGTGCCAGTATGACAGAGAATGAAGTATTTATGTGAGCTACACAGAAGGGATTGAAATTTTCTGAGTTCCCTCTCATTATAGTGATAAATTAAGTGAAAATTATTTTATTAACTAAACACAACAATCTCCTTGCAGCATTCTATTAAAGATGCCACAAAATTATATGAACAGTTATCTAATGCTAAAGTCAAAAGCTAAAACTTTAAATGCTTCTAAGAGTAAAAATTTCTGTAAAAATTTTATCATTCAATTTAAAATACATTTTATATATTACAAACATGACAAAATCAGTTATGAAATGAAAGACACAGAGTTAAACCACGAGAATATCACATATGTCAAACAGAACATGAAAACCATCCTAACCACATACTATTATGACCGTATATAATTGGCAGGCGCATTCTACCTGCTTTATTTTTCCAAAGCTGTGTAAAATCACTATACTTCGCAATTTTCTTGGTCATGCAAACATTGTCTTGCACATTCATATATTTCCTTGTAAAAATTCCTTAAATGCTGTGTTTCCTACTCTATCAAAGTTAAATCTGAGGACTTACTGCTCACTTCAGTGTCTTTTCCTGATTTTCTAGTGAAAATTATCTTTCACCAAAATCCAGTGATGGACAGAATCTTTGACGGAGTAATTCAAAATTACCAAAATCTTCATTATTTCTAATGGGACTACAGAAATACGCTTCCTCCACAAATTATAGCAACCTAATCTGTTCTAATGAGGTAACAACTATTGAGTAACCAGAATATGGAGAGACAAGAAAAGATGACAACTATTTTTAAAGAACACTCCTTCGTGAAAGGTTTAGAACTGAAATGTTATTTCCTCTCTTAACACTGAATAAATAACTTTCAATTAGTTGAACTAGAAAGACAGTGGTGATGTATTTGAATATGTATAAAATGTTCAAAACATTGTGAATATTGTAAGCAGCCTGAAATTTTTCTTGTAAAGAACATTAACAATAAGATAAAACATGATACTGTGGCAGACTTCAGATCATTTTATGTATTAGCTGTTTAACAGAACTAAGACTTGCAAAACACACACAGCAATTACTCTAGTATTGAGGAAAACTGATTTCATCTTCTGTAGTGGAAAAACAAAAGATCAATTCAATTTAAATTTCCCATCTCAATTTTAACAATGTATTTTCAATTAATGCTTCTACAATTGTTTTGCAAGAAAACTTAATGTTCAATAATAACTTACATTTACCTTATCTTAATGTCCAGTAATAACTGAAATAATCAAATGATCTAGTTATTTAAACTGTCCTTTCAGCACACTGTGTTTACACTTTTAGCACATTTGTCCTTTATTTACAACCCTAAAATGGATGTAAACAGTTACGATAGAAAAGGTTACTTCTTTATTATTTTAAATTCAAAGACAAAATAAACATACCTATCAATTTTGTCTTACTGTTTTACATGCACCATTTCCTCATCAGAGTATATTTTTAAAATCTACCAGTTACTTTACCTTCACAAACACACCTCTGTGTACACTAGAGAGAAACTTCCTGTATATTTAAAATTATTATTACAAATCAGGAAAAAGTGTACCTTTTTGAACCCAGCCAATACATAAAACCCTTCACCAAAGCATGAATATATTAAAGCTTCAAAACAGAACAGATGTACAAGTTCCATCAGTAGCAAGAAACCACTCTATTCTCTTTCCCTGTACGCAGAAAACAGCTGAGTAACTTTCATGGAAAACATTCTAAAAACCTTCAGGCATAGGCAGACATCTACTGTGGAAAATTTCAACCCAGACAGTTCAAAGTTTGGCAGGTTTATATAAGCAACTGAAGGAAGGTTTTATAATGGTGTGTTAGGCCATTTTAATTGTAGAAATCCCTCCCACCTCTGCCAATAAGATATTAGTGCACACTGTTTCAGACTTGCTTTAATAGTTACATGGAATTTACATCAATGTAACTAAAAGCAGAAATTGACCCTCCAAATATGATAAAGTACTTTGAGATCTTGCTAGGTCTTTACAGAAGGGCACATCATTTATTATACATTTGGACAGAGCCCAGCAAAATAGGGCCTAATTTGGTTGTAGCCTGTAGGCATGACTGCAATATAAATGTAATAATAATAAAAATAATAATAACTGTACCATGTTATTTTCTCCTTAGCATGTGGCAAAGAGAACTAAAGATCTGGAAAACCTTGTGTTTTATGGCGCTTTTTTGCTATCAGGAATTATTAATTTAAAGGAATCTTTGAAGCTGCAGTTTACAAATACAATTCTCTGCTAACAGGCATGAACAATTAGTTTACCACTGTAAAACAGTATGGATTCTCTCATTTCCCTCTAAAATCTAATGTTGAACCAAGACACTGATGACTGGAAAAAGATGTTTTGTAGAGAGTAAACTGATTAAAGCCTCAGGCAAGTGGACACAGCAAGAGTGTCTTAAAGCATCTCAACTTGTTCATTGTTGTATCACGGTTTAGAAATATAAATTGAGGTAAATTGCTCCTTGTCATTGACAAGGAATGGTGGTTCCAAAATAAACCTAGACTGTTGATGTAAGAGTAGAGCTTCTACTATTTTCTATACTCTAATAAAAGGTAATGTTTTTGGTAGAATGTAAAGGTGTCTCTATTTTCATTGGCTAACTGTAAGCAGTCTATTTTTTTAAATTACTCCTTCAAAGAATTTATTTTACATGGTTTACCAATATTTCCAAAATCAGCATGGAAAAGCCATCAAAACGATGCTAGGTCATAGGGCCTGAATGAAGCCATTACCTAGCATTAATAAACTGTGACAGCTGCCCAAAAGCTTTCATTCTTTCTGTTTAAACATCAGATTGCAATCAAAATGCAATGTAATCTTTGTTGAAACTAGCCGAGCTAACAAGGCAAAAGTCAGAACAAGAATGGATTTTTTCCTTAAAACGACTACTGATATCTAAGCTGGAGGAGTAGTAGATCTTAGGGACATATGCAGCAACTCTCAGACAGTATCGGAAATTATACAATCAGCATTCTTCACTTTGCACAAACTTGCATAAAATATATTATCTTGAAAAAAAGGCTTATGGAATTCACTTTTTCCCCCCAGTATATGTCCTATAAATCAACAATTAAAATATTTTTCTCATCTCTTAAAAATCTGTATAGATTTTGCCTCATAATTGAGAAACAGTTTTTTACTATTAAAAGTAAGTTTCAGAACTTTGTCTGAAACTACTCATATACAGACATTGTTTTAAAATAAAAATTCACATGTTCAGACAGACACAGTAGAATTAGACTTTCTGTACTTTTCTGTTAGGTAGAAGAGTTTATCAAACTCCACATCAAAGTCCTTTAAAACTAAACAGTTATGTAAGTGTAACTGAATACCAAAAGAATAATTCGAAGTCAAAACAGAAAGGTCACTTTGAAATACGAGCTTTTAGAAAACCCTTTTATTAAGGCAAGATTTTTTCTATATGCTTGTACGATTCAGCGTGTATCTGAAGGAATAAAGCTTTTATCTTCTAACAACGCAGAGTTCAGGCTCTAGATCTATGTTACACATACTCGAAGTCCATGCCAGACCTAGAGTTGCAACAGTCCTTTATGGAAGAGTGCCATAAATTTAATAACAATTAAACTAAAGAATTTTTACAAAAATTACACAAAAAATGATACAGAGCATCTAACAGGTTGCTGTTTTTTGATCCACGCTATAGAATTTTATAGTGAGGATAAATCTTTTACTAAATTACATATATAAACAATTGTGAAATAACTCACATTTATGGACACTTCCATTACAATTCAAAGGTATTCCGAAATAATAATTTATCTCTTATATTTGCATGTAAGTACTTTAATTTACTGGTTCCTTTTTCCTGTGTTCTTTAAACAATAAATTGCTTTTTCAAACAATAAATTATTTGTACTCACCCCCTTTTCAATGCTCCCTGTTTGGCAAAGAGTACCTTCAGCTGCTGGAATGCTGTTGGTAACACACCGGTTACTTTTGCTGAGGCACCAGAGCTCTCTACACACTTCCTAGGAAAGAAGGCAGAAGCAAGTTGATCAGAATGGGAGCCTAAAATTGCTTTCAGTCCTCATACACAAACATATACACAAATTTGTTTTGAACAGAGACTATTAAGAAGTGGGCTGAAGAGATAAATCTATAGGTAGTTGGGAAATTTTCTGGAGCAATTCCAAAGCCACTGTATTTTACCTAAGAATAATCTGCCAGAAAAAAAATCTGGAAGCATCAAACTGTAGACTAGAAGAATGTGTTTTTCACACCTGTCATTCAAATAATGTTTTATAGTTGCTTTTTTCTTGATTAGTGCTAATACTGGGTTTAGTATGTTTCAGCATGGCTGTAAAAGCAGTCTTCAGATGTGCTCTAGTATCTCCATTACTGTCATTATCTGACTCAAAATTACGCAGTAAAAGGATACTACTAATTCTGAAACATGAAACAACAATTATTTTTGTTTTCTTTAGTTAAAACCAAAGTTTCTGAGCTCAGACTACTTGCACTCCTCTTCTGCAACACTTGCTAAAACAGTGCATGTGTGTCTAGTACCGAGCTATATACTAAATTAATTCCTGTAGGCTTTTTAAAATTTGCGGCTGGTATTCCATAAATGATTTAACCTATGTTGTCAGTGTTAAACAAACACAGGTTTTCAAATCCTCTTTCTTCCTACCATATTTTCTCATTTGTTTTTGCACGTTTACTCATTTAAATTAAGCTAGTTTTGTTGATATTGGAGATTCATTGTTAGAACTATCTAAGGGTTGAAATTCATAACGTGGGCATGACCCAAAGCTGGCTGAATACTCAGAATCTTCACAGTTGCTTCAGTTGCCCTTGGATTCAACTATGTATGCAGAAAGGAATCAGAAGTGTTTTGCTTTTACACTAGATGACTTACATGATAATCTCTGCAGTATTACTTTGAGACCCATGCAAGAGTTCACAGCCTGGTTATAGATATTTCCTATTTTTAAGTATTTTTTTAAATTTGAAAGATAGTCCAATCTTTAAAATGATCTTATGATAGCCATTACTATTTCATTTTATTTAACTGCATCTTGAAAGTATATACTACAAATAATCCTTGTATAGATTTTATGGCTGAACCTCGGTACAAAAAGGAAAAAGGTAAAGACAGTCTGAGTAAATTAAAGTTAATAGGTGCCCCCTCCCCAAGTTTATTGTTTCTCAGAGGAAATGAATGAGTATCTGGCCCCTAGGCTATCTTTTCTATACACACCAAAAGGAACAAATTTTAAGTTTTACCCTAAGATTCTTGTTTCTTGCATTGTACTGCATATACAAATTGATCTATTTATATGTTATTCACTAGCAGCTGCAGCCACAGTTCAAAAGTACAAGCTTTTCTTGAATAATGAAAAATTCTATTGCAAGTTTAAAATCAGCTAGTGCCATTCTTCCAGGACTAATACAGTGTATTTTGTTTCATGATTAGTAGAAGCAAGGTATCTTTTTAGAAATCCATTAACAAAATATCATATTAGGATGGTCTGAAATGATGAGGAATGAGTACTGATGGGATTGCTGAAGCTTCCATCCAATTTTTGAAAATTAGGCCTAAGCTATTTTGTCTTAGTTGGTGGGTTACTCTATGAAAACTTTAATAAATTGATGAGCCCCATTTTAGTAGAAATACTGACACATGTAAAAAAGCATACTTGCAACCAATGTAGAACTACCTTAGTTTTCAGATTCAAATTCTTCATTAAGAAATGCAAACAGTATAAATAATTACTTACTTAAATCACTGAATAAACACTTGCTTTTGCTGCTCATCTGATAAAATTTTCAGATTAAGATATACACAAATAAATATATGATTTAGAAAAATCAAATAGAACAGGAAAAGAATAGAAGATACACCACAAAGATTCTTGAAAAATCTAACTAGATTACAAATTTCCCAGCCATTAAGGTGCCCAAATTCAACACTAAATAAAATTCACATCTAAATCAACCATGCATCCAAACATCAATACAGTATGGATTTCAAAAGTGAAAGCCTAAAATTGGTTCCTTACAGACACAGTATAAGGTGCTTCTATCATAATCCTGCCTTATATACTTTTACAGTTATTTACTTGCTCATTTTGTTGAGCAGAATTAATGTAATTTACTTGCTCATGTTTCATGTTTCATGTGTGGTTTACATTGTCAAACCATTATTAAAAGTGTTAAACCGTGACAATTCTGCTTATGATCTGGTGTTTATTTTGCATCGGATTTAATTCAAATATTTAAATTAACAGCTGTACTATAATTTGGTTCAATTTGGCTGAAAAGCCAAAAATTCAATTGCACTAAGAAACAAAGACTTCAACCATTCCAATATAGACAGAAGAAAAAAAAGAAATCAGATCTGGATAACAGTGTGGAATTTGAAAACATCTATATTTCAGGGCAATTTGAATCCAGAATTCTGCTTTGTGCTCCACAATTTAGATGCACAATTTCACTTTTGATAGGCCTACACAGGCATACCGTCTATATATTAACATATATGGGGATGGAATAACTAAAACGTGTATTTCATTGCCAGGCGAACATATCCACAAATGAGAATATTTAACAATTTGCTTCTGGTAAGATTCTTTCTGTATACTAAAGATTCTTTATGGCACTAGACTCCTCCAAATTCACTGAACTAAGTTCATCCAAATGATCATCTGAACTGTGCGAATTCATGGCCACAGCACTCCAAAGCTATTTTAGTCGTTCACCTGTTTGCAGGATAATTCTAAGCATGTCAGCTCACACCCTTACTTCACAAAAAGAGAAAAATACTTTCATTCTTCCTAAGTTGCTTTGGAAGATAGAATGAAAAGCACTGTATCAAAGCTAGGTATTATTACTGACATAGCCTTCTTCAGACTTCAATTTCAGCCGGAGTTTGCCTCAGTAAATCCCTAAAGACAAAACCAAAGTAATGTAAAATTACTATGGGCTGTATCATATTATTAATGTTTGAACAAAAACCTCTGCTTAAATCAGAAAGGAGTTCTGTTTGACACAGACATACAATATCCCCAAATCAACATAGTATTTCCTTATGTAAAAATATGCGAAACACAGAGGATTTATTAATTAAAATAACACAATGTATCAATCAGTATAAGTAATTTACATAAAATCCAAGAAATTACAAAGTATTTTGGTAATTTCTTTTAAATATAGCCAAAACTTATTTAAGAAGATGCTTGTCTTCTGCTGTTTTGCATTCAAAAGTAGAATCTGAAGTACATTCTCCACAACCCTCTACATGAAATGACAAATAACATTAATAGTAATTTGAAAACAAATAATATACCTAGAAGGAAGTGGAAAATCCATATATGCTGTTATTAAACGAAACCAGAATTATACCAGGTACCAGTACAGCTATGTCTTCTTTATTTTCAACTGATTTTGGAAAGTTAACAATGAAATTCTGACTAAGATGCATAAAGCTTTCTGATCTCCAGCTCAACCCTAATCCTGTTACTACCTTAGTTTATTAGTTATTGATTTGAGCTATTTCCTTACTACCACCATCCTCTCTCTAATATCTCTAAGCAATTGATTTTAATAATCCAGCCTTAAAAATGTACAAGGAACTGCCCTGGAAAGGTCGGGCACAAATTCACTAGTAGAAAGTACACTGCTTTTTTTCACACGCTAACACGCACACACACCCACCCACCAACATAACATGACCCTTTAGGGGAGCCTTTTCTTCACTGGTGGACACAGGATGAAGCTAACATATCTTTTGCCAACATTAAATTTGTGTAAGTAATTTACTGAAACTAAGAGAGAGAAGCATAATCTGAAAATTAATCAATGACCTCAAAGCAATTCTCCAAACGTGTGGATTTAGTAACTGCTGATTTGTAAAGCAAACTAGGGAAAATGTTTTAAGAATCCAGGAAACACAAACTGAAGCTGAGGCCTATCTCAAGATCAAGACAAGACAGACAACAACCTGTAATGGTGTATCTTAGGGCTCCATGACTTCAGTTTGGAATTCGGGTGCTTGTATTTGCAGTAAATTAAACAAAGCTGAACCCATCTAGAGAAAAAAAACAGCAAATCAAATTATCTTCCTTTCGCCTAAGTGTTATCAATGATGGAGCCTCTTTCTGTGTGTCATGCAGAGTTACATACAGGCATTTCAAATTATGTAACATCTAAGCATCCTGTATAATAACCATCATAAATAGTAACAATTCAGCACAATGAAAACTCAGTAATATGAGCAAAGATCATATTGCTGTGCTGTTTTTAA
The DNA here is from genome assembly GCF_004027225.2 of Strigops habroptila. NCBI lineage: Eukaryota > Metazoa > Chordata > Aves > Psittaciformes > Psittacidae > Strigops > Strigops habroptila. Next base: position 79,522,507 of record NC_044302.2, on the reverse strand, counting down.
TGGTTTCAACACTAATGAAAGCCTCCAATAAATGTTAGCAATTTGGCCTATAATATTAAAAAAAATTACATGGGAAATATTAAACTATGATAATTTGGGAATTTCAATATTCATTCACAAAATTTTAAAATGTTAATTAGGATTTTATCTTACTTAAGCTGCTTAATCTGTAATATGCTGCACCGCTTGATGAATATTTGCTAAAATAGAGCATATACATAATTAGCCTGAATTGTAACTTACAATTCAGACCTGAAAAGCATCAACCTAGAGTATCTTCAGCCTCACTGCTGAAATACTGCTGCAACACAGTTAAAACTAGAAGACTGTAATTTTGGGTGAACTTCAGAAGGTTCAATGTTTAGTTCAAATAAGCACCCAAAAGCCACCATTTTAGTGCTCCACTACCAAATGCTTATTAAGTGGTGCAGCATGTTATGAATCAAAACATGCTGAAAGAATGTGGAATAGAATCCGAAGCTGAAGTTGTACATTTGTATTATGTTACCAGCATTCTTTCCTAAACATTGGGTGCTTATGTGAACATTATGGAAACTACAGATGCCCCAGAAGGTCAATCACCTCTAAGTAGCATCTTTCCTTTCAAACCCACACAACCTACCCCATCCTTATTCAATCCACATTCTAGTATCTGGAATCTCATTATTGCTTCTACTAACATCTAATGCACTTCTGCTTTGATCACTAGCTTCTTTTCCTTTTCACTTTTCAAACAGCTTTTGTAAGATCCAGGCACATTTGTGTTAAGTCTGTGTCTCTTGTGAAAGAGAAAGTGAAAGAGGGAGCTAAGGAGAGAGAGGAAAGGGGGTTGGTGACAAGACAGTCCTAGGAAAGAAGAAAGGGGTCTATGGGAACTTGCTAGAAAAAGATACAAAAAGATGTAAATCTACTTTGGGATTCAGAAAGGGGAAAACTTCTGGGATTTCCTGTGGCTACACACATCCTAATCTTAGAAAAAAAAAAAGGGAGAAGAAAATTTAAGGATAAAGCCAAAGGTGTTTCAAATGTTCTTAATTGCAGCAAAATCCTGTAAGTCCTTACACAAGAAAAGCTCAAAAGTTTAATCATTCTTAACACAAAAGGCCAGCACAACAGTGATGACAGGGTTCGTGCTTGACCAGCAAGACCTTATGAAATAAAAAATAATGGAAAGTTTAATAAAAAAGACATAGTATAACACCAGTACCTTCAATTCCTCTCCTTGCCTACACACACTTTGAACACCAGTTTGTGAGCAACATAATGTAAAAACATCTCATTGAATTACTTGTGCTCTGCTAGCAAACACCAAGGATAAAGCGACTTAGCCATGGTATGATGTATGAAGCTGGGGAAAAAAAGTCACATTTCAGTGAGTTACTAACTACTCTGTATAATTCAACTGAATGCACAATCATAGTCATAGTATCAACAAGTGAGGGAACAAAAGGGAACTGGTATTTGCAGTGCAATGATACATCAGCTGCTTCTCTGCCTTTCCTTCTGAAAAAACAGCTTCCAGAACCCACTTCCACCTACATCAAATTTAATATGTCTTTTTATTAATTTGGAGTAAATCATGTCAGTGTTTCATGAAAAAAGCGACAGTTTAATTCTCTAACATTAAAGTTTGTATCACCTGACTAGAAGGGTCAATTGTAATTCAGGCTATTTTAGAACCATGTGTATCGTAATTTGTTTACTCTCCTGGATTTGAAATGATGTTTTCTTTTGGTCATTACTAATTCAGTTAAACTATTTTGTCTCTAAACTGACGTGGGAGACTAGGAAGCTGTGAAGGTATGACAACTGTATGTCCTATATTTCTGTAGTCAAGCCTTTCCAGCAAACTTCCATTAATAGTAATTAACTTTATGGCCGCTCCCCATAACTCATTATAACTTCCTAGAGACTACTAACACAAGGGAGCTCAGGAAGGCAGCAGGAGGTCTGCTTATTCTGACAATATATCTTCATTCTGTCTATTTACAAGCAGTAAGTTCATAGCTTGAACTCTCTCTGTCCTCCAAAATGCACTAACAAAATGTGAATAAAAACTGGTATTTGAGTTTAAAGCTATTTTCATTGGCAAACTAACTGGAGAACTTAATTGCAAACATAAGACCATGACAAAGAAAAGAGCTACCTGTCATCAGCTAAAATACGTTACCCGATGTATTAAACTCTAGTGTGAAATAAAAAGAACGGTCTTGCTGTTTTCAATGAAGCCATGTATGTGAAGGAAAGGAGAGTGTGTCCCCTATGCTCCTACTCAAAATATTTACTGACACCAACGATGGTGGAAAAGCACTAAATGAAAAAAAATATACAAAAAAAATTGTAAGACACTATCTCTGAAACCCATGCTAGCAGCCAACAGCTTCACAGATCATAAAATGCACCACAGCAATATCAACCATATGCATAAAGTATTAACTGCTATTAAAATGCCTGAGGTTTTAGCCTCTGTCCTAAAAATGTAGAGACCAGCTCTAAAGCAAAGCATTATTTTGAACCACAAAATCTGTAAGTTACAGTCAGGCATATTCCAGGTATTATTTAAAGTCATAAAACAGAAAAATTCAAAGTCAAGAGTGGAATTCTTTCCTGAGTTTACCCAGAGACAGCCAACAGCCAACTGTAATTAGGCAGATGCTCAAAAGTTAAGGAGATACGGAGTCAATGAAAAAAGTTCTCCTTACACTCACGTAACAAAAGGACCGAAAAAGTTATGAACTGGCATACAAACAGACCAAAGAACTGAGACATGCCTGGCTATCAGCAGAAGAGAATTCACACTGCACCACCACAGAAGATGTAGCATATACAGGAACTACACAAATGAACAGAAACTACCTTGTTCCTAGTAACCTCAAGGTCTTCCACTGCACTGAATCCATTAAGATACCTGAAAGCATGTACTGCCTTTAGGGAAAAGCTATGCAGCAGTATTATATGGTGAAATTTCCATCACTACAATTTGACTCACTGTAAGTCATAAACTTAACATTCTCCTGAATCTGAAAGTGTACCCTAAAAATGAAGTATTTTAAGTAGCTTGAAACATTGCCTCTCGATTCTTTATCCAAAGTATCTATTTCTTCACTTAAATTCTCTAAAATTGCCCCAGTAGCGGAAATGGTAGAAAGTATAGTAAGAAGAACAACACATATGTAACACAGAAGGATCACTGTCTACTTGCTAATCTGTACGGTTTATTTAAGCTCAAAGAGCTAAAGCATCTCTCTGAATTCTTGTCTGACAATGTGCTGAACAATACAGGGAAATCTGACCAATACCCACAAGACTTTTGCTGAAACAGTTCTGTCCATAAGTGACTAAACAGTTTAATTAGGTCTAGTACTTAAAATAGTATCAAAACAACTACCAAAGAACTCCTTTTAAGGTCAAACTGTCTTCTTGTCAGTAAACACACACACAGAAAGGAAGAAACTTGCAGCCCCTTTAGTACTTTAGTTATGATGCCTTAATTGTTCAAACACCTCTCCATATATTTAACTTCAAATCCGTAAGTAATAAAGGCTTCAGGCACTTAAATGTGCAACATTCTTTGCAGGATTAGAACGTGATCTATGATCAAAAGCAATAAAGAGTTTAAAATAAACATGCAAAGGGAAGGGATGAGGTAATATGGGAGAAAAGGCAATGAACACAGATTAACATTAAAGCTAAAAGGTTGAAGAAGGTATTTTTCCTAAATGTTAGTAAGACATTATACATGATTCCAAAGCAGAAATAACACGAAGATTTTCCAAATTCCTTTAAAAATAGCAACTATCTTGACAGATGCATCAGACTCCAAAGACTTGTAATTTTTCGGCAATTTGATTTGAGACTTTGACTGTTTCTCTTCTCATGTCTTCCTATTACAATTCAGTAAAGAACATGAGCAAGAGAAAATGGCAAGACATTTTCTTTGAGATTTCCAATTTGTTTAGAATTTATTTGTTCCTGGGTCACTGAACTCCATGTTGGAAAACCTGCTCTAACCCCTTTTTACCAGGCACTTCAAATAAAAATGGCTAAAAGAAGTGCTAGAAAGAAATCATGTATAAACTAGGTCTACTGTTAATTAAGGATTTTCACTATGCTTTTCTGTCCATAGTTGCATGCATCTGTTAGAATAAATCAATGAAATGTTAATGGCATATTCATAGGAATAATACACCAAACAGGAACATCCAAAGCACTGACTGTTCACTTTTGATAATGAACGAGTTGAGCAGAGTGCTCAACTTAGCTTTTTCTGGTATTTAGATCTAATTCCACTATTCAGTTCTAGAAACCCTTTCATAAATGAATAGGTCTTTCTTGTGTGAACATTTTCCATCTGCACTTCCAAAGACTTTTTACCTTTCAAAATTATCACTCGAAATCTGTATGATCATAATAATCATGATCACATTTTCAGAGCGTTATGGCCATGGCGGATAATATTCTTAAAAGTAGATGCTATTTTACATGCTAATCTTTTCTTAGAGTGGCTTTTACCAGACTTCTACAATAACCTGTTATATTAATATACACAGTCTGAACCCTATTATTAAAAATAGGGGTTTTTTTCTGAGACACTTATGCTTCTGAGACACTTATGCTCACCTTGACGGCACACTGATGGAACACAATGCACTATATCAGTTCAGAGGATTGGTAAAGTCACATGAAGACGTAACTTCTTTTAACTACTGCTTCAATTAAGTGTCAACTTCTTTTTTATAAGGAATCAAACCCAAAACTTTAAAATCAAAAGAAGGCAGAAAGCGAAGATTACCTACACATCTTCACTACTTTTGATTATTTGCGGTTTAGAAACTGGTTTAAGAAAGAAAGTGTACCATGCAGCGTGATCATCACAGCAATGATTACATAGTTGAATAGTTTGGAAAAAGAAAAAAATACATGTGGAAAAGCCAGGTTTTGCACATCACTAACTTTCCAGTTTAATCTAAAATGCAATATATCTCCAAAGGCTGTGCTATAAATCATGGATTAAACACCTGTAGATTTCCTTAGTCTGAAATTAAAGGAGTGTGTGTGGTAACAATTCGTAAGAAAAAAGAAAAAAAAAAAGATATGACTTATACGCTTATATAAGTGTATGTAAGTGTATATGACTATACACTTATATATAGTGACAGGAAGCAGGGCCTTTCAATAACGGTGGTGGGAAGTGAGAACTTAAAGAGCAACAATAAAGGCCAAAAGAGGTTTGATGAGGGATCAGCAGCAGAAGACCCAGTGAGCTAGTCAGCCAGCTACACAGAGCTTTTAAATTCCTTGCACAATGCGATCTGCGAAAGGGGCATCCCAAGAATAATACTGTATTTATCCCACCAGGGATATTAAAAATGGACTTTCTCTGCAGCTAGACTTTAGAGAAGTACATAGAGTATACATTCAGTGATTACATTGTTTTATTTGAATAATCTAGAAATTAAAATCTTATTAAAACTATTTACTTTTAAACCACTATATACATTTTCAAGGTATATTTAATTTAGTCTCATCTGATTATTTGATAACAAGCACAACAGAATGCACCCTTTTGCTACATACTTTGGGCTGCAAGATCTTCTGTAAATATTCATAAATTAATTCCATAGTGGCCTAAGTGTGCAGGTTTTTATTTCTACTTTGAATTTATTTACTTTAATTATTATACACCGGTACTTGCAGCCAAAGCTTTGCTAGTACTTAGCTATTCAGTATTCTATTTAGCTATGTAGCTTCATGTTTCTCTCTTCCCAAAACCATAAGTCATCTTTCCAAAAAGAGATCTGAACAATGTGAGAAACAATAAACTCAATATTGGGGAGGGCAAGAGGGAAGAGGGAAGAAAACCAGACCTGACAAATCAATACAAGCACAATGTAATTTCAAATTGTAGCTTTAAATTGAAAAGCTAAAGCCAACAGAACAGATTTCATGTTTCAAGATTAATATAACATGAACCTGGTTTTATATAACCAAAATCACGGAAAATTCTGTAGTGCACTTTACAAGAAGCAAGGAACAAGTGTTCTAGGCTCCTTTTTTCCCCTAAAGAATGCTTTTCCCAGCTCATTGTTACCCACATATTTTGGTGTACAGAACCCACAAATGACTCAAGCAAAAGATGCAGCATAAGGATTAAAATGTACCCTTTGCTTACGTATGATGGCACCAGACATGCTATTGGAAATCTGTAACCCACTACTGCATCTAACTAAAGATTTATGTTACAAAGGAATATATACAAATGACTAAGCAGAACACTCAGCATAAGGATTAAGACTTCTTACCCCATATTTACATTGGCGGGATGTTGCTCCATACTGGAAGCGACACTGTTCATCAGCATCATACACCTGACCTGGGGCCACAGCTGGATAAAGAAAGTCACGCTTGGGAGGCTCATTATCAAGGCAAGTACCACGGCCCGAACTGTTCAACATAAAGGACCAAATCAATTAGGAATTCTCCTGACTGTAAATCACAGTAATGATATCATGTATCTAGTTCTTACTTTTAACAGCACTGGGTGTGAAACAAATATGACTGCAATAAACAAACAGTAAGATGGTACACCCATAGTAAAAAGAAAAAATAGAGGGACTTCAGATCTTAAAATAATTTTTCATCATTATTAACAAAAGTGTTTATTTTAGATTGTGAAATGGATTTCATATATCATTGTTTTTAAAAGTATGATAATTTCTGAGCCACACAAGACTGATTTTCATTTTTGTTTTAAGATTCCTATTTGTTTTCACTGAAGAATAGCTATATTTGGTCACACAATGAAAAATAAACGAATTAAGCAAACAAAAGAAATTCGGTTTGCAATTCTTAATGACTCATCTCATCCTTCAAATAGCTAAGTACAACCTTACAGATATGAGCAGCTTGATATATAAAAGTAAAACACATTTAAATGTCCATATGACTAAATGTTTACTGGATTAGGATCTTAACATGCATGCTTTTCTTCCATTTGAGTGAACAAAACAGTTAATGCGGTAAAGGTTTTGCAGGATCTTCAAATTTACCTAATTTGTATAGATCAAAGATATTTTTTATTGTATTAATAATATTTAGTCTTAAAAATTTCATGTTAGAAAGTTCATCTTCTTTGAAAACGGTAGTATTTTCTTCTTTTATATTCACTGTTTTGCTTGGGGGTTGGTGTTTTCTTTCCAAAATATGTCCATATTCAACCACAATATTTTAATGTAGTGGAATAAATAACAAAGAAAGCCAAATGCAGACAGAACTCAGTTTAAAAAACTTTGTACTTTGCTAAATATAATTATTCAGTTTTATTAGTCGGTGCGCATAAAAGAGGACAGATGCTTTTTAACTTTCATTTCAGATGTGAATAAGTGAGGATTTTTAAAGAAATCTTATGCCAACACTTTAAATATTTTTCCAACATTCCTACAAATTTTGCCAGCACTTATGGGTTTTTTTCTCAAATCTTTTCCATGCACCTTGCCAAAGGAACATAATTTCAGAAGTGAATGTTCTACACTGTGTTTTGGAGATCTCCAATTTTCTACACTTTTCATCTGCAGATAAAAAAAGAGCAAAAAACCTCCTTTAACTACACATTTTATGTTCTCATTTTAACCCTATTCTATTCAATTCTTTGAAATACTACAATAAGCATTTTGGAAAAACAAAGAAACAAACAACAGCTGACCATTTCAAAAGGTGGCAAACAGCAACTAATGCAATAACCAGGTAAATACAGAAAAAAAAATTATGATATTTGATTACTAATCCCAATTAATTTACTGTGGTTTAACTACACACACACCACCTCAGCTGAAATCTGCCTTTAAAATATCAACTATCATAAGAAATAATGTAGTTGCTCCTTTCATTCCAGGTTTACATTATTGCAAGCATATATATTTTCTAATAACAGAAGTTGGAAACTATCGTACATACTTCTGGAATATTTCAGTGTTGTATTTTGTGTGTATGAGGAGTACATGTTAATAATTTCAAGATGAAAATAACTCAAATACAATCTGATTTTTCTGCACTGTCTCTACCAAATTGTACATAAGAACTTTGCTAAAACAAGCAGTCGGAAGCTTAGCATTTTACATCAGCTTTGACTAGTAGTGTATATGATTGGAACATTTCCACAGATTTGGTCTGTAAACTGTGGTCCTGTAACAGACAGCCATGGGCACAGCATTTAGAAACCTTTATTACTTTTGGTGACCCTCTCCATAGGCATATGTACCCCTGCACGGATTAGATTAAAGAATCAGCTCTAAATTTTTAAATTCACTGAACTTGAAAATTAGACCACACTTTCTCTACAGACACAGAGTTGCAGAAAGTCAAAATCCTTGTAATAAATAGAAAAATATGCCTCTTCTGCTCTAATGGTGGAATTTCCACCATAACGAAATAGTTGTAGTAGTAAAAAAGCAAGAAAATGACTACTAAGCAGTCACTCACTTGCTAGCTGCATTACATCACCACCTCTCAGACTGAAAATGTTTCTTTCCTTCTGCTTTAGTTCTATTATTTCTGGCAAGCGTTAAACAAAATTGACACATTATACAAACTTAGTGTGAGAACCTGATACTGTATTCTTTGAACTGCAATGTTTTGGAAAAGAAATAGCATGTGTTATAAAGCAGTCTGATAAAATAAGGGACTTTCCATTGGTAATGAAAGGTCTCACCAAAGCTCTGCAAGTGATGAATACAGGCTGGGGACCATATAAGCTTTCCACATAACTTCTACCGGACTCAGGAACGCTAACACTCTTGAGTCTATGTCCTTGTTCTCTCTTTCTCTTTGCTCCACCAAAGCAAAACTCAAGATACTTGAGAAAAATAATCTGATAAATCTAGGGAAATAAACCAAAAAGGTGCAAGAACAATGGTATCAGAGCACATTATAAACAGAGATCTTAGTTATTATCAATCTGGCCTATAAAAGTGAAAACAGCCCTTTGTGTAGATGTGAGAAAAGATAATAGGATGGAAAAGAATGCTCAAATATTTTCATCTCTGCCATTTTAGAAAATTCCTACTCACAATCACTTTTGAGTTTTGTGATTTTATCTTCTATAAGAAGAATATACAAAGTCAAAAAACCTATGAGGTATACCTGCAGAGCATTTACATTTTTGAACATGGAGTGGATAAACCTTTAGAGTCTGCAACAGAAATAAGATGATCTCAAACTCATCCTTACATTCTATTTACTCCACAGGATACTACTAGTACCCAAAAGACTTTTTGATTTTCTTAATTTTAGGTTGATTTCATAAGGTTTTATGTAACATAGTGGGAGTGGTTTCAGTTATAAAATAGCGAAGCTTGATGTCATTCAGCCAGTATTACAGTGTAGTGGCTCAAGAGATCTTTGTAATGTAATTTAAACATTATTGTATATTTTAGTATCACAGGATAGCAAATTAATCCTCTGTCTGGAAGGATATCAAGGATTCTAGAGCACTCTGAAAGCCTAAGATCTCTGACATGCTATCACTGCTAATTGTTTGATCGAAATAACAGGCAGCAGGGATTCAATGACAGAAATCTTACAAACTGAACAATGCAAAACTGAGGATCATCACCTATATATAGACATTACTATTGTATCCAAGACCAATAAAGGGAAAAAGCAAAAACCATAGATGTTGACTTTTCAGGGTATATGTTCCTGTTACAGTACCTACTCCAAAGTATCTCAGCAACATACACAGTACAACACAACTCCTTCAACGGTTGAAGATCCTCAAACATTGGCACTGAAAGCAATGCCAAAGTTTGAGGCTTATTCAGAATAATGATGTAGACTATAATACAAGCTATGATTACCCATCATAAATTAAATGTATTATAAATATTTCATTATCTATGATAAACAATCACGTACATAAATATATCAATAGTACTTATAATAGTTTACTTAATTCTGTTACCAAATTACCCATAAAATATAGTGAAAAAAGTAAAATTTATTAACTATAAACACTGTGCATTTTATATACATACATATAAACTCATGAATTATTTATATGCCTATACATAACATTTGGCTCATAACAGAATCCTTACTTCATATCTTTAACATATGCTTTTAGAGAGCACCAGAATGTATTTCTGTACAGGTTACAAAAGTTGCTTAACTTGACATTAATGAATAAACTCTGCAAACTCGAGCTCAAGAGTGTACAGATACTAGCATAAATATTTGCAGAATCAGGGCATAAGTAATGGAAGTGTGATTTGGAGTGGTATGTTTAAAATGAACCAGAGCAGGATTACTAAATGAAAATATTCTTGAATGATAGGGAAATTCATATATTGATGTGAATTTATCACTCACTCTCATGACAAATTCTACTACTTTCCAATCTTTTATGCGAGGCTGGATCTATGTCTTCTTACATATTTCATAGGAAAGACTCTAATTTTGCACAATCTTTTCATAATACTCGATTTTTCTTTTGTTTGGTAGTAGATAATTTGCCATTTCCTTGATGTATACTTTCCTCCATATGGTCTGAGTTCAAAGTGTTCTGTTCATTTCAGTAATTACCAAGCAGCCATACCAGGAAAAATCTATTTGTCCATCTATCAAAATCATCCACTCAACAAAATCTATCTGGCCTTGAAAGTGCAGGATTATACCGATCTACAAAATATTGGGCCAATTTATTGTTCTGTATTTATTTTATCAAACATTCAACAAATAAGTTAATAAGAATCTGCTGTTGATCCTGTCCTTTACAATTCCTTTAAATATTGTCTACCTGGATGTGCTTGGACCAAGGTTCTTTTGGCTCCTTTCCAGAGTTAGAAAGGTGTAGTCTCAGACATAAATCCTGCTGTATGGCAATCCTAGAGACTCTCCCAAGAATTTCCTGTGATATATATTACTTATTCAAATAGTTTAAAGACTCTTGGTTCTTCTCCAATCATCTTCTAAAAACAATTTTGCTTTTGAAAGACAGAGTTGGCCATCTGGCTTCTTCTAACAACTTCTCCTATCTGATCCTGACATGATTAACAAACTACGATTCCAGAAAGCACCAGATTTTGTCATTACAAAACATAAAAATAACTGAGTAAAAAATTCTAAGCAAAAAGTTCTCTTCTTTACATCTAGCTATCTGCATGACTCTACAAACTGTATAAACACATGCCAGATATAATGCAACTTGCATGTTATATAAATATTTTTTATATATATATATACCTACATACACATGCTGCATAGAATGGAATTTATATTATTTGCTTTTCAGTCACAAACAGTATTTTTAGGCTTGGTTCATTTCTCCTATAAATAGTTATTAAGGGCTTCTACTCCTCTCACAGGGGTATCTGTTTTCAGACACTGCTCTCAAACCCTTCAATCCTCAGTGAGTATTTTTGCATTTAATTCCATAAAAGGTTAGTGAAATTTAAAGCTATTGTAAAGCACTTATGAACGATTCAGTTGATAAACTGAATTCAGTCAATCTTTCACTCTAACATAAAGCTTAAGACAACAGCTATTATGTGCTAGAAGGAATGTTCTCCCCAGAACAAAATTATTTTCTTTGGCCATTTCAGAACCTGGCTAGCCACCCTTCTTGAGGTCCTAATAGATCTATTTGCAATATATAGCTTTGCTTTGTCTTACTGTCATCCTTTGAGTCATATTTATCCTTTACCCACAACTCTGCAGAAAAAATTGCTTTCCCAACTAGTGCCTGACTGAACTGATACCTTGCAAGTGATCCTTAATGGCTATTCCTCAGTAGCCTCAGTCTGGAAAATCTGTTTCTGGGTCTAGATTTAAGAAAGTTGTGAGAAAGAGAAGGATGAAGATAAGACTCTATTTTGAGTGCCATCAGGATGACTTCAGTTTCAAAATACTTCTGCCTGATCATAAAGAACAAAGTGGTATCTACACCATACAATGGCACACAGTGCAAAACTGCTGTTACAAGTGGTGACCCAAGCTGGTTAACTGGTAAATCCACATTAATCTATCTTACCATGTAATACTGTGAATATGTGATTTCTAGTGAAATTCATTCCAGCTGCATTATCCTCATGCCATGACAGCCCTGCCCAAACCTGTATCCAGATCCTAGCTGATAAATCTTGGTGTTGTGGAATGTCATACAGACTCACAGCCTCACGATTCTGCTTTCGTATCTGCATTTCATCACATCATGTTCTATCTTTCTTGTTAGACACAACTAAATGTATCCTAAACTAGCCATACTCATACAGCAGAGAAAACAAACAAACAAACAAACAAAAAATGAAAACAAAACCACTTGTTTTCTTGTTTGTAGTCTACTTGGTCCTGTCCAAGCTGTTTTCCCATTCTTGACGTAAAATGGAAAGAAAGGCGTCAGAGTCTAATCTATCGGAGACACAGATGACAACATCTTGAGGCTTTGCCTCTACAGTAGTTTCCTCATCTGTTGCTAAGCTATGAAGAAGCATTAAAAAAAACCTGAATCATTCTTCTTGTGTGAATGCAGACTGTTCTGATTTTATAGGAGCAGTCAGGGAATCGCTACCACATGAAACTTGCTATTTTAATTTGCTTCTTGCTCACTGATCATTACCTGCAACAGAAAAGTATCTGCTCTTAAAGCTATTCTGTCTTGAGGAAAGGTGTGAATGGGTAAAGAGAAGGGATAAAGGCCTCTGACAGCTGTCCTGCAGGTACATGTGTAACTACCTCAACAGCTTCCTGCTGTCATTGAGGAGATGACAGAAAAGCTGGGGAGAAAACTAGAAACTGGAGAAAAACCCTACAATTTTACAGACTACTCTACTTTATGAAATAATAAAACCACCATTTTAATGAAAAAATATCAATTCATTTATAGGATATTAGAACCATAAACAGTAAGAAGCATAGATTCATAATTAATACATCATGCTTGAGAAATCTGACATTTTTAAAAACAGATTACAAAGTAAGTAGATGAAGAAGTTAGCTTTGGCTCTTCTTTATTTAACACAGTATACTATACAATGTGAAAAGCCAATCTTGATTGCAATATGTAAAATAATGTTTACCCAAAGTGGCTTTGAAAAAAATAACATCTACAACCAAGTTAAAAAAATATAGCTAAAATATTATAAACAATATTGATGCTACCATGCGTAATTGTTCAGGCTGAAATTGTGTGGGAACTTTATGAACAAATATTCAGCTCTATTTTACCTGCAGCATAACATAAGCCACAGAATTTTACCATGTTTCCTTCTCTAAACCCACGAATAAGAAATGACTTCTTAACTATCTGTTGAATTATGTCTTCATCAATAGACAACTTATTATGAGGACAATTATGGGATCAAAATGGAGCTCAAAGGAAAGCAAAAATAGAAGTAAATGAGACAGAGAATGACAGAACTGTAACAGTAAGAAACAATATCCCGAATGTTACATGAAAATACTTGAACTGTAATATTACAGTTAGAACTGCAAAGCTGTGAAATAATCTCTCAGAAGTGATGTGAAAACCATATTCTTTGCCATAGTTAAAACTAAGCTGCATGATGTATTAGAAAGACTATTAATGGGAAGTGTTGAATTAACACAGATAACTGGAAATCACTGATGAATGATTGTGGTGAAAAGATAAAACAAAACTACTCTGCACATTTATTTTTATAATGGTAGTGTTGAATTTTTATATATACATATAAAAATAAATTATTAATACATATATATCTCCAAAGAAAATAAATGTATATAGTGAGAAACGTGTATCATGCATATATGTAAGTATGACTTTAGTCAGTATGCTTTATTTTATTCAACCCTCATTTCAAAACACTCTGATACAAAAAATTGGGTGGGTGCACAGTTCAGCAGGGTGATATAAAATGCCTTTACCTGATACAATAACTGAAGAGATGCTTTTTTCCTCTGAACAGCACCAACATTAAACATCTGCCTCTGCCCACTGACTCTACAGGGGCTCCAACACCCCTTCAGACCAATTCAGTGATCCTCTATATTGCATGGGAAGCTACATTTGAACCAACCTAAAGAAAATTTATCGGTGTAGATGGCTGCATTTAGTCAAGATTCAGAATACAGCACCTTATTCTGAGGTTAGATCCCTTAAAGAGGAGGAGAAACTCATTTTTGCTCTTAGTAGTCTCATAGTTAGACAACTTCAGTGATTTAAGTCCATCTCCTAAAATACTTTTGTGTCTTCATTAACGAACATCCTTTATTTCGTGAAGGAATTATTGCGTTGATGACACTGAACCTACCAACCAACTGCCATTTGCTCCCACAAAGCCTGTACTATGCCATTTAAAAAAATCCTGTTATTAATCTGTTCTCAGTGAACTCACAGTTCTGTGTTTGTCTTCCAGAATTGAAAATACATATAAAGGCTTTGTTATGCATCATATATACCAACGCATACATTGGTATAAGCATGCTGTCAAGACCAACGTATTTTGACTGTTTAATTTTTTTTCATACAGAAGTAAAATCTCAGGTAGTAATGTACTTCTTGATAAAAATCACCACAGAAGTATAAGTTAGCACAATTTTAAGGGATTAATATGAAGATCTATGACATCCTCCTGTATAATCTTTTTATATTCTCACCAATGGTACCAAAGAACATTTATAGATAAAACCCCACAAGACTACATGTAAAAAATCTGGAGAACGAAATGTACAAATAACAGGGCAACAGCGCTATGACCCTGTTCCCTTCATTAGATTGCCTCACATTTGCCTATTCAAAAAAAAAAATATCCATCATTCACAGACAAATTCCACCTTACCCTATTTCTCACCCTCATATTAATGAAGTAACGAGATACAATCAGCACTTCAAAATATTTTGCACAGATTAATAACGAGAACTGCAAGGTGGGAATGGAGCAGGAACTTTTGCCATTACACAGAAAAGGTGGTTTACAAGATAAAAATCTTCAGTGACTTGCTGTATTTATGTCAGTTCATTCTAAAAACATAAACCATAAGAACAGGTCACTGAATCTCAACTATTTATCCTGAAAAGTGTTGATTTTTTGAAAACTCATGATTTGTCTTGAGAGATTACTTACTCTAAAAAGCTGGTGATATAATCCCGACTACAGGCTGACCAGGAGAAAGGGTTGGTGTTTGCTGTAATATGAGCTGCCATTAGCTTTGCTGCTTCATGACCTTTGGTCCCACAGGAATTTCCAATTCCATCATGATTCATACCAAAACTGCCCAAAAGAAGAGAGAAATAACTTGTTACTTTTCTGTAGCATCAGACACCTCTTAAAACTTAGTCACCTTTATAGAAACCACTTTAGATAAAAAAGAACACAGTACAGGGGATGTCTTTAGTGGAGAATCAGAATCAGTTGAGTTCTGTTCAGTTTATTCAAATCTCAGAATACTGCACAATTACTTAACTTTTGTTCTCCCACAGAATTTTGGAGGCATTTTACTTATTTTACATAGCTTCTAAAGAAAATTAACAATATTCTTGCAAGATAAATAGAGAACACTCAGTCCTTATTTGGTATTGTACCTGGATAAGGAGTATACATTGTGGCACTGGCACTTGGAGCGGTAAACAAGTACAAACATAGAACAGGTGATGTTGCTCTAACAGTACAGTATAGCAACACAGCAGCCAAGGATAATTCAAGTAGAACATAGGGTTTGCAAATTCCAGTGCCATGCTGTACGCACACTCCCTCTCTGTATCCACTCACAGAGTGACTTGGAGCTCTTCTATTAGAGTTCTGCTTTGTCATGGAACATTGGAAACAAGATGGCTAAAAATCAGCAAAAAATACAGCTAGAAACCTCTGGGTGGCATATGGCCAACAGAGATTTCCAGGCAACAAATTAATTAACCTTCAGCAAAGATGATATGACTCCAGAAAATGATATAGGGCTAGAGAATCTTAGAAATCTCATATCTTACGAATGCTGCACTACTTACATACTTGGATATATGCACTACTTATATACTTACATAATTATATACTGCACTACTATATACATGGAGCCATAGCTTTAATAATCTTTATTATTAGCTATAGCTTTAATTAATCTTTAATTTGATTAACCATTAAATTAAAACTAGAAGTCACAGAGCATCTTAAAAAGACTTTCAATACAGAGACTATCTTTAGTTGTATTCTTATTGTTATTCCTAAACAATCAAGAACATATACCTGATTGGCCTGACATAAATGGAGCAAATGAACAGAGTATTTCTTAATTTCCCTAAAATTCCATTTTCTTAGTCTGCCTTTAATTTCCACTCAATCACCTGGGGGAAAAAACACTGGGATTGAGTATGTCCTCACCAAGTTTGCCGATGACACCAAGCTGTGTGGTTCGGTTGATACGCTGGAGGGAAGGGATGCCACCCAGAGGGACCTTGACATGCTTGTGAGGTGGCCAATGCCAACCTCATGAAGTTTACCAATGTGAAGCGCAAGGTTCTGCAACCCCATGCACAGCTACAGGTTGGGCAGAGAAGTGATTGAGAGCAACCCTGCGGAGAAGGACTTGCGGAGGTCCAAGAAACAGAACATGACTCAGCAGTGTATGGCTGCAGCCCAGAAACCAACCATATCCTGGGCTACATCAAAAGCAGTGTGACTAGCAGGTCAAAGGAGGTGATCCTGCCCCTCTACTCTGCTCTCGTGAGACCCCATTTGGAGTATTGTGTACAGTTCTGGTGTCCTCAACATAAAAAGGACATTGAGCTGTTGGAGTGAGTCCAGGGGAGGGCCATGAGGGTGATCAGGGGGCTTGAGCATGTCCCATGTGAAGGCAGGATGAGAAAGTTGGGGCTGTTCAGCCTGGAGAAGAGAAGGCTGTGTGGAGACCTCATAGCAGACTTCCAGTATCTGAAGGGGGCCTACAAGGATGCTGGGGAGGGACTCTTCATTAGGGACTGTAATGATAGGACAAGGGGGAATGGGTTTAAACCTCAGAGGAAGTTCAGGTTAGATATAAGGAAGAAGTTCTTTACTGTGAGGGTGGTGAGACACTGGAACAAGTTGCCCAAAGAAGTGGTAAATGCTCCATCCCCAGCAGTGTTCAAGACCAGGCTCGACGGAGCCTTGGGCGACATGGTCTAGTGTGAGGCATCCCTGCCCATGGCGGGGGGGGTGGAACTAGATGATCTGAAGGTCCTTTCCAACCCATACCATTCTATGATTCTGTAATTATCAAAAATGTACCACTTCATTGTCTGTAGGATGTCTCCCTATGGAATACCTAGTCTGTAGCAATGCCTGCATGTATCTGGTTCAACAGATGATATTTCATAAATGCAGAAAGCCATACGCTACACTACTGATAGGGAAGGTCTGACTGAAACCTTGGATTATGATATAAACAAATTATTTTTTAATACCACGTATAAAAAATACAGCTTCATAAACATGTCTAAGCAATGTATGTACTATAATGAAAATTTCAGAAACTTTCAGTTAATTATTACGATCAGTCTTCAATATTGATACATATTTTGGGCGTGAAGAACTTAGACGTGCAATGCAACAAACTAAAACAGAATTTTGCAATGAAAGATATGCTTTACCAACCTAGTTCTCAACTGCCATAATTTCCTAGAATTGGGGATACTTCAGATAAAAACTTTTTTTAATTTCCTCTGTCCGATTTCTTAAAATAGAAACCCTTAGTTTTTGATAATCTCTATGAATGACTCCTTTATAGAAATGGGCATTTAGGTATGTGGGAAAGAGGTAAATTGGGTCATTCTGACCATATCCAATATCCAGCTTATCCCTAGTTAGTTTATTTCATTTGTCAAAGCAATGACTGACTTCAACTGTTCGGGAACTGAAATTTTTGGGGTTTGGGCCTAAAAAAAGGGAAAAAAAAGAACAAACTTTGCAGTTAAATAGCTTTCCTTCTTCTACCACTTCTCCTTGTGAAAAAGATGATATTGCTGATGGTGGCAGTGGTATATCTGATAAAAAGTATGTCAGTGCATGCAAGCTGCAAATCCTGATGCACACAGGAACTCAATGTCTTTTCATAAGCTGATGGTATTCTCATTTTTTAATGAATATTCATTCACCTAAATCATCTATTCCTTTCCAAGAAGGTTCTTCTACTTGCCCCCGAATTAGGAGGAAACTGATCACTAGGTGCAGGTAATTTTTTCTGATGCTTGGAAAGAGATTTTGCAATTACCGTCATCTATTTCCAAAGATGGTAGTGGCAGCATGCCATTACAGCCCAGTAGTTTGCACTCCTATGGCCAGGATTGCAGATGAAAACACATTTTTGTCCAAAGTACCAGTTTTATTTCCATCAGAGCATGTTGGTTATATTTGGCATTCATTATATTAAAGCTATGTCTTTTACAAAAGCATGTTTGCAATTAGATTGGGATGGGAAGGCAGGGAAGAAAGGAACGAACATAAAATACTTTTTGTGGAGCCACTCGTATAATTTACTTACGTTTTTCAAACTCACTAAACTGATTCAGACTGTGTTTCTTTCACTGGCTTAAAGAGCTTGTCAAAAGCTACCAGTATAATTTTGTTTCAGCCAGATTAGTGAAGAGAGGGTAAGAAGTCTTGTCAGGTGACACAAGAGTTTTTCTATGAAGTTACCTTTCCACATACTATCTCAAAGAGATGTTTAACCCAGCAGATCTTTTTTTCCAACCATTGTGGTTCCTTACTTCCCAGGAGAGCACCTACCTTACATTTAAGAACTGTGAGAACAGCAACACAAGAACTTTAAAATCATAACTGAAACTGTCCTGCAATTTCTCTATAGTTTGTATACTTTTTAAAAAATACTAAGAAGGCAGCACATCTGACTAGTTCTATGTGCCTGTTTCATTTACTAACATCTGTAATGGAACAGATTCTTTTTTCCTTGGAAATCTGTTTTTCCTTATATCTGAAAAAAATCTATCTGATGGAATTATTTGTAATACACATCCAACTTAAGATCTAACCTCACAAACGACAGGGGAGATAACTAGTCTCAGCTGCACTGAATAAAACAGCAATAGATAATCAGAGAATAGATAAGCATGGCAATTTAAACTTCTTGTCTGCCCTTCCTTCATCTTGCAATGGGACAATACTAGAGGTCCCCACAATTTCATTGTATTTAAGATGAGTTTACCGATATGTTGGGTGGTTCTAAACTAGGATGTTTATGGTTACCAGAACACTTGTTGCTGATGTATGCAAAATGTCATCAGTTATTTTTGTGAAACAGCCAGGATGCTCCCATCCTGATTTATTACCCAAACACGTAAGGTTCAGAGAAGACGGAGCCAAAGCAATCTGAATGCTCCCAAGTACTGTTCACCAAGGTTTATTTTGTAGATCATGTACTTTCATAGCACTGAAGTTACCTCAAATGTGCTACTCAAGTGAACTGCTTTTTCTCGCTAGCAATCAATCATCTCTGCTTTCCAACTGTAGTACTATTGATGTGTGTATCAAACAATTTCCTAGCTTTGCTAGCGTTTGGAACCTTCGGAACCACAGAGAATGCTAATGTTTCCTTTCTCTAAATACAACAGGGTATATGTTTAGTCATTTGGTGATTCATGAGTTTCACGAATTTGACGTGATTCTTTTAAAGCAGTGGCTCCTATCTGCTCTGCACTTGTGTAACAGCATAAGGAAGAAGCAGAGAATCTTGAGTCAGGTGAGGCAACAAAGTTACAGGAACACCACCAAGAAAAACACTGTAAAATCAAGCACTTGATCATCTTTGTCCATTTTCTGAGGCTGACTTACAGCTGCATAACTACATGTAACTCCTTAGGCAAAAGAAACCTTTTTAAGAGAGAAAAGAAACTTTAACCTTCAGAAGTGTTATTATACTAATTGTTTGCACTAGGAGAGACAGAATAAACATACATACCAGGAGTGAAATGGGTCATTTTCAAGCTAAGTATCTTTGACCAAGGTACATTGCTAGAACTTCCTCCAGTGCCTCAGCGTGTTGGTTAGACGCACTGCTCTCATAACATTTATGGAGAATGAAACACAGGGCAGAGTGTCATAAAGTGCACTAGAGAAGAATACTTTAAAAATTTCTAACAATAAACCCTTACTACAGTGATCGAAGATGGAAGGCATGCTTGAACAAGTATTCTTCTATTAGAAGACTGTCTTGGTTTAAGCACTGCACCAGCTACTAAGGAGGAGAAAAACGACTGCTACAGCTGAATCCAGGACAAAGACCTAAAGGGTGAATTATAATTTCCTTGTAAAAACTGACAGCTTATTTTATTAGATACCAACCTTTTCATAAAATTTGTGTTAATTTTTTTTGTAGTATTTTGTACTTTATTCTCATAATTATTAAATGTGTCATTTAAATCTTTATATGTATTTCATATAGTTTAGAATATCTGTTTACAGCCTTCATTCAAAAAATAAGAAAATTGTCAGCTTCCCTGTATCTGTAAATGTTACCATAGCTTTAAATTGCCTTTTCTTAGTGATACTGGAATGTGTACAAGGAGTTAAGAGGAAAAATTAGGATGTTTCAGCATTATTTTGTTCAACAAAAGTGCATGAATGTAAACATAATATACTATTAAAGAGGTTTATTTTTTTCCCCACAGTATCAGAGCTATGAACTACATGTAAAAAAGTGAAATTTCTGTGTGGGCATAGTAATTTTCTTAATTATTCTCACATCTACTAACAATGAAATATTTGTCAATTTATATGATTTTACAGTGCATTTTTCAAGAAGATACGGTCTTCATATTTTACTGTTTTACAGTGACAGAAGGTGGGCAACTTCTTCTGTACTTTTTTAACCCTAACCCCCATGCCATGTCATAAGAGAAAGTTCTCTTTCTATATAGCCCTCCCAATATTTCTAAGCCAATATTAAGAAAAAGTACTGGATATAGCTTCACAACAGCACGCAAACTGCAACTCACCCTTAAATGACATTAAAAACAGAAGAAAAGATAATGCAGAATTTAAGACTTTGAAGAAACATACTGCTTCCCTGAAAACCTGGGAAACAAATCAATTGAAAAACTGAAGCTTTATAACAAGCATATCTGCCATGCAATTAAATACAATTCTTAACATAGTTTTATAATAACATTTTTCCTATTTAATTCCTAAGCATCAATCTTCTCCCAGTTACAGGTGATGATCAAACATCCCATCAAATACAGTTTCTCTGGATCAGCATAATTTTGTATTAAATAACATACGAAACTCTTAAAAGCACAGCAATTTACTAAATAAAACACAGCCTATTCAGAAACCTGAACTTTCTTATGGGGAAATGACAGGCTTCTTTGGGAATATTAGAAAACTTCAAGCATCAACTTATCCTCCTGGCTTACACTACTATAGCTAGCCAGCTTTAACACCACAAGAGTAACATCAAGTAAGGTTTGTGTGCTACACAGCGCCAGAATATGAATGCATCAAGTCTCTACACCATAAGAGAATGGGAAAATATTGGCTCTAATAAGGAAGCCAACTACTCAGCTCAGATTTCCTTTGGAAATTCATGATGCCCTGAAGATTATGATAACCTTCCTATTCACCCTCATTTATTCTTCTCACACTTTTGTTAAGATCTGTGAAGTGTTACTACATTCCTTTTCCTTGATTAGAATGCTTTAATGTTAGATAAATTATTTTAGTATTGTACACTCTAAATTTCAAATAGTATTTTATAGATATTTAAACACAAGCCTTTTTCATATTGTAAATATAAATGTCACAGAAACCAGAATTGTTTTTCTAGGCTTATGTTTACAACATTTCATTTTATATGCACAAAATACCATTAAAATTAAAGTTCCAACGAAGATGCTTTAATGGAATTTGCAAGCTTTTATACCTGCAATATTACAAAGGCAGACATAAAACAATGTTCCTTTAACAAAAAAGACCAGAGCAGGGGGCATGAATATGGTCTTGCAAGAGAGCAAGAATATGGTCTTCCATGGCTTGTCCAGCCAAAAACTGGACACATTTTGTTTTTATTTTTTTAACCAAAAAAAGTTACTTAAACTGTCCCTAAAAATTGCAGGCATTGTTCTCACTAAATCCTAGGCATCCAGCAGGACCATAGGCATCTATAGCAGGGACAAGTTTTAACTCATTCTGGCTGCTGTTGAGGTGTTCATACACTGTAGACTGGAGACAGTCTGTCAGCCCTGCTGTAGTTGAAAATGGAAGATGACATCATCATAGATGAACAATGTTGAGAGCATCAACTGGAGATCTGTTTGTGGGAGAGCTGACAGGAAGAGGTGTGAGTACAGTCCATCCTAGGTGTATTTCAACTATTTTTGAAAGCTTTTTAAGTCTGGAATATCTGTCCCTATTACGTCAGATTGGAGTATTTTCCTTCCAGTTGCACAATACATACATTTCTTGAGACACATTTCTTCTAGAAAACATCTCACTCGAACTCAGGTCCTGTAATACAGATGAGGTCTGACTGTAGTGGGTTGACCTGGCTGGACACATGGTGCCCACCAAAGCTGCTCTATCACTCCTCCTCCTCAGGTGGACAGGGGAGAGAAAATACAACAAAAGGATAGTGGGTCTAGATAAGGTCAGGGAGAAATCACTCTCCAATTAGTGAGGCAAAACAGACTTGACCCAGGGAAATTAATTTAATTATTATCAATCAAATCAGAGTAGGATAATGAGAAATAAAACCAAATCTTAAAATACTTTCTCCTCACCCCTCCCTTCTTTTCCTGGGCTCAACTTCACTCCCGATTTTCTCTACCTTCTCCTCCCAGGCAGGGGAACAGGGAACAGGGGTTGTGGTCAGTTCATCACACGTTGTCTCTGCTGCTCCTTCCTCCTCAGGACGACTCCTCGCACTCTTCCCTTGCTCCAGTGTGGGGTCCCTTCCACAGGAGACAATCTTCCATAAACTTCTGCACTGTGAGTCCTTCCCGCAGGCTGCAGTTCTTAACAAACTGCCCCAGCGTGGGTCCCTTCCATGACTGCAGCCCTTCAGGAATGGACTGCTCCAGCGTGGGTCACTTCCATGGGTGCAGTCCTTCAGGAACAGGCTGCTCCAGCGTGGGTCTTTTCCATGGGTACAGTCCTTCAGGAACAGACTGCTCCAGTGTGAGTCCCTTCCATGACTGCAGTCCTTCAGGAACGGACTGCTCCAGCGTGGGTCGCTTCCATGGGTGCAGTCCTTCAGGAATAGGCTGCTCCAGTGTGGGTCCTTTCCATGGGTGCAGTCCTTCAGTAACAGGCTGCTTCAGTGGGGGTCCCCTGTGGGGTCACAAGTCCTGCAGCAAACCTGCTCCAGCGTTGGCTCCTCTCTCCACAGGGCCACAACTCCTGCCAGGAGCCTGCTCCAGCACAGGCTTCCCGCAGGGTCACGGCCTCTTTTGGGCATCCCCCTGCTCCAGCGTGGGGTCCTCCATGGGCTACAGGGGGAGATCTGTTCCTCCACAGACCTCCATGGGCTGCAGAGACACAACCTGCCTCGCCATAGTCTGCACCATGGGCTGCAGGGGAATCTGCCTGGAGCATCTCCTGCCCTCCTTCTGCACTGGCCTTGGGGTCTGCAGAGCTTTTTTTCTCATCTAGCCTTATTCCCCTCTCCAGCTGCAGTTGCTGTTGTGCAGTTTTTACCCCTCTTCATAAATACGTTCTCACAGAGGTGCTACCACCATCACTGACAGGTGGTAGCACCTTGGCCAAGAGCAGGTCCACCTCAGAGCCAGATGGCATTGGCTCTATTGGACACATGGGAAGCTTCTGGCAGCTTCTCATAGAAGCCACCCCTGTAGCTCCCCTGTACCGCTTCCCGACTACCAAAATCTTGCCACACAAACCCAACACACTGGTCTAAGACAAAGGTCAGTGATCACTGAAGAATGAGGAAAAAGGAAACCAGCTTCTGAAAGTAGCTCTAGGATTTTGTAGATTAGAAATTTATATTCCAGCACTGAAGACCAACTTTCTCATGTGGAGGAGAGGTACTTAAACTTATTTTTTCTACTTTGCATACAGACTTAAAAAAGGACTTCAAAAAAAGTTTTAGAATTGCAGGCACATTTTAACTTAGAACAAAATATGTGCTTGAAAATACTGTGGTTCTTCATCTTGAAGCCAATTTACTCCGATTATAATCTATCTTCTTCTTTCTTACACCTATTTTCCACCATGATATAACTGCCAAACTCTTCTGAATTTCAGTTCATTACATCTTCTGTAAGTCATGACAACTCTGACTTTAGCCACCAGCCTTTTCTTCCTGCTCCTTGTGTACAGCCCTCAATAGTTGTCTCTCACTAGTAAACTCTTTTCTTACTCCAAGTTTTATGGGCAGCTCTCTGTTCAAAGCCTAGACCACTATCCTCATTTCTTCTTTTCCACTTTGTTACTTAGTTTCTGCATCTCAGCTAGCTCTATAGGACTGCAACAACAAATGGAACAATGCCTTCCTTTTAGGGATATACACCTTTCAATGGAACCTTGAATTCTCTATCAGTTCCATTAAACATCCTGTACAGCATGTATGAGGCAAGCTAAGCATTTTAGAAAGTAACCAAATTAAAAAGCAAGGAGCAGAAAGCAACCCAACCCAGCTGGTAGGGAAACAGAAAATTAGACTGGATCTTAAATCTTACTTGTCTAACAAAACCAGCATATTCAAGCCTGCAAATAGCTTCTTTATTCCCTAAGAAAATGTCAAACTTTGCTTGACAGTGCAGGGCATACACATTCAATTCTCACTCCTGCCACAAGAAATCGCTGGCTGTGATTTTTGCTTACCAGAAACCTTAAGCATTTTTTCGGTATGAAATATGTAACAGTAGGAAAGTAAGCATTCTGGAACTCCAGCATCATAAATTAAATTTCTAGAAACACTATTCTGAAAGCTAAAGGGACCACTCTGAATTTTATCTGATTCACGGAAGTATTAAGAGTAATACAAAGCTGTTCTCAGAACTGTTAGTCTAGCACAATTCTTTATAAGCCCAATAAAGAAACAGAGTTAATCACAGTGTATGGTTGTCTTCAATAAAAACCACAGGTTATGAGTCTCAATTGCACACACCTTATCTGCATCAGAACTGGGTTATATACACAGAAAAACTACAAGTGGTAAGGAACAGAAGCCAAAAATGTATTTTTAAAAATACTTACAAATATTTAAGAAAAATTATGACTGACCATAATAATCACACTCACATTCCCTTTACATCTTCAAGACTAAGTGCTTTCCTGGATAATATTCTTCAACCAAATGGAAGTTAGTTGGATCAAAACGAGGTTAAATAAGTTAAATTTAATACACAATGATATACAGAAAGTCAAATTGGGCGATCTAATAACTTCTCATCACTCTATAATTTAATAAAATACTAGAAGCTAATAATAAGTTGAGCCATACTTCCATCAGGGAATCTTACAAATCCAACTTTAGAGAAAATGTGGATAATCTATCAAAATATAGGTATTATAATTACTGTTCTCTTTTAATCACAAGAGAATCTTATTCCTCAGTTCAATATTTATTTAAAGAAAAAAAAATTAGTATTCCATGACAACTACATAATTAATAAAAACATAGTCTTTCAAAGTACAATCCTCTCATTCTGAGTGGTTTGGGGTTTTTTTTTGGTGGTATGTTATATATTTAGTGTAGACATATCCCTTAAATGCTTCTGGTTTTCATTTGACAATGAAGCCAATTTCCTATTTCACGTGTATGTCTGAAGAGAAAAGCAATCATCACAGTACAGACACAGGAAAAAAGTTTACAAGGCTCTCTGAAACAATTAATTTACTCACATATCTAAGTACCTTCTAGTAGGTATACTAGGAAGCAAGAAGTTAAGAGGAAATAACTTCTTTGATTTAGTTGTAGAGATATTCAGTCACAGCGTGGGTGAATGGGAGGTAATAGCACAAAACACCAACTTTGAAGATTTTTTTGCCCACTTTTGCCCAGCTTTTTCTAAAGTTAGCTACATAGCATGTTAAACACCAAGCTTTCAGTGCAACTCTCTTTTAGTGACTGTGCATTTGATAGAAGCTAAAGGATTATCATTTCTACTTTCTTTTTCAAACCAGCATTTGAAATATCATGCCAGCTGTAGGATAAGGTGAAAGCCTCAAAGAGCTGAGATTTCAGAATTTTAAAAGGCCTTACATATAAGCAGCCAGAAGATATGGAATGCAGAAAACACAGATGGTTAAAAAAAAAATCCTATGATCACAGACTATATGCTATTGCTATATTGTTTTTCTTGGATTCTAACCACAGTCTAAGCTCTTCAAATCAATTGTTGTCATTGTGCCAGCTTTGCATATATTTGAATTATTTTCATTATCTGTGGAATAACCTGCATAAAATACATAGTTGCATGACATATGGATTAGAATGAAGATGAGGTATTGGAAGATTGTTTTTCTTGTTAAACGTGATGAATTCACAGCAAAGTCACCTATTACTGTAAAAGATGTTATTAACAAGAATTTCAGAATTTCTTGTTAATCTGAAATATCTTCTTGTTTCAGAAGAAGAATCATTTGGAGTAGGTCTTTCTTCAAGAGCAGAAATATATTTTCCTCTACACTACATTTTTCAACTCATGCAGGTAAAGAAGGAAAAGAAGGAAAGAAATGAAGATGAGGAGAATTGCACGTATTTTAAGTCATTTTTGTTCAGATCCTATACAATTGCTTTTGGATTCTAAAATTCATCTACTTCAGTGCAATTAGAGTGAGTTTTTCCACACATAATATAAATGAGATCATACTTGCCCAATGATTTATCTCACATGATAGGTGTGCTGGAAATAACTGCTTACTTCCAACTCCTTTTTTTGACCAGCAGATTGATAGCTTCTATTTCTATCTCTATTGGAACTTTAAGCTGTATCAGCTAATGATTGGAAAAACATACCATCTATAACTCAGTCTTGGTCAACCCAAGTAAACAAACAAGGAAACCTCTTGATAACAGAAGATGCCTAGTCCTCTTAGAGTCATCATAATGTACTAACAATGATGTCTTTTGAAGGAAGACCTGAAATGTTACCAGACCAAACTCTACTCAGATTTTACCAGTCTCATAACATCATGCATTTTAAAATGATATGCTGATGCTTAAAATGTAACAAGTGATGCTATGACTGCTCTATGGCTGTTTGAGATACTTCATGCTTGAGTGAGATATTACTAAAAGTGTATGAATATTGACAACAGAATCAATACGCTTTAATGATATTTTGAATTATATATAAGACAAAATTACAATGCAATATTTAAGAACATGAAACAGCACAAAGGTTGTGAGCCAAATCTCCCAATGAACAGATTTAACTGGAATCTGTAATCAAAGTATAAACCATGAGTCTTCGGTTCTAAATTTAAAGCCCTTGGTAACAAACACTAAATAACATGCACTGCCAGTCATGAATATTATATACAGAAACATGGAGCACCAGAACAGAGATGGTACAACCATGCATGGGAAAAAAAAATCTATTATTAATCTAATATTAAAAAGGTGGTATATTAAAATGTATTCTTTTTTTTAAACTCACTCACTTGTGACCAATCTCATGTGCAATGGTAAAAGCTGAACCTAGGCCAATGTCTTCATTAATGCTGCAGCTCCTTTCAGGCTCACACATTCCAGCCACAGAGGCCAAGCCTGAATAAACAGAAGGAGACACAAAGGGTCATGCCAAGGTGTTTCAGTCTTAAAAGTGGTAGTTATAAATGCCTGGATCCTTTTTAATAACCTCTATGCACAGAAGGAGCAGTTGGCAAAAGGTTAACTTTCTAGTCATTTGCAAAATCACTGGGGGGAATTTCACTTTGCCGGCTAGACATTAAAATTTTTTGAACTGCAGTCAGTGCTGGAAAATGTCTAGACTAGGGGTTAGATTTATAAATTTTACTTCTGGTAACTTGGGACCACCTAGTAACTTGAGCCAGGAGAGGGAATTTAAGAAAGCATTTCTATTTTAACATTCTTGAGCCTGAAGAAAGCAAAATGTATCCACATTATTTTTCTAAAGAAATCTGTTTAAGTTTAGTGGGTTCATAAAAACATACAAGCAACTTTTTTAGCTACAAAAAGTCCCACATGGTAGGTTAAAAAAATTAAAGAAACAAAACTGAATGCATCAACGAAGAGAAAAGAGACATGTTAATAACAAGCATTCATTTAACCACGGAAGTCTTTTCCATTTATCACCCATCATCTTCTGGAATTAAAACCTTATTGTATTACATGTGCTGTTAAAAACTTTACTTAGCAAGAGAAAGCCAGTGGCATTTACAGAATACGGTTCTTATGATCTTACATATTCTTCAGCAACAGATTCTGAAGAATCACACAACAAACTACAGTCATAATCTAGTGCCACTAGAGAAGGCTCTAAACATTGGATTTATTTAATGAATTTCTCCCTAGAGTTTCTTATCTGAAAGAAGCAGTAATCCTTTCTTTAAAGAAATTACATGCCTAGTTAACTACACTGTAATAAAAAAAATTACTGGGAAAAGTCTAAGTTTGGTTGAGGGACAGAAGGAATGGGGCAGGGAGAGGGGAAGAGAGAAATCATACTTCTTATATGAGCAGGCACTTCAAATTATTCTGTTTGGACTAACAGTAAGCCAGTAGTACAATGACAAGTGGTTCCTGGCTGCGTCCATGTTAACAAGCAATTTGGAGCCGCAGGAGAGCGTCAGCATAGCAAAGAACTGATACTGAGGCTCCTCACATACGTTTGTTATGTGGGTTGAACATTGGACTAGTTTACTCTCAGAGGGTGAACACATTCACTACACATGTCATTTAAAGCTTCTAAAAAGAAAAAATGTTACAGAATGTCATGAGAATACAGGCTTCCTGGTGATCTAGATCCTAACATCTCCTGTTGGTATATATAGAGCATTTGGGAAACATGTGTTCTGACTCAGTTTTTTCCAAAACAAAACTAGTTTGCACACATCAAAACTACTCTGATTGATAACCAAAGTGACATGGGCAAAGGGTGACAATGTAGAAATTGCATCAGAACAGCACACCACTGCTACCAAAAAGAAAAAAAAAATCATCAGTGTAGACACACCCACTGAGGACAGGGTAGAATATCAGAAGAAAAGAAGACTACCCATGGAGAAAAATCTGTATATTTTTTGCAGTAAGCAACCTCCAGAAAATAAAATAGCAGTTCATCTATTCTACTGTAATTGAGTAGGACATTCTAGAAACACCATGGCAATACTAATATGCCAACTGTCATGTTCCCCTAGAAAGTCCACCACATCTGAGCGATAAAGTCATCTCCATCTTCAGATCATATAACTGAGCATTTGCTTCAGTGACTAACAGGACCAGATTAACGTAATTCCATACTATGCTTGCAGAAGGATAGAGATATCAAGTCAAGAACTCAATCTGTGGCTCAGATTTAAAAAAAGAAGTTGTCCTTCACTGGAGCCACAGACGTGCTACAAAAACATCTATCCTTTCTAAGGAGTTTCACGAAAGATTCTCTGGTTTAGAAACTGGAATAGTCTCAAACCTCTCTGAGACTTCTCTTCATAGACTCCTTAAATATAAACTTAACTTCAGTTACTAAAGGTTAGTGAGACTTAAGCATATTAAATGCCTTGCAAAAGAGGGCCACAGAGCCTTGTCTCTTCCCCAATTCAATGCCTATAATGCAAAAAAAATATCATAGTGGTGTTGCCAAGGGTCCTATAACACTGGGTTGGAACTGATAACACATGTGATTTTTATTTTTAAATAAAATAAAAATCAAGCCTTTTGTTTAATAGAACATTTGCCAAAGTCTGTCCTCTGTTATGCTGGATTCAAGTGAAGCAGAATTCACCTTTATGCCAAAGTCTGATACAGTAAGAACTAGTACACTAATGATCTGTGTTAAAAATATCACATAAAAATATCAAATAGTTCATAGGTGAATGTACACTCTTCCAATTTTTACTCCTTTAACACTTGCAAAGACAATTCTATGACATGAATATGGACGGTCTCTTCAGTTTTGTCTGCTTCACACAGATGTTAAAGAAAATCAATTACGTTTAGAAATTCATCAGCATCATCTGTCTTTTACTAAAACATGCTGTGGATATTTTTTATATTTACAGCAGGCAAAATTCTGGTACCTTTCTCCATGTAAACTACATCTCTGTGCCAGAAGCATCATGCTGACTTGAGCAGGACTTGTGGAAAAATTAACATGAGTTAAGGCTATCAAAGCATACAGTAATCATACAGGGAAAGACAAAGCAAGTTATGAGCTCTGACTGAGAAAAGTATTAATAATCTGAACTAGCCAAATTAGAATTGTGTCTTTACTTCTGAGAAAGAGCCTTATGCAAGAATGCGAATTGAAAAAAAAATGTAAATGAATGTTACATTATTCTTTGAATAATGTTTATTTCATATATCAAAGCACTACCAAAGGTAGTAACTACAGTATAGCAAATAACTTCTCGTGACAAATTTAGGTATGGAGAGAACAATAGCTCTCCATCCTGCACCTAAGGTTGCTATGTGTGACTCTCCATTGTCAAAGTATTATTTTAAGGAGTTTCAATGTTACTGTAATTTATATCACCATGGTATTTTTCTCTTAAGTCTGTGAAAGGAACAATTTGAAGATGTATTCCCTGTGTACAACAGAGCAACAGTGTAAACCTCTAATCCTGTTTCTTTTGTAAGGTTTTTGTTTCACTGTTTGGTGTTTAAATTTCCTGAAGCCTTTTATTTGTGTTTTTAACTAGATCATGGAGACAGGTCAGATGGAAATAAACAGCAAGTTTTCTTCTACAAGAAGTAAGTTTGAGTCATTTGCTATGTTTTATCAGAACTACAGCTGCCACAGAAGAAATACACATCAGCAGCTCACTTAAACTTCCAGCAGTGTATCAAAGCCGAGACCCACCCAGGTTACCTATAATTGCTCATATTTATAAAACGGCAAAATTTTTCAAGCATGAGTTTTCAAATATCTGATCAGTCAATAAATCAATATCTGAGTATAAAGCAAGGAAACAGCAAATAAAAGCTCAAATTTCTCTTTATAATCTTACCCAGTGTTCCACAAGGCTTGTTTTTATAAGTGCAGATATCATATCTGTTAAGAAAAAAAAAAGTAGATAAAATATGTCAGAGAATCAAATTTTTAAGATATTTTGTATACTTATCACATATCTGTATCATAGTTCAAGTTGTCAGACCGCAATCAGCTTAATTATGTGCAGGCAGCTGGTGTCGGCATTTTCTACACTCTGGTGTAAACCGCAAGTTGCAGTATACTCACAGCCGCTGGCCTCAGGCCAGTGGGACACCTGCCAGTAAGAAAAAAATGGTTAAAGTGGATCTTTGTAATCACCAGCTCCATAATGCAGTCTACCACGCTGTTACGGAGTTACAGCAGCATGTGTATAGACTGCTACTGATTCAAAACACTTAACTTTCACTGTCTGAACATAACTGGAATCCTGTTACAGCCTCAGACTTATCAACTGAACAATATTAATTTTAAGTCCTAATACTTAAACTTTGATTCTAATTAAAAGCTATAACTCTAAATTGTTACACCAACAACTAGATTTTAAAAAATCATGTTAGGAACTGTCATTATATTTTCCTTCTCATTATTCTGTAATGATTATATGAGTCTTAAGAGTATACCGTAACAATCTAAAATGATGAAACATTTTCGCCAGAAGATAAATATTGTCTTCAAAAGACAATTTTCATCATTTTAGATACAATCCTTCAAATACAGAAGCTCAATGAGTTTGCCTGTAGTTAATAAGTAAATATCTGGAAATGAAAATGGAATTAAGATGTTATCTGCAGCACAGCTAATACTAGCAGCAATGGTCATGTAGCAGTCAATTCACTAATTACATCATCATAGTTTGAATATACAATCCTGTGATAGGGCTAGTGATATGAGAACACTCCTACAGCAACTTTGATTTTCAAAGATTTATACTAATTTCCTTGCTCTGTGTTTCAGAATAATTTCTATTCTTTTCATTCCATTCTTTTGAATGGCGAGTGTGAACAAGATGAAAAGATACTATCTTTATACTTTAATTTTTAACCCAAAAAGTTACTAATTTCAGGCCACCAGACATTTCTGTTAAAAATATACTAGGGATTGTTATCACATCAAGTCTGATAACAAGATACATATCTCTCAGTGCTGAAAGAGCTAAGGTCTGTCTGTAAGCCAAATCCATGGACAAAACAGCAAATCTTAAAATTTGGAACAAACCCAGCAAACTCTCTCTATGCATGTAGACCACTGTAACCACATGGAATTCCTGTGATTTTAAAAGATTTTCAGTGTGGAACAGTTTGTGGGATTCAGCTCTAGTTTTGAACTTGAGTGTTCATATGCACTGATCTCTTCAAGGTGGATCAAACTCTGTCATCCTATATGTATATAAAGCTCTTAGTAATTTCCCATTTGCTGTTTGGAGAGGGGGAGGTAATCAAACTAGCAGGTTTTGTATGTCATAAACAGATAAAAACAGACAGAAAGATCTTTACCGAGTATTTCCCGCCTTTTACATATTCAAGGAAGCAAACTTATTTCTGCATTTAGGACAAAGCGTGAATCTAAACCTATCGAAGTTCACGCAAAATTATCCCCCAAAGAAAGCAGACAGGGCTCAGGCTTATTTAGTGAGAAAATACAAAATTGCTCCAATTCTTTAAAATGTAGTTTAGAACTGAACACAAGGAAGTCTGTGCAATACACAAGAAGTATTGGTTTTCTAATGTTTTTCAATATCCAGTGGTAATGAGAAGAAAACAATTAAAGGCATAGATCCTTACATAAAATGGATCTTTAAGAAGAAAGCCAGTTCCACTAAACTCAAGTAAAATGTTGTCATTGATTTCAGCAGAGCTAAAAAGTTGCCCTTATGGCCTGAACATGCTTATTCTTATACAGATATGAATCTGAAGTCACTTCTCAGCTTCAGTTAATGAAAAAGAGTTTAAGAAACAAAGGATATAATCACAGCAAATTGCTGAGGAAAAGCCTACAAAGATGGCTGGAATATAAATGTAAAATGTTCATGAATATAAGAAAATTCAGGCTAGACAAAACCAACAGAAAGGTATGACTAGACATAAAGCTGTTCATATGTAGGAAATACTACAGGATTTGACAATTGACCTGCTTGAAAAGGTTGTCAGAAAACAAAACAAAGCCTAACAAACTTGTTCTATCCTGACTACAAGGAAACACAGCTAACTACCACAAATTATTAAGAAATCATTTTTAGGGAACATTTCCTAAATGTTCCATAAATATGTTACCTCCGAAAGGAAGGTTTTATTTTTCACTTGCTGTAAACCAAATTATACTTTTTGACACTTGCTTTTTATTATTGCAGGTTTCAATAATAAGCTATTCAAATACAGACTGTTCTTTTTGTATGCCCTTGCTCAACAATAAACGCAACAGGTTCATTAGAATTTGATCTTTTTTACTTTCTATTCTTCATGCCACACAACATGATTTACCCATGTACCCCATCATATATCTCATATTTGAACAAGTGTTAAGAGATTTGGCAAAAATCCCAAAACAAAAAAAAAGAGAAACACAAAAAACCCCCCCCACACACTATAAAAAAAATAAATAAATAAAAATAAGTTAACTTAGTTGCAACACCTAGAACTATAAATTAAAGTACTGCTGAATTAAACTGAAATCTCAGACTTCCCATAAAGGGATCAAAACCCTCAAGCTATCTGACAATTCCAACTCCTATTCTTAAGTTATGGGAAAAAAAAAAAAAAAAACAAAAAACAAACAAGCAAACAAAAACAACTCCAAATCCAAAAACAAACAAAAAAAAAAAAAAAAGGGGCAACCAAAACAAAAAAAAGCCCCCAAAAACCAAAAAACCCCAACCAAGCAAACAAAAAAAAAACCCGAAAACCAGTGAGGAGATTATAGTTTCATCATATTCTTTTGCATACATATACTTGGCTATGAGTAAAAAGTGGTTATTTTGCAAATGTAGACAATGCCACTAATGTTAGAGAACTGTGTGGAAAGGTAAGTTATAAAACAAATACCAACTTTTGGTCTGTTTTTATAAAAAGCTTTGTATCATAATTCTGTAACAGTTCACCATTCTTAAGACAATTTCGTAATTGATTAGATTTGCACAGGTTGCAAACAGCAATACTCTTTATAACACAATACTTGTTGATGTCTTTCTAAAAGCTTTACTGCAGCAAATCCTTAGCCTTACAGAAAGTGGTATACCACAACAGCACTCTGCCTTAAAATAAAGTACACGTCTTATTTGGTTTCTTCCTCAAAAACCTCAAACCAAAAAGAGCTATTTAAACCAAAGAAGTAAAAGAGTAATATACATGTTACATACCACTCAACAGAAATAGCTTTTTCTATTATTAGTTTTCCATGTCTTTAAAACTGCCATAGACAACCAAAGTCTGGCTCTACTGGACTTTCTTTTGATACTTAGCTTGGGTGGATAAAATGAAATTCTGAGTCTCAGCTAGAAAAACTGTAGTGCTCTAAGTTCTAATTCTCCTGATTCATATGAAAAGAAACATTTTTAGTAACGGCACTGTAGATAAAACATCTCCATACTACTTTTTCTAAACTGCAAATGTAGTCATAAGAGTGAAAATAAACTCTTCTGAAACAGATTTTTTAATGCTGTCATTTGTCTCCATCAATTTTGGCAATGTTAACATTAGAATAGCACTTGCAAATTTACTATGATCAGCAGTATTACTGGTGTACTTAGGACAGATGTAAAAAGCTGATTTTAAGATTATTATTTAATAAAAGATTCCCTGAATGTAAACTGCACCCATGAAGTGTCTAAACAGATTTTTACTAAGTTAACAAAAAATATATCAACAGAGAGGTTTCTCTTCAACACCATTAATGTGTCATGCAAGCACGTAGCAGAGCTATTGCAAAAGATACTAATTACATGAAAATAGAAGACTTCATAGGTGAGTTTGTAAACAAAAATATTTCTAAAGACAAGATGAAGATCCAGAGATGGTTCTCAGCTTGAGCTATACCCTAGGCCATGATACACCATTCCAAATCACTGGTAAAAAGTCATCAAAAATCAGAGGACTAACTTTAAATTCTTATTATTTTGAGGAAATAATACATTCAGGCTTTTTAGTCATCTTCTGCTTCCTAAGCCTATCTGTATTTATGTACGTTTGGTGCTTTTCAGGCTCTATTCTACAGCCATTCACACTAAGAGCTTCCTTTTCCAGTGGAAGCCATGATTCTCTTGTAGAAATGTATTTTTACCAGCTACAGCAATGAGAAGACAATAAACTACGTACAGAATAACAAGTGCTACAAACTGTTAGATCACAATCTAGTAAAGTATTCAAGCCAGACACTTACAGGAACTTAAAACAACATCAGTATTCTGCTAGGGTTAAAAAAATTAAAACAAAAACAAAAGACAAAAACAACAAACCACCAAACCAAAACCAAACATTCCCCTTCCCCCCCAAAAAAGCAAACCCAATACAATTCAAACAGCATCAATACTGCTCACTGATTCAGGCATTACATTTATCGTAAAGCAATCTTTGCTCCTATGAAAGTACTATTCAGTGGATTAAAATTAGGCAGCATAAAAATACAGATAATTCCTTGCTGTCTGCTGACATATCAGCAACATCATTTGAAACTCTGGAAAAGACAAAATACTTCCCTTCTCCACGTTCTTCTAAGCAGAACCTTCCCATAGATCATACATTACTATACAAAGTAAGAAAGTATCAGCTCAACCACAATACCATGACATCAATTTAACACTGTACAAACTCATTACACTATTTTAATTGCCCAAGTAGACTCTAGAATTACTCTGAAGACACCTTTATAAGCAAATCTACCACTCAAGAAACAGCTAGCCACTTGCAGGCCTTGGACTAGCAACATCACTCTCTGCTCTGCCTTGATTTCTCCACCATTAGACGTTTTCTCTTCCTTTTTATTATTCTGCATCTAACATGTACAGGCTTGCTGCTCTATCTTATTCATCTCTTCTCCTTGTATTTTATTTTGTGATCTGCAGTGAACAGAGGTTCCAGCAGAGTTCCCTCTCTACAGCATTAAGATTACCAGAGACCGACTGACATCTCAAGCTACTGTCAACTAGCAAATACGCTAATCCTGCTATAAACATAATTTTGTGGGATATCCTGATGGCAGTCATAGCAGCACCAATAGGCTTAGCGTAAGGTTGCTACCCAAAGATCCATCTTGCTTCTTCCCATTTTACACCCTGCACCAAGTTCGGTGCTTCTGCATTTCACATCAGCACTCAAGCTAAAGAGGTTTGACTGAGTCTCCAGTATTTTGGGATCACTTTACTGGCAGCAGTACAGCCAGCATAAGCCATCATACAGAAGGAGCTCCAGACCTTCCAGCAGTTATGGCCCAAAATTAGATGAATTCATCCTTCTTCTCCAGAAAATGTTAATTCTATTTCACGCTAGGCTTTAGATCTCCTTCTACACTGAGACTCTTCAACCAGGCATTTTTCAACAAAATCATTTAAAAAAAATATTATCTGGATAAACCATATGTAGATTTCAAAATTGTATAAATTTGAAAATTAGTTATGATAGGCACAAAGTTTGCAAGCTGGAGACTGTGAACCCATAAAAAACCCTACGGTTTAAATCTAGCAGAACTACAAGGAGTGTTTCTAAACTTTTCTGTGGCGTACCTAATTTTCTTTCCATGGGACAGCTCCTGATCCATAGTAAATTTTTTTATTCTAGTGCCCCAGAAACGTAGAGCTACCTACCTCAGGCAATTGTGACTTCCTTACCAGAGACAATTGAGAGATTCAGCATTTTCACTATCACCAGAATGTAGGTAATACTTAACTTGCTGTATTCGTTCCTCACAAGGGATTCCACAGTTTTACTGCATTCTCAGTACTGAGCCAAAATTTAGATGCAGTTACATGGATGTGATTAGCTAAAGCTGGCCTAGAGAATAGAACAGAAATTTCTGCATATCTATTCCAAGTACACTGCTAGTAATTTTTCTATCAGTGTATTCGGGAAAAGTCTGGCAACTAAACATAAAGCTTTTGTTCAAAGGACATTGACTCCGAGCAGCTCAAGCAGCTTGTAGGGCAATGCTTTTTAGAGCTTGCTACTGCAACAATGTCTGGGAAAAAGGAAGACTAGCAAAACTAATTACACAGGTGTGGTTGGGGGCACCCTGCCACACAGCAGAAAATATGCTAAACTATTTATAGGAAGCCACCAGTCTAGACCTTTCGCAGAAGAGAAACACAGCTAGCAGCTATGATTACTAACCAAGTTTTAGTTCTGTTGTACAGAAATAAATGAGATAAATTATAGCAATAACATATTGAAGATATATTTATAAGCTTTTGCCTACCTTCCTTTTCTAACTTTCTGAATACTGCAAATGATTAGTTTACAAGTTTCTCTGAAGATGACACATCTTTATACACAGAATATCCACTATATCTGCCCTTACTCACACTGTATTGGGATAAAAAGCTTAGTACTTGCGTAGCAGTTCGTTAGGGTACCAGGTGTACAGACCACACCTGCTACAAAAATAAGAATACAAGAACTGCAACATGGGCCAGACCAAGGATTGCGCTATCCTAATATCCTGCTACACGATAGTCTACAAGAATGTCCAAGAAAGAATAACACCAATGCAAACATAAAGTGGCAGCTACCCCAAATACTCCCCCAACTATTTTCAGCTCCATTTTTTTGAGACAGATGTGCTTCTGGGTATTTAGTAACTCCCAATGGATTTTTCTTCTGTAAACTTTCCTAGCCAACCTTTCAACCTATGCATGTATCCAGCTTCCATAAAGTGACTTGCCAAGGAGTTTTAACATCAGCTAACTCTTGCACAAAGGGCTGCCCCCTTCTTATTTTAAGCCCTTCTTCTGCTAGGTTAACTGGTCAGCATCTAGTTCTTGTACTGAAAGACACAATGAATAGTGTTCCTTGTTTATGCCTCTCATACAACCTGTAACTTTGCAGATCACTGGAATAATCTCTCAAATTCTACTTTTTCAAAATCTGATTCCTCCAAGGAATCCTCAACTTAAGTCATTCCTTGTAAAGAAAGTTCTGTATTTTTTTATCATCCTTCTCTTTTCCAATTCTCCTAAAACTTTTTGAGATTAGAAGGCCAGAATGACACAAACTATTCAAGACATACACATATCATGCCCCGTTTACTCAATGGCATAATAAGGTTCTTTATTCTTTTCCCAACAATTGTTAATACTTAATTTTCTGGATTAACAATGTATATTTTACATGTAGACCAAATCTTCTCTGTAAAATCATATTATTATCAAATAACAGAATAGAAAGAGGAAAGACCACCAGTGATTTTTTTCTTCCCCCCCTGGAACTTCTGGTTGATATTTTTACAAAATTTCTCTGAAAAGGATAGAAACTCTTAAGCATATACTATTATGACTTATTTTTCCTGAACATGATGAGAACAATATGCCCTGTTCCTGGGTACAATTAAACAAAGTATTTGGGTAATGACAGAGTTGTATTTACACAGAGAGCTAAATTTCAGTAGCTTAGTGCAGTAATTAAAAGCTTCAGTGAATGGCATAAAATCTATTTGCTGACTTCTTCAGGCCAGAAAGACAATCACTCCATTCAGATAATTTTTAACACTGACTAGTATCAAAAGGAATTTTTGTTTTAATGGCAAACTCAAAACAATCTATTGTTAAGTGTTTGTTTCTGTAAAACAATTATAATAAAGGATTCTTCCTCATCAAGAAATGACAGCAACTAATTTGATTGCCAGTACTTAAAGAACAAAAGTCAACCAAGTGCTTTGACATCTGTGACAGTTCTCCAGACTGCATGCATAAATACCACCAAATAGGCTGCTGCTGTGTTCTACAGCTAACAAATTTTGAAGACTGCCTGTGAACTGAGAAGCGAAATGCACAGTGACAGAATGGTAGCAGAAGTAATGACTGTTGTAACGAAGGTAAGTTTAAAAGTAGCGAACAAAGAATAAATCTACAAGACCACCAGCACAACTGAGATCTTGTCAAAGTTTGTGAGAAAGCATCTTCCCAAAGGGTACCCAATAGTACAAAAATTAACAAAGATTAAGACCAAAAGGAACTTAATTTGGTTTTTTGGCGGGAGTTGGGGGGGTGTTTGTTGTTTTGTTTGGTTTTTTTTTAATGTGATGACAAATGAGAATTATGCATCTCAGACTGATCTCTGAAGTCTGTCTGTATTAGAAAGTCGAACCCATGCATCCAGTCCAGAAAGTTGAACCCATGCATGTAAATCTTAGATTCATCTTCTTCTCCAAGCTATACACAGCAGGAAGAAATACTTCTTCTAGTCAAGACAAATGAAGTCTGTGTTGCATATGTTATCATTTTCTGTCTAGCTTATTTTTTACATTTCAATGACAACAGCAACTAACTGTTGTAAATGAATGGTTGAGTACCATGAGAACAGTAACTTTACAACAGTGGCTCTTCACAAAGCATGTTACTCTTAATGCATACAAGTTGTGATTAGTCTACAGTGTCTATCCAGACTGTCTGTATGCACACATACTTAGTTCCCCATACCTTAAAGAATGTAAGAGTGAAGCAGGTGCAATTTATTTTAGTACTTCTACCAATAAGGAATGACAGAAGACTCAGTACTAGCTGAGAAAGAAAATGGGCTGCAGCAACAGCGATTCATCTTGTAAAGGGATGCACCTGGCAGATTCCTTTCTCTGTGTATGAATGTTTCAAACTAAGCTTCCATATTCAAACTACCAGTTGTCGAAAGGAATTCCTCACCAATTCTTTAATTTTAACCTTCCATACATTATTCAAGTCCTAATTTTGTAAACTAGTCTTCCTAAGCTAACCTATCTTGAAGTGGGAAAATAAATACTTCTTCAGTACTTTTATTAAGCCCACTAAGCATTTACACACAAACTTTTATTTTTTTCTTTTTTATTTTTTTTTTACAAACACTTGTAGTTTTATTTCCAAAACTAGTTTGGTTCCCTCTACTGATGTTATTGAAAGAATAACTGATCTCATAGCTTACCCTGCTTAGAGGAGGACATTCGACCAAAGACAAAAGTCTGAATCCCACAGATTCAAAATAGGTGTTACCTGAAAATCTTTGAAATGTTTATTTAATAATAATGGAATAGTAAAAATTACAAGCCTTCAGAATATTCATTGAAAATGAAAGCCAATTACATACTCAAAATGGAAATTTCATTACAGCCATAGTCACTGGAGTTTAAATATTTTACATACACAGAAAATGGGGAGGAGGGGGAAGTCAGTCTCCTTCCCATCCCACTTTGAGTTAGAACAATCCTACATCTTACTAACAACTACGTATGAAACCTCTTGAATCACATTCCCCCAATTAACTGACTGTTAGTTTTAAGCTCCGGACATTGTCCTGTAACACACTCTTCTGCAAAGACAATACAACTGCATAAAACACTAACTGTAAGAAATCCAAGAAGTTCAAGCTGAAAGAAAAACAAACTTGCTTTACTTTTTCCAACTCAGTAATTTTTTTTTCAATTAATGTAGTTAAACCATTATAAACAGATGCAAATAAGTACAATAAGGTCTGCAGACAAGAAAAGTTAATATCCAATGAAGTATTTATCTCCATTGTGGCTGAAAAATAGAATTTCACTGCTTAAAAATGACAAAATTATCTTATTACTTTGATTTATGTAAAATTAGTGAATTGAAACACTTAACTTCCATCCAAACTATACAGAAATAAGGATCAACATAGAAGCTTAATAAACTAAGGATGCTTGGAAAGAGGTTGGATAACATGCAGAAAACACCGGTTTGGTTTTAGGGGTTTTTTTCCTTTAACATATTAACTGTAATTTCTGGTGTACAAAATAGCCTGGTTCTTAATTTGTTAAGTTTTAGTCACTTTAGTGTTGCTATTAACATTAAATGTGGCTTTATTCAATAAATACAAGTCATTCACGAATGTAAATATTTTAATCAAAATTCCCACTTTTGCTTTGAAGAACTACTAATTGCCTAAATCAAAAAATCTGAAGAAAAAATTCTTACTCAAAAATTTAAAAATATAGAGATGAATAAATGTATTTAAGTTCTAAAGCTACTTAAAAGAATGTACAAAAGTAGTTTCAAAACCAGTCTTGATCAAAGACCCATGAACACTTTCATGGCTTAACAGATTGCATTTTGCACATCTGAAGAAATCCTTCATTTTGCTAATGTTTGGAGTACAATTTTTCTTTAGTGTTTCCAAACATCCTGTTCAGAATTGCATAGTGTATTTCACTCCACTTTGGCAGGTGGCTGAAAGAGCTCATAGGATAGACATGTCTTCCGAAAGAATCTGGACAATGAATATTTGTCAACACTACTTATGACCTTGCAAATTTTAAGCAGAACTAACTGTCCTAAAATTACAATGTAAGCAAATACATAGAATAGTAACAGTTGGAAAGGACCTTAAGATCATCTAGTTCCAACCCCCCTGCCATGGGCAGGGACACCTTGTCCTAAACCACGCGGTCCAAGGCTCTGTCCAACCTGGCCTTAACACTGCCAGGGATGGAGCATCCACAACCTCCCTGGGCAACCCATTCCAGTGCTTCACCACCCTCACTGTAAAGAACTTCTTCCTTATATCTAACCTGAACTTCCCCTGTTTAAGTTTGAACCGATTACCCCTTGTCCTACCACTACAGTCCCTAACAAAGAGTCCTTCCCCAGCATCCTTGTAGGCCCCCTTCAGATACTGGAAGGCTGCTATGAGGTCTCCATGCAGCCTTCTCTTCTCCAGGCTGAACAGCCCCAACTCTCTCAGCCTGTTTTCATACGAGAGGTGCTCCAGCCCTCTTATCATCCTCGTGGCCCTCCTCTGGACTTGCTCCAACAGCTCCATGTCCTTTTTATGTTGAGGACACCAGAACTGTACACAGTACTCCAAGTGAGGTCTCACAAGAGCAGAGTAGAGGGGCAGGATCACCTCCTTTGACCTGCTGGTCATGCTTCTTTTGATGCAGCCCAGGATATGGTTGGCTTTCTGGGCTCATGTTAAGCTTCTCGACAACCAACACCCCCAAGTCCTTCTCAGCAGCGCTGCCCTGAATCTCTTCTCTGCCCAACCTGTAGCAGTGCCTGGGATTGCCCCGACCCAGGTGTAGGACCTTACACTTGGCTTGGTTAAACTTCATAAGGTTGGCATCAGCCCACCTCACAAGCGTGTCAAGGTCCCTCTGGATGGCATCCCTTCCCTTCAGCGTATCAACCGAACCACACAGCTTGGTGTCGTCGGCAAACTTGCTGAGGGCGCACTCAATCCCACTGTCCCTGTCGTCGACAAAGATGTTGAACAGGACTGGTCCCAACACCAATCCCTGAGGGAGACCACTCGTTACAGGTTTCCAACTGGACATCGAGCCATTTACCACAACTCTTTGCGTGCGGCCATCGAGCCAGTTTTTTATCCACTGAGTGGTCCATCTATCAAATTGATGTCTCTCCAATTTAGAGACAAGGATGTCATGCGGGACAGTGTCCAACGCTTTGCACAAGTCCAGGTAGATGACGTCAACTGCTCCGCCCCTGTCCATCAGTTCCGTGGCTCCATCATAGAAGGCCACCAAATTGGTCAGGCAGGATTTCCCCTTAGTGAAGCCATGTTGGCTGTCACCAACCACCTCGTTGTTTTAAATTTTTTTTTTTTTAAAAAGAAAATTGGCTTCACAGTGGTTTAATGCTAACTGAACGTTACACTGGACGGGATGGAGACAGCCGGGCGGGTGGGACAGGTGGGGCAGGAGGAGGGGGCCGGAGCTGAGCCCCGCTGCAGGCACAGGCGGCCGCCTCCACTGGCACCCACTGCCCCTCTGGGCCCCCAGGGCAGCTCCCTCCTGCTATCAGCTACTTTCATTACAGCTAAATTAATGTGCAAGCAAAGGAACTACTTGTACCTCTTCCTCCCTATTTATCCAATCACTTTAACACTCCCTTTCTCAAGCTGCTGAGAATACTACACGAGAGATTTGCCGTGGGTGTGGCTAAGACAGTGTGAAGGCCATCCAAATGCAACTTCAGTGCTATCCAAAGAACCATCTAAAGAGGTCTGGAAAACAATCATGCTCATCTGGGAGCTGAATGTAATCAGCTCTATGAAACACCAAGTTCCACAGTTTTCAGAACACAACCTGAACAAAATGTTCAGCAGTAACTAAAATAATGATAATACTAGATTTAATAATGAAAACCTGATGCCCTAACATAGTATTACAAATACCTACAACAGAGACTTTACTCCAGCAGCAGCACTGGATAGTCCGTGAATCATCCCTTGAGCAATTCAGTATAAAGCAAATTTTTTATTAGATTTGTAAGTGGCCATATGGGAAAGAAAGAATGAATTTTGGAAGTTTCTATCCTTCTAGTTCTGACATTAAAGCATTTTTTCCTTCAATATCATAACTCTGAGCTTATTGATAATGAAAGATTAACTGAGTGACCTTAGTGTGTGACAAAATATAACTAAGCTAACTTCTTGTATTTTGCTGGTACTTTGTAGTAAGTTGCTCATATGTCTAAACTATTACACAGACTCTCATGTGTCCCTGGCATCAGTGTTACTCTATGTAGGTGTAGGAATCTTTCCACAAAAATCAGTTAGGTCAACATGCTCTTAAAACATCAAAACATAACAACTATAAGTCATTTAAGAACTACATCTCAACTTTGGAAATAACCGAAACAGTAAAACACATTAAAAAATACTTCAGTTACATGGTCCAAGTATTCTTCCTTCACTAACGCCACGATCTGACACTCCAGTTAGTCTCACACAGAATCTAAAGCCATTACTAAAGGAGCTCGTAAGTCTCATCATTTTTGAGTGCGTAACTAGCAAGGTTCCAGACTACCAAAATTATACCTCATTGCGAAACAGAAAAATCTTACTGCCAAAGTTTTGGAATTAATTTAAGTGACAACAGATCAGAATTTATCTCAATTTTTTGCAAATAACTTCCTTTTTTTTTTTTTTTTCCCCAGAATTAAAAAAGGGGAAGAAAATATCAAATAAGTATTTGATTTGAAACAATGCATTTTGGTTTCTACATTTTTAAGTATTCTTAATTTAATCTCTTATTCATAAGAACGAATCAGAACTTGGTTTTACAGGGGGAAGAAGTCTCCCCATTTAAACACAGACCAGTTTCAGTACCTTTAATACCAGAGCAACGGTTTTCTTAACACCGCTCCAAAACTGGTATGAGACTTGGGTATCAAAAATCATTATGCCTGTTCAGCATAAACTACCATTCTTTCCTGCTTTGAGGATGCTCTCACTGAATATTATAAAAAGCCTAAGATGGACTTCCCTGTTTTTTCTGTCTTCTCAAACAAAAAAGAAAACACTATTTAGGATGTGTCCAATAACACCACTTCAAATCCATATCATAAAATGATATGAGCTCCACTGGGGGCAAAAAGGGCAGATTTCAAAATGTGGTTTTTATTTCCATCTGTAATTAGCTAAGTTCTCTTTACATGGAAACTAGAGAAAACATATGAAGCTGGTGTGGATATTGTTTTTCAATGGCCAGGCTGCATAAAAACTGAAAAAAAAAACCAGGATTACTCTAATCTGTTATATAAAAGGCTA
Source organism: Strigops habroptila (assembly GCF_004027225.2). NCBI lineage: Eukaryota > Metazoa > Chordata > Aves > Psittaciformes > Psittacidae > Strigops > Strigops habroptila. The sequence continues at coordinate 79,477,711 of NC_044302.2, read as the reverse complement.
AAAGAAAAAGCACATGATGTACAAACCTGTGGATCATACAAGAGTGCGGTGTCTTTAACATCAGTAGTAAGAATAGTGAAAGAGAGAGTGAAAGAGATAATGAAGCCCAATTTCCTTTGTTGCTATGGGTTCAGGGGAGACAGATATCCACAGCACACCATGGACAAAGGTACTGACAGTAAAAATTAGAAGACTTTGTATGACTTCATATGACCCAAGCAAAATTCAATTTTCAAATGAATTTCAGTAATACACATGTGAAGTGCATGTGTTTAAAGACTGTTGTTTACAGTTAGAATGGTTTACTACTGATCTGCATTTATGTCTGTAGCAGCAGAATAAGATCCTTAAGCAGATAAGAAGCCATGGCAGGAGATCCTGTTTTGAAACTATGAGTGCAGAGTTATTGGCACAACTACATGCCTCACATAAAATTATACTGAAAGGTAACTAACTAATTGATGTTTTACACTGGGAATTTTCATTTAGTATGAAAACGACTCTACTGAAGTCATAAGACATAGTTATGGTAGTAAAGATTTGATAATCAGGCTCTGTTAGGTGCAAGCTGGGGAGTGGAGGAATGAATTTATGGGGGGTGCTAAAACTATTTTCACACTAACACACAGAACGGTTCAGAGAAAAAAAAAAGCAAGTTATCCAGCAGCAATACTAATGAAGATTGAGACAAGCAAGAATGTAATAATTAAACAGAAATTTTGTCAGAATATGACAACTGATATTCTTGTTTTAATGAGCAGAAGTAGTCAGGATCAAGTCTATACTGTGTTTAAAAAAGGGAACTGTGAATAGACATGACCTAGGCACCTTAGTGACTCAGAGGGAAGAGTGCCATCTACTGAGTCAATAACTTTACTATAATAAAACCAACAAATCACATATTTGTCATGAAACAGAAAAGGAAGTTTTAAATTTAAAGAGTTTTCTAGCTCCTATCGAAAACCTAAAGCTTTTTTATTTTGAAATGTCACTGCAATTTATATGATTATGATTCTGTTTTTATACAAGTGAGCTACTGGTTTAGCCAAATTGATACTTATGCCTAAAATACTTTGAAAGAATTCTGATGCCTCTATTTATAAGTAATTTAAGAGCTTTAGCTTCCAAAGGGAAGATGTCACTTTCTGAATATTCTGTCTCTTTAAAATCCCTCACAGTTGGACATAAAACCATGATGATGATGAAAATCACACATCAAATTACATTTTGAAAAGTAGGCTTGCCTTTTTTTTTTTTCTTTTCTTTTTAAAAGATTCTCACATATGGGTTTAACTACATCGGAGGACAAAATATTGAATAATATGAAGAACCAATTACAGAAGATATTCTTAATATATCTGTCCTTTGGAATAATAAACTTACTGATAATCAACCTGCAACATATGAAAGCATACTTTTGCAGAAAAATTAACTCCTTCAAGAAGTATTACAGTTGTCAAAGAAAAATATGTGATCATTAAGTGTGTTCTGTGTCTCACTCTTCGCAAAGTATAGAAAAAACGTTTTTATCTACAGATTCCAAATTCTTTAATTTAAATTGCAGAACACAAGTTATTAGTTCTGGATGTCTGTGAACCAATTCCTACTGTGACCTTTATACATGTGAACAGTGTAGAATATACACCTGAAATCTAGTCAGTAAAAATTATTAGAAATGGAGCATAACCCGCATTGCCAGTATCTTTTTGAAAGGCACAGGTAGATCTTAAATTTTGTTTTAAATTTACCCTCAGAAATTACCTCCTCTTCAAAAAATACCTGTTGATACCATAGAAGCTCTAAAAAAAAAAAAAAAAAATCTCTATGATGTTTGTAAAGGCAATATATACAAGGAGTGAACTGATACTACGGTTCCTATTCTGAAATATTTAGGAGTATACACAGAAAATGTGATTTTGTCACTAAGTGCCCTAAGCTGCTATACCACACAAAAATCAAACTTTTATTTCCACCCAATACTCAACAGTTAATAAGCAATACAAGGGGGAAAAAAACCCCACATTACAAACTCATTCATAATTTAGATTCTGCAAGCTTCTAGACATTAAGAAATAGCTTTTATATGGACAATCCTTCCTTGTGAACAGTTTGCCTTCTACAAAGAACTCACATTACAGTAATTGAAAGATCTGATCAATCAGCTGGATATGGAGCTTAGACACCAGTACCTCTGCCAAAGTCTTCTGTCAGATTTGACAATTTTGACTACTGCATATTTGACAGAATCTCAATCTTACTTTATTTGCCAATAGTGTTTCTGAGAATAAGAACTCTTAAAACAAAAAAAACTTTCCACACTGGCAATTTAAAAAGCAGCAGCAGTCTTCAAAAGCGTTAGCCCTAAGGGGCTTTCATCAAGTTTGATGGAGGTGGAAACGTTGAAAAATTTTACAAAACAGCATGGTATAAAGATACTTTATTATTAAAAGCTCCACTAGGAAATTTTCACATATTTACTACAAATATAGCATAGTAAAGCAATAGGAAACTGCCTTACTGGAATCCCTGAAGCACCTAAAGGCTGTGCGAAGACTGTTACAGTACTTGCACAGCGTTCTCTTTCCAGTCCTTCAGCATACTCATTACATTTTTCAACCAAATAACTCAGCCACACTTGTGTTTTACTATCTTAGTGACAAAACACATTCAAATACATACAGATGACAGTTTACTCAAGTGTAATCCAGAGCAGATTTATTACAGGTATTTAAAAAAACAAAGAAAGGGTGGGGGGTGGGGGGGAAATCAGGTTTGTTTCCAAAGATTTCATCTGTGGAAAGCAAAACTTCAGACACCTCTGACCTTGTTTCTAAAGTTTCCTCCACAAAGCTCTATTTGAAAATATGAAGCAATCATGAGCTGGCAGTCTTGGATTTGACCTCACCACATGTAACAGGAAATTACTTGGTAACTATTTGGGAAAAATAGATGTGTGGAGTAGAAGACCATCAAGATTTTGAGAGCAACTATAAAATTATGTCTCATATAGCATTAAGGGAGTCTGTACTATTGAAAAACAAGTGTCTCTTAGGCTTGGTTTCAGCATATAAAACTGAAATAATCCCTAAGAACAATACATGCTGTGACAGCTTTAAAGGCAAAACGACAGTCAAAAAAGAGTAAAGAATCTTGGTTGATTATATAAATGAAACTACTTACCGACAGATTACGTTCTTCAAGATATAGTGTCCAAATGTACATTTTCATAAAAATCATACAACCAAAACAATTATTGACAGACAACCATTCTCTCTCTTCCTGCTCTGCACTGACGCGGAATGATTTCCACCCCCCTCCATAAACACACACACTCATACTGACCCACACCATTTTCTCTCATCTTCAAAACCCAGGGTGTACATACTGAAGAAGCAGAAAGGAAAATGGGAAAACATAGCACATCAGGATGATGCCCAGTAGATACAAGCAGTCATTTTGATTCTGTTTTGTAGTGCTGTCAATACACATCACCTTTATTATAGAGGACTTCAGCGCAGCACTAAGTTACTAGAGACTGTTCCCGGGATCCAGGGCAATAGTGACTGCATATCTCTACCCAGGAATGCATTCATCCAACCAATCCCACACAATCACCTAGTGCTCACAGTGAACGCGGATACCTGTCCCAGAGATGTCCAGCATGGAAATACTTTTCAACAAAGCTGCCACAGCAAGCATGGCAGAATTGGCTCTGAAGATTAAGGCAAGGCCTTCCCTAGCAGGCCATTATATTTTTGGTAATTTTTTACTAAACTGCTGCTACTTCAGATCTTTCAGCTATACAGGCAAGCAGCAGGGAAGCAGTTTGTTTTTAATGAGAAGTTTAGCCATATGCAAGTGAAACTCATTACACTGATTAAGTGAAAAAGGTTGTAACAAAAAAGGTAGCAGGCTAGGAGAAGGGAGGTTTGGCCTACTGAAAGAAGAAAATGTCCATCATCTCAACCTCGGGTAATTAAGGAGAGCGAGCTTGTGTTCATGAATGGGGAGGTCCTAGTCATACAATACAGATACACCTAGGTCAAGAAGTCTTTAACTGGGGTCCTTAGAGTACCTTTATATTATGTAAACATGCACAGGCAAGAATAATTAGCTAGGCCTGTCACTGTCAAATTATACTAAAGTGAGCTGGTTACAGCAGATCAAGCACTGCTATTTGACAATAATTAAATGAGGAAAGGGCAGATTGTTTGAAAGGTTGAAAGAGACTTGGGTCAATATGACCTGGAGCTTTCTATGTTAACAGTATAAAAATCCGTATATAAGCGTATATAGAACCGCTCTGTGCCAAGAAACAGAACTGCAAAAAAACTTACTTATTTTAAAATACTATATTAGTACAATATTCAACAGAAAAGCAAAAGTGAACATATCCCAGACAAGTGATTTAAGAAGCATTCTGTCCTCCACAAAGTTCAAGTATACATGCTTAACAGCTGAGGAAGAGACACCCACAAACACAGCATCTGATCCAGTAAACTATAGTTTACATAAGCATTTCTACTGACATCAAGGTTTCAATCCCATTTTCCTCCCGATTTTGCAGAGTTGCACCAGCCTTCACTGTATGAGACAGTAACGGCCTTTGCTCTGTTATGACTTTATAATCCCCTTTTCCTCCAAATATTACATTAAACTGCCACCTCACATATGCAAATATCTTTGATATTGTGGTATCAGACACAAAATAGTGTGGTTTTTTTCATTATACTCTTTTCCTTAGCTTGTATCGAGTTTTTAATCTGGCATGTTGTAAAGTACTTCATCTTCAAAAATCACAGTATTTGTTACACTAGAAACACTAATTCCAGAAAGTAAGTATTTGGCTGTGAGCTGGAAGAAACTACACACTGACACAGCAATGCTAAAAGACAACTTGGGGAAATAGCTCATCTCAAACCTATTATCTAAAAAACCTCAGAGATAAATTCCACCATATGCTTGCCATAAATAAATATAGTACTGTGTACAAAATACAAAATCCATGTACTTATATGAAGAAGGTTCACACTGTGAGGACTGACTGTACATTGTCTTTCTAAGTATGAAAATGTTTTCCCTCTGAGCTTCTCCACCGACTTTACAGACTGCACACTTTCTAACTAAATCCAGTCAAGGGACACCAGCATTTTCAAAGGTGAAGACAATGGTCTAGAAATACAAAGGTTGAATTTCCTTAATGAAATACCCTATGGGTATGGAAAGAATTTTGAATGAGAACAAGTCCCCCCTGCCAAATCTTCCACAACATTAGAGTAGCACAAGAACTAAACTCTCAGCAAAAGGGCCTAGATGAACCTTCAGCATCGTTAGCTAGATATATAAGTGAAGTAAGAGATATCTTTGAAATTAATTCAAGTAGTACTTTTATCTATTGTCTTAGAATTTAAAAAATAAAAATATTTCTAAAGTACACATGTATTTTACACTGCTATGGGTCTGTTTAACAATGGAGCATTCTATTTCCACAGATAAAGTGATTTTAGAAATAGGATACTGAAACACATCTGTATTACCAGTCCCACAAAACATTGCTCCAGACCACCTCACAGAAAATATTCCCATACAGCTGCACCAGACACTTGGGGAACAAGTGATTCAAGATCTGTACAGAAGAAGAATCTCTTTAACATGCAACAGGGGAGCAGAGGATGCATCTGAACCTCAGGGATAATGGAATAGCTTATGGCACACATGATTTGCAACATAAATATATCAGCAACAGTGACCTTTACCAGCTCAAAGTTAGACCACTGAAGTAGAAAAAATAATTTTGCAGGCTTAAAGAAAATACCATTAACATTCTTATTTTCCTTCCTAGTTCTACAAAGTCGTATTACTTGAACTAAAGTCACAACATCAGCATGGCAGGAAAAAATGGCAATCAAAGTCAGAAGAAATGCCTTTTGAAAAAAAAAAAAAACAAACCACCATGACATCACAAAATAAATCCCAGGCAGGCACAAAAGTTTTAGAGTGACATTCTGGTGTTTCAAGCTGAGGAACCCACAGAGGTTTGTTTGTCTGCTTGCTTGCTTGTTTTGAAGTGAGGAAAGTAAAAGAGGTTTGGCTGTTGTTCCCCACTTACACGTGCACACACACACAATGGTCTCTTGTTTCTTCCTCTCCCTCTCATACATTAAATCTAGTTGTTATCAGCCATAAGCAACAAAAAGAAAGTACTCTGCCCCCTGTATGGCCTAAATCCTTCAATATGATATACTCATGTAGGGTTGGGTTTTTTAATATATATAACTGTGCCTAGCCAAGTTAATATTTAAGGCACTTGGCATAAGCATTAGAGTTTGACTTATAGATCAAAATGCAGGACTGCAGCCACAGTAAATCCTCTTCCTGATAACTCACTAAACAGGACCACTTAAAAAGAAGTACAGACAAAGGAAGATAAAATTATATGTTATTCTGATGGCAGAATGGTCTTTTGGATGAGGCGGAGGAAGATGAAAATTTTAAAGCCAAAGAAGCCCCACTGTATAATATGTCTGATACCTAACAGCTAAACATTCTTAAATTTTGTTTTGTATTTTTTTTAATGGTCAGAACAGTAGTAATTTCTCCATGACACATAAAGAAACATCTAATTTAGTGAAATAAAACTGCTATATGTAACAAATGATGACTTTGCTGCAACTGTAATGCAGCACTGTGCTACCATTTAAAAAAAAAAAAAAAAAGTCGTATTGTGGTATAAAGAGTATTAGAGGAAATCTTAATCTTCAGGAAGCCAAATGCATACTGAAAAGAAATACTCCCCTCTCTAAAAGAATGCAGGTTCACCACTACATACTTTTTTCTTAAAACACTTGGTATATTCAGTGCTCGCCTGGATAAACTGTTTCAACTTAAAGCTTCTATAAACCATTAATAATAGAATATTTCAGTTGCAAGGGGACTACAATAATCATCTAGCCCAAAACAGCAAAGAAATAGAGAAGGAGGTACAAAGAGGAGGTACAGAGGGACTTCTGGTTCAAATTAAAGAATACTTTCACCATGGAGGATGAAAAGTAGGTAAGAAGAGACAGATGCAAAGGTGACAAAAAAACAAAAAACAAAACAAACAAAAAAAAAAAGTTATGTGGGTTTAGCTAGTTGAGAGTGGTCTTCGTAGGAGATTACTTGCTCTCTATACAAAAGTACAGCATACTTGAGGACTTACTCTGAGGTTACATGTCAGGTATTTAAAACACATAAAATAATTTTTAATCATGATTTTCAGCTTTCTTCCACTAATCAGACAAAACCAACCAACCCTGAGATAAGATTATATTGATAAAATTCACTATTGTGTGCTCAAAACTTAGGGACTGCTGGTAAATTTTGCAAGTCAAATTATCAGCAACAGCATATGTCGCAGTCTGAGTTGACAATACCCAATAGCTCCCTTCACTGGGTCTAGTATTTTCTGTTGCTAATGCCATGTTGCTGGAATTTACCATCCTAACTATATATGATAACACCTGTTAAAATAAAAGGTGCATGTCCCTACGCATTTTTCAATTTGTTGCACTTAGATAAAACTACACGTTTATATATAATATGCAAAACCTAAATATAAAAAAGGCTTCTTTAACATAAAAATATTTTTTATGCAGAAAAGTATTTTTCTGATTGTGATAAATAGCTGAAGCTGATCTTAACCATTGGTCCAATCTAGTTCCACAGCATTTATAGTTGAAAGCCACTTCTCTCTTGCTATATAATAGTTACAAAATGCAAGGGAGGAAAAGCATGTTAAATATTCACAGTATAGAGGATCTACACACTGTACTGTGCCAAAGCATCAAATATTAGAATACCTATCACTATTGACAAACTAACAATTTGACTCACTGAACAATACAAAATTGCTCTAGTAAGAATATTGCCTGTTAAAGACATGATCAGCCATTACTGAAACTAAGCTAACTGCAAGTAAATTTCAGGGATGGGAGGGAGAGGAAATCTTTATTACATTTATTAGCTTGAGGTACCACTACGGCATGTATCCCATGGTGGTATGCCCTGGCCATGTACACACAACAGCTTTTGGCTGTGCTCATGGGCTACTTTGATACAGTCTTGAAACACTATAAATAGTGGCATGTATATTAAGAGTTTAAACTAGGAGTGTCTAGGAATTCATGCAGTGCCTTGTGGACAATTGAGGACCAGTGATCTATGAAAGATATTTATTATGCAGTATTACAAGAGATTTTTTTTTTTTTTTTAATTTGTTAATGCTGTAATTGCTGGCTGTATTAGCTTAGCCAGTAGAAATACAGCTAGTACAGGTGAAATTATTACAAGTATGAAAATTTTCAAGCATAGAAATACGTACAAGATAGAGCATAAAAAAGTAGAAATTGTTACGTTTGCTAAGTATATTCCCATTTGCAGTATTTCCATGTGCTACAGTTCACCTGCTGATAACAGGTCAGTGTGGCAGCAGAGAACAGGAAACAAACAATGGTACAAAATAGCATATAAAAGAGCAAATTTACACAAGACTTGCTAGTTGTTGAACATGTTTTCAATTTCATGTTTAATACTTTACAGTTGGCTAAACCACTGTTCCTTCATATGCTGTTGTAATAAATGGCTTGACCAGAATTTCAGTTAGTTTTCAGTGTTACCTCAGTGTTTGTATTTCAGCAACCATATTTTTCAGTGTTTACTTCATAAAAGAAAGACTGTGAACCACATCTTCAGAGAAGTAAAAGTGTTAGTTAAGAAAATAATTAAGAATGCAACATGGGTGGTAATCTAAATATGCCACACGTAAACCGATGTGATTTCTTAATTTTCTTCACCAAATTTCTTATTCATTACAAAGGTTTCATTTTAGTTGAAAGCAAAGAAAGTTTTATTTCATTTGTGTTTAAATCAAAAATTTATCTGTTGTTTAGCAGATCTGATTTCAAAATCAACTTTAGCACCAGTTAACCAAGCACATGAGATCAAGCCAGCATGGCAATTACAACAACATTCAAGTATGGTGTTTTTAACTTTGGATTTTTACTTTACTTCCCTTCATCCAGTTCTGTCAGAATTTTAATAGCCTTTTAAGGTACATTTCATCATATATCATGAAAGTGAAACTGAACAGCTACAACTGCGTACATGAACTACAACGTATTTTTTTACTTGGGACAATTCTGTAATACCCTCTGCTCCTGCCTATTCACCTATTCACACCTGTTCTTTGACTGGAAAATTTCCAGACGTTTCTTTTCAAGTGTCACATATTTGCTGTAAATTCACTAACAAAGCACAAAAGAAAAAAAAACCCTAAACAAAACCAAATCACCAACTTTAAGTGCTAATTACTTTGGAAAGTATTTTTAACATGCTGAATAAGCTAAAAATTAGTTAGGAAGAGATCTATCTCTATGCAAACTGGCTGTTTATAAAAGCAGTAAATTTAATACAGAAATAGGTACAAGTTCAGAGAAAATACCATCTCCAATTTAAAAAAGGTTAAGACTCTTGTGCACCTAACTTCATTAATCCACATTTCAAAGAGGCGAGATATTTCAAGAAGTTTTTAAGTAGCATGGAACCAACAGTGCTCACTTTAGGTTTTATATGAGTATCTGCATAATTAAAATGAACAAGCTATGAACTCAAATTGAAATCTTGTCTAGATCCTACTGAAATAATGGGCATGCTGTCCTTGACCTTAAAGCATAAACAATCATGCCTTTCATTAGGACAGATTGGTGTAAACTAGCAGAAACTGAATACTGAATACTGAAATTAAATAGGTATGATGTTGCCACTAAAAGAATTAATTTACAACCTGTGTCCTAACTAAAAACACTTTTTAATACATTCGTATACATAAGTAATCTAATAAAATATAACTATGAAGTTGAGCTAGTAGTCCAGATGGAGTTTAAAATGCAAAGAAAACATGAATATGTGGTACATACTCATGTGTGGTAAGAGACAGAATTTATGCAACCGATCACAGACAAAATTCCAAATCCAAACTTGGTGAAAAACCAGGCTAGAAATTGGCCTAATATGCTTTTCTGGATTGTTAAGCACGAGAAGCACAGCTACTCACTTGCATATGACTGCTGGTCATTGTAATTTGTGAAAAGAACAACAGCTCCGATACTGTACTTAAGCACTGGGGGGAGGGGGAGGAAATTAAGAGAAGAATGCCAGGATTCTACTCAGACTACTAAGAAAAATTGAAAATGAGAGATTTTTAGACAAGTCTATGTTCTTTATTTAAAAAAAAAAAAAAAAGAAAAAGAAAAAAAGAAAAAAAAAGAAAAAAAAAAAAAATTAAGGCAAAATATGACATTTCAAACTGCTAGAAAGCCCTTCCTCAGATATCTGGCCAAGCAGTAACTGAGTGTTCTAACAGATACCCCCAAGTATTACCACCAAACATTTCCTGGAAAAACTATCATTTGAATAGTTTTATGACCCTTTGTGCAACTCAGAAGGTAAATGCCTGGAGGAAAAAAAAAAAAAAAAAAAGGGCAGAAAAAAACAGAGCATACAAAAGGATTTTTCATTGATATTTTTTTCTTCTGTAGTAACTCTAGTGCATAAAAGGAAGTGTTTTATTTGTAAACTTCAGGCATTAATATACCATTACTATGAACAGCAAATGTAGTTTTATATTTTGTGGATTTATTATAATGTATTTTTAATTACCGAAGGTTTCATTGTCTTATTTAGAGGAAACCTTTAACAGGGGGCAGTAAGGAGCTGCACAGCCCATGCTGTGTGCTGGTATATATTCTCAAGTTTTCCAGTCCAAGAAATCATTAGTTGTGTAACCAGTGAGCACATCTTAACAGATGCTTGTGAGATTACCCTCAAAATTTCTGTGTTCAATTGAGATAGGAGAATATTATTTGTCTTTTTACTCACTATCAAGTATTTCAATCAATCTACCAAAAAAAAAAAAAAAAAAAAAAGTTAAAGAAAACAGCTTTCAGACTTGAAGTCTCCAGTCAGAGCATGAAAGTCTCAGCTTTACTGCATGACACTGGTCACTCTTCTGGATTTGGTATTATATAAAACATTTTGAACACATTTTGTGCGTCTGGAATGGATTAGTAACTCTGGGTATACCTTATACCTTTTCCACCCTTCCACCCTCACAGACTCAACTTTTATAAACTGAATCAGAATACATATCTTCTAACTAACCAACTGTAAAACGTGAGTCAGCTAATGGCATCAGAAATTAAAAATAACAGCCTTTTTATTGATTAGAAAACATTCCACTCACACAGTGTGCTTGTTAATTAGCTGCAAATCACCTGCTGGTTGACATTTGCCATGCAATAAGCAGTTTTTCAGATTCACATTCTAGCTACTTTACTGTTCCATGTGAGTTCCCTCAAATCCCACAGAGTCTATTTGATTCCTTTCAGCTACAAAATCTAGGTATAAATTTTAAAGATATAATTTACACTAACCTCCTCCCCCAAAAAACCCCAGAAAATTCACAGCCAAGAGTGAAAACCTGAACATTTCAGACCTTACTCTGTTAATGTGGAATGGAGGAACAAAAAAAACCCCATCCAACCAGTAAGTGTCTAATTGTCACATAAAGCGGAATTATGCAATATATCAACTGATTTTATATTTTTCTTTATTGCCTGTGTTATCTAATTTGACTTTTCTACCACCATTTCACAACTTAAAGCCTCTCAGCTCACAGAAAGACACACAGAAAATCAATAAGGGAGAATTCTCTACTGAAATCTTTGTATATGTTTTCCCCACCCCAAACAGGCAGTGTTTGCAATCTTTGAACATGGCTCTAGACCCATATGTACGTAAAACAAATCATCTACACACAGACCCTGTAATGCTGTAATGGCTCACAGTTGTTACACTGAATTTCTCAGGCACAGCATCTTTTTTATCAGTCTTAGGGTTGTCATTCCAAAGAATATGTCTATAGGATAGTGAACACCCACAAAATGTTTCCGACACAAGAGTAACAACTGTGGTACCTGTGCCGTATCTAGCAACATACTGATTTTGTCAGTGGTCAGTAGCAGGTCTCCAAAAAGGAGTGTAAGGAACATGACATAAAGGAACCCTAATACAAATATCCCTATTATACAAAGCAGTGTGCAAAAATATCAAATACCTTACTTTCCTCAACCTGCTGAGGTAGAGTCCTAGCACATTTCAAATTTGCTTGGTTGGGGTTTTTTCCACAGACCTACTGTTGAATATGCATATAGATTTTTCACTTATACCCCTTAAATTCCCTGAAAATAAAGAGCCATGGGGAATTCAGTGTTAATATTTGCAAAGTGGGTTCTTTGAATTCTAAGTATCTGCAGAGACAGAGATTAAGGGCAACATATATATCTCAGCTTTTCAGCACACTCTCTCAGAGAAGTAATCTTATACGTAGTCTCCAGGACACTAAGTCAATGAACAATCTTACCAATTCTGCACAAAAATCAACTAAGGAAAAACAGCCTCCTGTCAGGGGCTTAAATTCACTGCAAGGAACTCCAGTAGAAGGTGGTGAAGGGCTGAATAAAAAACAAGGGTGAAAACTGCTTAATTGACTGAGAATCAAGGAACTAAGAAGCAAACAAATACAACTGACATTGGAATTCTTGAAATCAGAGCCCTTCTTATTAAAGGAGGAAAAAAAACACAGGATGAGGATCAAAGACAGAGTTTCACAGGAACAGAAATGCTCTGGATGTCCAGATTTATTGGACGAGGCTAGGAAATTGTCCTGACAGAGCAGCGTGAGAGTGCCTCGTATAGAAAAGAAATCTTTGCAACAAGTTAAGAAGCCCAGAAAAAAGTGGAAAAGTGCCTCAAGAGAAGAAGCATAACAATCTTGGACCTGCAGGAGGAAAGGAATGTGCAGAGTTCTGGCTGGCCCTACCTCACTACCAAATGCCTTAACTAGTACAGAACCTGATGGGGACTTGTTGTTGCAGAGTAAGAGTGTATTACTACACTATAAGCAACTGACACATAAAAGGGCAACTGTGTCCATAAAATATATTTCCTTTTAGAACTGGTATCGGGACCATGCAACTACCAAAATCATCCCTGGCTGCCTAAAACCCCTTTACGTTATAAAAAAATGAAAGGCATGATTGTGGTCAGCTCTACACAGGTATGTAAAATGAAACAAGAAACTTTTTGCCCCTCTCGAGTATCTACAGCAATGCCAGAAACATTGCAGTTCTTTAGATTACAAACCACAAGACTTACAGGAGTTTAGGATTGTTGCCATTTACATATACCTTCTGCCCCCTTAGAAAAACTGGCAGCACTGCCCTGCATAGGGAATACATACCTCACAGACATATGAAAGACAGTATACCTTGCCCATGAGGGCACATGTATGAGGGAATGACTAACTGAAGCATTGTGAAGTTAACCTTGCACATATACAATAAACATAAAGGAGTTCTGTAAAATTTCTCTCCTTGAAAGATTTGAAAAATCCACCAATTGTGTAATAATGCTAATGCTTCCCGTATGGGCTTCAGCAGTGTTGCCACAGACATGCTGCATACTAAGACTAGGGTTAATGCTAACAACAGCCATACCACACTGCTTAGCAATACACTTAATTAGAAGTATGGTGGTACCTGGCAAAAATACAAGAGCCTGTATTAAGACAGAGCTCATTCACTGTCTCACAAAATTTAGTATTTACAAGCGCATTTAAAACCCAGAGAAACAGAAATATAATACCATCTGAGGTACTGAACATTTTTTATGACACCAGTCTAATCTACCAATCAAGGCTTAATTAGTAAAAACATCTTACAGTCCTGATTCTTTATTCAAGCAAATAAAGATTCCTCCAGAGTACATTAGTTCAGTGGGACTGTGGAATAAATTCTTGCTAAAGCAGTAAATCACTCATAAAACTATCTCAAGTAATCTCTAATCCAAGTGGAACATCTTCAAATATAAAAATCCCTTAAGTCATTAATTTCAGAAGTGGTATCTAAATAAGTGCATCTCTAACAGTATACCAGAGAGAAGAGGGGTTACAGCCTCAAACCCAAAACTTAATTAAGTTTTTTGCCATATATTCCTATAAAGGCACTGTGGATGCATCAAAGAGATCTTAATGTTTTTGTCAAACATAGTGGATTTGGTTTTCTTTTTTAAAAAAACATACACCAAACTCTTGGTATATGATGCTACCAACAGGAGAGTATGTTTCATGCAATGACTTTTGAGAAGTACTATCTCTTTAAGGAAGAAAAGTTTCAAATGTTTCTCTGTTTAAAACATTTGGATCTCAGAGACCAAGTTCTGCCTCGTTAGAGATACATACATACACACATATATAGGGGCATCTCAATTTCCCCTGAAACTTTCCCCTCCATGGGCTGTCTGATATGCCTTTTGCTTCATCTCTGACACACCAGGAGGCAAATTAATAGCTGTGGATCTTCCCTCTCAGCAGGAAAAGACTGTTACTGCAAAGTTTAGCGAGTCAGTCACATGTAATTTGGAAAAACAACTATTTAGTACCTGAAAAAAACCAAAATTCTTGAGCTATAAAAAAATACAGTACTAGAGAGCTTTTAGGGTGTAAAAGGTAAAAAAGGGGGGGAGGGCTTTTTTTCCCTTTTTTTTTTTTTTTTTTGCCTTTCTTGTCCCCTCTCCCCCCATTTTCTTCACCCGTGTTACGAAGTGGAACCTAGAATGCAACCCTCAGGCCCTTAACACCCTGTGCAGGTGCACAGGACAAGGAATAGTTTTGTTCACAATGTATATGCTTCCAAATTAACCTAGGTATTGCTGAGGAATTCCATAATTCCTATTTTATGATTCATAAGATCAAGAGGAAGAAGCAACTGACTGAAATGGAAGTGAAGCTTCAAAAATAAGTATTGACACCATAGTATGCATTGTGACCTCTAAAGTTTTGTATTTTTAAGGTAAATTATGAAGACTATTTCTTAAGGAGTTTCTGAAGAAACAAGAAGAGGAAGTAGGCTACCAGTGAAGGTTAAACAAACAAACAAACAAGCAAATAAACAAGAAGGAGGATTCACAAGGAAGAATATACAGAGACTCTCAAAACTTACACTGAGTTAAAATGACAAATCTGAGAATCTGACCTGAGATTATCACATAAGTGACGCAGGAATACGGGAACCAAACGCAAAGACTACTTTTTGGCTACCAAAAGACTTGAGATAAGAGAATCATGTAAGTTTTTATCCTACTTTTATTAATTTGTAATATGAAAGAATTTTAAGGATCCACTTGAAGAAGTCACTTCATGGAAAAAAGAAGACACTGTCTTATCAGCATTACATTATTAATCAACTTCAAAATGAAAACCTGTGTGCTTAGTGTTTTACTTTCACCTGCCCCCAAGAAATCAATTTAGACAATTACAGGATAAAATATTAAAATCTGAGACTTAAATATAGTATCAAACAGAAAAAACTCTAGGTGAAATTTCAAAGAGCAAGCACGATACTAAAAAAAAAAGTCTCATTGTTTTAGAACATTAATTCAGTCACAGCTTTATCTTGAAATAACATTAAGCACTTAAGACTCAGAAAATAAAAACAAAAGTTCCATAAATTAATAAAAGGAGGCAAAAGATAGCAACACACATAAAAGTATTATCGGTGTTCTGGTAACTGCTGTTCTTTTTACACAAAGCCACCAAATATCCCAAGACTCTTTAGTAAGCCCTCTGTATAATGCCTACTATCTACCCTTGGGTTCCCATTATCCCAATTTCAGGGATGCTCAGAAGCTCCCTAGTGAAACTGAAGGAAGATGCTTCTGCTGACAACAGTACCAGGAAATGTTCCTGCTAATTATAATGCTCACCATAGCGAGTTGAGAATGCACGTTATTCCTGTTAGCACGTTTGTGCGAGTAATATCCTATTTCTATCACCACAATTTTGCTCTTCTAATTGGGAATAGGGCTCTTACTTGGCCCAGTCTCTTACCTGCCTTAACTATTTTTATCAGTAAAGAGGTTTTCTGTGATCCCCTACCTGCTCAGTAAAATAAGCACTCTGCAGGGTGCCTGCACGGCCACAACAGAGAAACCCATACACCAGGCACTCTGAACACAGGCAGGCTCTTGTCCAAAGACCACTAGCTTAGCAGGCACAGCAATGTCTCCACAGGACTTAGTAGATTAGCTTGGCACACCTCCATGCCAGGGAGGCTACTTGGCTTTAGCATGCAACTAGTTTAGGGCACAAGAGTCTGTCTGCTTATCCATTGCTTCCTGGAAAACATGGTTTTAATCAACACAGAACTACTCATAGCGTTGAACTGAAACTTTCCTACTTTCCATAATACCCACAATGACCAAAAATGGTTCCAGTGTCGAATTCAATTAAAACATAATTACCACACACACAATAGAGCAGCATCAGTGGGACTGATTCAGGAAACTGTTTTCAAAAAAATACTATACTGGCTAAGAAATAACTTAGTATTTCGTAGTACAGGTTCAAATTCCTTCAAGAAGAAGAGGTTACTGAAGACCTCTCCAACACACTGGGAGTTTAAAGCACTGTAGCTATACCCTTCTTTTTCACATAGAATGCATTAACTCTAGTTCATCGGGTGAAAGATCAAAAATAGAAGGAAAATAAGCATGTTAACACTTCAGTAATTCATTTATAATTATGGGTTTACATGTTTATCTTAATATAAATTTACCTTCACCCATTCCAACCTAAAAAAAAAAAAAAAAAAAAAAAAGAGAAATCTATTCTTCACATATGCTGATATATTTTATCAGTAAGAGCCACGATAGCTAGCAGTTTCAGTAAAAGCCTGATTGATTCAAACTGATTAGGAATTATTATTAGAAATTACAAGTATTATAGTAAATAAATGAATGCAAGCACTCTACTGTGAAAGCATATATACCTAAACTTAAATGTGCAGTGATGTTATAAAGGTAGTATTACTAGCCTGCAGATACTACACTGAGACACTTTGTTGATTTCAAACATAGGTAAATACTTAGAAGTGTAAACTTCTTAAAAGTAAACTTGGAAGTTATCTTTATACTATATATGTCCTTTATAATTATGTCCTTTTTAAAAGATAGCACAGAATCATAGAATGGTTTGGGTTGGAAAGGACCTTAAGATCACCTAGTTCCGACCCCCCTGCCATGGGCAGGTACACCTCACACGAGACCATGTTGTCCAAGGCCCTATACAAGTCCTAAAGAAACTGCAGCATACTTAAATAATTACTAGAAATAATGAAGAATAAAATAAGTCCTTAATATTTACTACTTCTTGCTGAAAAATCTTAATTTTCAATGGGTATTATTCATGTTCTCTGAAAACTTGCTCCTTTTGCAGTTTAAGGCCTGCAAGTTAGCATTGACTTAAGCCTTTGTCTGGAACACAGAACTGTTTATAACTGTGCTGGGAACATCCCACCAGAACAGGGAAGCCAGTACAAAATATACAGTAATAAAACATATTAAAGCACAACAGTGAAAAAAAATAAACAACTGTGCTTTGCAGTGGCAGAATAACACTAACAAAACGTCAAGTTATTCAGCCGTAACAGTAAAATACAGTGTTGCCAACACAGCTTACACATATATATTGGGGGGCTTCAACTGCCACATACCAACATATCACCTATGGATTACACTTTTTCACTGACTGCCTAAATTACAACAGTGAAAGCTTAATGTGTATGTAGCACAGCTGTAAAGAAGTATTTCATTTCGCATGTGCACAGCCCTAGTGAAGGAATTCCTTGTATGCAAAAAAATGGAGCATAAATGAAGGCCTTTCTGAAAAAAATCAAGATCTTTGAATAGAACCATATTTTATTTTCAATTTCATTCTATTTATTTCTATTAGGGACTTTAATATTAGTTTCTAAAAATTCTTGGACTGTAACAGCTGTCTAAATCACTCTGGCATTTAAATATTTTAATTGTCACTACATAGTATTAATGACCACACATAACAACTATATTTGAAATATGAATGCAAAAATACATACAAGTAATTAATTAGCTTTTTGTTCCTCTCAAAAAAACAGTTGTTCCTTATGCAAAGCAAAACCAACAAAAACCATCCATCTCCCCCCCCCCCAAAAAAATAGCCACTTTTACACCTTTTGCACAAAATTCCAGAAAAGATCCATTATTTTAATCACTATTTGAAACTTTCTGCAGTGAACACAATGTTTCCACAAAAAGGTCACACTGTCCTGGAAAGCAGAAACTATCCTAAAAAGATCCTAATCCAAATATGTGCTGCTGCACCTGCTGCTATTTAAACAAAACAGAAAAGAATACATAGTATCTTAAACAATGGGGAAACCGATCTCCTAATAAAGCATAGTTGCCTACCCGTAACTGCAAACGACAAACAGGAACACATTTATCAGGATTGCAAGATTACAGTGCAAGCTTTGTTGAACTGATCACAGGAACGGTGGAACAGAAGCGGACAAATGGGGATATACGCAGGCTTTGAAACTGCCTATTAAAACTGTCAGTTCTCATCTTAATTAAGCATTATAAATCAAAACAGCTACAAAGCAGGTTCTCACATTGCCTGAATCTGCAAGAACCTGTTTTTCAGCAGAAATACTATTACAGCAGTTGAGGCTCTGGCTTGAAATTCTTACAAAAAACGTTACATATGGTTAACAAAACATATTCCATACTGTTTTGTTCTCCATAACCTTATGAATTATTTTTAATTATGAAAGTATAAAATGTTCAATAGGATCCATCTGTTCTACTGGGATACTCTGCATTGGCAATTATGAATTTAAAATAGCAGCAGAAGAAAGTAACCTGCAGATCTTACTTTCCCAACTCTTAATCTATAGTTTAATAGTCTTAAGATGTAGTTAAGCCAAGCCATCTATTACTTTTCCTTCTCTTAAGATTACCTACCAATTATATTATTTTACAACCAGTCCATATATATATATATGCTAAGAACAAGAAGCTACAGAAATAAAATAGAATAAAATAAACACAATACTTATAATGACCATACCTAGTAATAAGAACCGCATTATCATGGTGGGCAATCCCATTTTCTGGAATGGTGTTTCCATCACTTTGGTGAGAGAGAATGGATTTCTGCCACTTACAGAAGCTATCGAGGGACTTGTCTGCATGGTGGTTTATCTCCAAGTTTGGCTGCAATACAACATGCATACCAGAAATGTTCCAAACAAATTACTAAGGTCAGTTGTTAAGCCTTTTGAAAACTAAAATGGGACTATAATTAGAAGCAGTGGTTTCTAGGAATAAACTCTTCTTGCCAAATTTTATCTCTGTAAAATTCGACCCCAAGTTCAGCTGTGTATTACTGAACAGTCATTCCTTCTGCTCCAACTTTAATAATGATTATGTGCATACAAAAAGGAAAAAAAAAAAGAGAAAATAAAAATTAAAAAAAAAAAACCCTGGCATCCCCGAAAGTGTATTAATATTCACCTGAAGTAGAACAGATATCTTTGAGATGATACATGAGGAATATTCCTTCGAACTGTTTCGTCTTGATTAAAGTAGTGAAAGATTACAAGATAGATTTTGTACTCAGATGCAGCCATTTCAAGAAATAATTAAATGAGATCTATATTAAACAATAATGTAACTTTTATTTTAGGGATATAAAGCTTAATGGAACATCTCTTACCTGATCTTCAGTGAGGACAATTAAACGTGTCACTATAATATTCACAACGTTTCCTAGACTGGAATCACGATAAAGTTTGGCAACCTGACCTCCAGAAAATAAGAAAAGGCACAAAGTCAGACAAGAAACACTACTTCTTTCCTAAACAGTTCAAAATTAACCTATTTTCTTACTCAATGTAATTTCATAATGTCAATTATCATCATCACCTGTATAAGACTTAACTTTGGACCAAAGAAAATGACCATTCAGTAAAACAAACTTATCGGGTTACACTTTTCAATCAAAACTGT
The DNA here is from genome assembly GCF_004027225.2 of Strigops habroptila. Taxonomy (NCBI): domain Eukaryota; kingdom Metazoa; phylum Chordata; class Aves; order Psittaciformes; family Psittacidae; genus Strigops; species Strigops habroptila. Next base: position 79,457,725 of record NC_044302.2, on the reverse strand, counting down.
TTATATTTTGTTTCATAATTCATGCAGCACAAGGATCACTTAGACTTTTGACTTAAACAGAATATAAATGTATAATCTAAATGTAACCATATGAATTTAAAATTGAAGACAGTAATTTAAAAATGATCACAGTATACTTCTTGACAGAAACAGTACAGCATTTTTCCCACAGTGCTAACATCTGCCATATTTAACTATTAATTCCTACAAGCTGATATATATTTTAAAGCATTATTCATGCCAACACATACTCTACAGTTGCTTTATCATTTCAGTACATGCATATTGATATGAACACAGAGAGGGATGAAACTTACAATATTCATTACACTCAAAATGTAGTGTTCAATATCTTTGCGACCATGGTATCCCACCATCATTTTGTCTGCTACTACCAGCGTTTCCACAAACCGTTCAAGGCTTACTGATCTCTTCTGTCGACTATGATTACTTAACGTGTCATTGACTGGAAGTGAAGTTGGAAAAGCAGATGCATCACTCATCCACCAAGGTTTACCACTTCTTGTCAGGTCTTCTAGGAACCAAAATAATTAAACACTTCAGAGGGGTCTCTAGTAAAAATCACCCAAATGCAGCTGGTTTACATCGAGATTACAATCTTCAAGCTTCTAAAGGAATATTTCTTGAGGCAAAGCAAATTTTTTTTTTTTTTTTTTACTGTAAAATACTTTATGTAATGGAAAACCAACTTTGAGTTCTAATGTTCTCAACTCTCCTTAACTTGACTTAGGATACTAAATTATCAGTCTCCTCTTAAAGGATCTGATTCATTAACACCTGTGTTAATACTAAAGATTAGTTGTAATTAACCACAAGCACACTTCAGAATTTTAAGGCTAAGAACAAGACAGCTATAACATTTGGAAAAAAAACCATACTGGAAACTAAAATTTCAAGATCAAGGTAAAAGGTATCAAAACATACTAAGGAATTAAACACATTGATAAGACACCAAAAAAAGCTTTTTCTCCCCTGTGAAACTCTGCAATTATTAGGCAATTATGCTTACCTGCCTAATAGTTTTCAGGTCAAATCATTTTCTCTTCAGAAAGCTACCAGGCTATGTTTTATCTACCTTATGAATTAACTATAATGGGAAGTTTAAAATGGCCTGACAAGGGATAATTGCTACAGTTATTTTTAATACTCATATTAATTCAAGCGTGTTGATTCTTGTACTTGTTTCACATAAATATATAGGAAAAAAATACCTCTTGCATGCAAGAGACTGATTATTAAAAATCCAAAACAAACACTACAAACTTACTCTGAATTTGAATTCCTGTCCTCAGGACAAAATTGAACCCACTCTTCCCTGCAAAACTGGCATTTTTGTGTGTATTAAATCCCTCTTTTCCACAAAGACCCACATAGATCTCAACCTTAATTTTATTAAAGTATATTATTAGTCTGGTTTTACCTAAGTAGGATTTCAAAATATCTAAGGAATTCTTGCTAGTTATGGATGAACATGAGAATGTTAACAGATACAGACACATTTATAATTGTCTGAACTGTACTGCTCAAGTGAGCAGTTTCTGTGATGCAGCCTTACCTCTACTAAAACAGGTTCAGCTAAGGATGAGTTAAGATAATATCAGTACCTTCCATGAAAAAGCAATGCTTTATGCAATTCAACTAAGCATGCTATTTTCAAAGAGCAATAACTACACCACAAAGAATGTCTGTTCAGGTCAAACCCAGGAATACAAAGCTTCAGCATTCCGACTGTTACAGTGCTTCATAATTTCCGAGGACACAGTGTTGCCTTTAAAAAGGTGCATATTTTAGAAAAATAAAAAAATGAAAATAAACCTAGTAGTTGAAAAAATACCGGTAACAAAATTGTCCTCATTCTGCAACATGTATAATCCATTCTAAAAAAACCTAACAAGTACTAAAGCCTTGTTGAGGCTTCTATAATGAATACTAAGCTTTTTTCCTGGTTTTCATGTCTATTGCAGGAAATCTGAAGTTGTTTTAATTGTCCAAAGATTTTCATCTCGGTTAAGCAAAAATAAATTATATACTGCCAGAGGGCAGCTAGAGGTTTTTTGCAACTGCATTTTAAAACACAATATTGGACTGCTCAAAACTTTCTAAAACCAGTCAAATGCCCTGAAGATTACTGTAAAGCTGGCTTTGGTCCTAGGGCTGAAAGCTGTGAAACTGAAAATTAAGATTTTATTTTACTTTTTGGATATTCTAGGGATGCTTTGGATGCAATGGCACTTTGGGATAAAGCTGCAACAGTGCTCAGAAAGCAAGTTTAAAAGGTTTTGGTACCCATGAGGAGAATGTTAAAATAACACATCATCTGGAAAATTAAACCTTGTCATTTTGGGGAGAGCAAATTTTTTCAGAAATTTTCATGGAGTGAAAGTAGTATACAAAACAACAGGAAAAGGAAAAACTTAGATGAGTGAGCATGATAGTAGTCCCAGGCTTGTAGAAAGCAGCGCTTCAGTATTTGAATAATTAAGGAATTCAGGATGGGACAGATACGAAACCTCAGGAAATGCACAGGAGCTTCCAAGAACAAAGGCAGCATCAAATAGGCAAACGACTAAACGCTAAAGATTACTGTATGCTTCACAAAAAATGCACACAAGATGCATAGCTCCCATCAACCTATGATCCATACAACAGATGGAACAACCACCAGAATGACTGAATGCAACCTGACCAAACCAGCTGCTAGCGATTCATCCTCACTTGAAGTAAAATGACTTCCTAAGCATTAATCTAGAAGATAACATCTGACAGAGGCCTTTCTTTTTCTAGAGATATAATAATGCTAAAAATTACATTATCCTACATTTCATAATCCTTCCACTTATTTCAAGAGTCTTAAGTGACAGGTTTCCCTACAAGATGAACATACTTTAGTACTCTCACTTTACAACTGAGTAGCAGGCAGTAATAATTAGACTAGTTCTGCAATATTAGAAGCACGTAGATGGAATAATGTTTCTAAACTAAAACAAAAGTTACATACATAAAATCTGACATTCCTAAACACAGTTAACTGGAACACTCAGGAAAAAACTGTCTCCCAAGCATGAGCCTTTGTAGACAATTCGTACTGTAAATTTAGTCAGCTAGTGCTAGTAAAGGCTACAACCTCCAAAAGAAGCTGAAGTAAATTATATAAATGGACAGTGATACTATGTTATTGTAAAAATAGTATTTGTCAGCCTGCCTTGTGCACTGAGTCTCATGGAATACAACTCTCCAGGACTGAACTTTTAAGAAGAAGCTATTTTTGAGATATAAATAAATCACAAAGTTGGAACATTTTTCTATTATTTAAAAAAAGCATTATTTTAATGCTCTAAAGTAACTTGTCAGATTTACTCCATGCTGCCTTCAAGAAATTAGCATTCAGCTTCATCTTAAGCAAGTGAAAATTGTGTCAAAGAGTACATGAAAAGTATATTTGTGGAAGTTAAAACTGCTTTACAAGGAAAACATTTCTCAATCAAAACTTTATAATTCTTCCTATAAGGCACCTGTAAATTGAATACCTGACTATTATGGAATAATATTAACCCTCTGAACCAAAAGCCAATATCAAAACACCATAAGCCTCCACAAAAAAGAAAGTTCCGATGTATTACTAATCATAATACTAACACATGTATTGCATGCCCAGTTTTCTCAAATGAGATAGAACACTTCCTAAACATTGAGCTATAATACACAGTCAACCAATTATGCTTTCCAGTTGGGGAACAAAGTGTATTTAAAGCACATTTTGAAGAAGCCTGTGCTCACTACTACCACAATACACAACACAGGCATAAAACAAGGCTTCCTTGAATGTCTCAGTTTTTGAAAGACACTCTACTCTAGATCTGAATCTGAAAGAAAAAAAAAAAAAAAAAGCAAACTCACTTTTCAGCAGGACACACTGCATCACCCAAAAGGAGGATTCCCATTGCTACATTCTCCGCTGTGTCTTACATGTAAACCAAACAAGATTTTAAAATACATCTTAAGTTGTAATTTTTTAAAAGGAATGATGCTAATATTCATTTACCTGAGACTCCACAATGACTGTGATCATAGAGATGTTGCTGGTGCATGGTAGATTTTTTGTATATAACATGAGGATGACCGTTCTCATAATTAAAGTTACTAGAATCTTCTGTTACATTCCTTAAAGGCTCAATAAAATACTCTTCATCTTCTGTAGCAATCACTCCATGCTTAAAGAAGAAAGTAAGAAAATAAGCACTTGAAAAAGACAGTATAAAACTCCTACTGAAAGCTTAACTTTAAAAAACATTTGACAATCATCTGTCTCTGAAGAAATCCACAACTATAAGCCAACACAGAAATCAATGCATGAGCCAGCTCTCCTCCACTCATTTTAGTGGGAACAAAAGTAAGCACCTATAAGCAACACAATGAGAAAAGAATAAAAATATCATTGCCCTACTTCCGGAGTTCTTTCCTATCATTTTTGGTGGATGTGGTAAAAAAGCAAGGGATATTCTTGGTATATGACAAATAATTTCTTCAGAGATGTTCCAAAACTATATGATTCATATCCATTAAAATGCAAAGCCAAGATGGGCTTGCTCAAATGGCAAGACCAATTTCCCTCTATGATGCCACACTGGTCAATGCTTAAAGCCACATACTGCATCAAAGGAAAACAGCATGAAGGATTAATCTTAGAACATATATTCAGGGAAACCATTCAGCATTTTACATCCAGATGTTTAATTCCTAAATGGAGCTAGTTATTAAAATCAAATTTATTAATATTAACGTGGGTTACACTGTCTACAAAGCATTTATTCCTTAAAAAGTCTTGCTACAAATCTGGCAAATCCAAGTTGTTGCAGACTGTGCACTAGACCTCATTCTCCATAACAAATGAACATTTTTTACCCTCATACTGCAGTGCAGAATAGTAGATACTCTATTCTCATAACTTCCACATTTGTGAACTCAGCTTCTTCCAAACAGGAAGTGGTTTATGGAAGAAAGAGGAGATTTCAGGCCAACTATGCAATTTCCTGAAACTTCAGCAATTAAAACAGAAGTTCAGCAGAAAATCCAGTGGGCATCCTTGTGGATACAGAAATACTGTGGAATAAGCACTGACAGACTTCTATACCCATATTTGCTAAACGAAAAAATCTGGCACCCATACCTAGAAAATTCTGAATGTATGAGCCTTCTACACTGCAAGAGCTACTCATGATGTAGGAGACTGGAAGCAGGGATTTCTGCATTCAAATCCTGATTTGATGAATCACAAATTTCTACCACACCTTTGATCTGTAAAGTACTCTGCATGAACCTTTTTTTGAAGGGCTTATCTTTTTTCCTCCAAGGAGAGTCCTGTGATCAGCCATAAGACTACTTGCTTCATTATCTGCTCTAAATATCCTAAAGCTGCTTCAAAGATCAGAGCTTGCCAATGTACTTCTGGTCAAAGCTCTTGTTCCTGCTGCTGTTTTGCACATCAAATGCCTCCTGTTCTTTACTTCAGGAATAACTGGGTTTCAGTAACAACACAGAACTTCAGAAAAAAATCCTGTATAACACATCAGAAAGAATGGTGCTTTCCAAATATAACCCCATTACCAGTTTTGAAAATAAATGTATGAACACACTGCAGCTTTCAATTACATATTCCTTGTATAGACTATGTACAGTAACTATAACAGTAATTGTCCCTCTTCAGTGGCATTTTTCATGATGAACTCCATTATCTTCTCAAGAAGGTAACATCAGCGTCTATATTAATCGGGAAGATGTTGGTATCAAATTCCTCTCACAATGTCTTTTTGTTACTTAAAGTCTTAGATTTTACTAGAAAATAAATCATTTACTAGTACACTGCTGCTTAAATAGTATTGAAAATATACACCAAACTGTAACTGGGTTTGCCAGATGTGCATAAAGAACCCTAACAGTCTGGACTGCATCCAGTCTGGATGTCAGACATCTGGGTTCAAGCGAATCCTGAGCCATTATAAGCTCTGTTGTTATGTTCCCACAGGAAGAGTCCTGCAGAGTGGTTCTGGCCAACACCCGCTTGGCTGCCCACTTAATGCCAAGCCTGAGAGAACAGAGGTACCATCCAACCTGTGGCTCTGTCTCTGCAACAGAGCAGGTCTGAACCTAAATCTGATTACTCCAAAGCATACATCCTTCACGTCTGTATTCAAGTCCAGCAAGGTTAACAAGTCTAAACATGAATGAGAGATTTGTATCAGAAACTGAGACTGATAGCTTTAAGCAGCGAGATGACCTCAGTGGGAGTCAGTTCACGTGCCACAAATGACGCTTTATTGCAGCATTAATCCTCTATACAAATCTCACATTTGCAAGAGTAAATATGCGAAAAAACTATTATTAATGTCTGCAAACTATGATCCTCCAGGTATCAGCAGTGAAAAAGGTTAGGATAGTATCACTAATTTTCCCTATGCCTAGTTGACATCTGATCTCATCTGTCCAAGCACTAGGGTGGTTTGAGATTTTAATAATCTCATATTATTTTAATAATCTCATATAGCTGAGAACTGCAAATAAATTTTACTTCACACCTACCACCAGGTATTCAGAACATGTATGCAGTCAGTTGCTGCAGCTAGCCAAGTAATTTGATAAACATTGGAAACTAACTTGCTCCGCATATGCCCTTCACATAAACCAGGTTTAAAATGCTATACGTATACCAAACGTACTAATTTTGCTTGCAAACAAAACTGTTCTTCCAGTATTAACCTGATGCAAGTGGTCTTGTTGAATTGCAGTGACTGATTTTCTAAGAAGCACTCTCAATCCTGTACACAGAAAGTACCTATGTCAGTGACAACCAGCATTTATTCTAACTACGAATTTAGAAAATTCATGTGGCTAGAGATACTTCAATTGTATATGCATTCAGCAATGCCTGATTAATAGTGGGAATTATGCTATTATATCCAAACCAACATTCTAAACACCATTTTTGGCTTATAATCTACTAGAGAAGAACACAATTTCAGTTGAAAAAGATGACTGAAATAATGCGCTTTTAAAGCACTAAAAGGATTTTTTTTTTTAGTTTTGTTACTGGTTTTGGACAGTTTGTATATTAAACTTCTGCTCCAAAACATAAGAAATACCATTAAAACAGAAGACTGACCAGAAAAAGGTTTTTACAAAATACCGTGAATTTAAGAAACAAGCTGAATGCCCCAAGTAAGTTACTACAAGTAACATTCCCAAGATTATTATCTAAAACAGATTGTTTGAGGTCCTGTGTTATCCAATCCCACTATAGTCTGCCAACTCCTGCTAACATATATAAGGTCTGGATCCAGCAGTTTGACATGCTTAAGCAAATCTGTGAATCCACATGGAGTTCCCCTGAATTTGTGAAAAGGAATCTTTTTCTGTTAGGCTGTCCAGATGGGGCCTTAACTTCCTTCAGACAGGGGATGTCCATCAGTCGCAGAAGCAAAGTGCATTATGAAGGACAAGTATATGTGTGTCTTTTCCACACAGTACTACTGTTTTACAATCCATGCCCCAAACATTTCTAGGCTTTATGCTTTACCCATTTTTAATATAAAGTAATAGTAATTGAAACATCTGAAAACATGTCAATGTTCTTCAGTATGTCTACAGCTGGCTATACACTGTCAGCTGAGGAAAAAGATTGCATTAGGTTATTGTGTTCTTGAAGGTAAAAAAAAAAATAAAAAATTACCTGGCCTGAGACAGTACATCATGAAATCTAATGAGGCTCTTTAAACTAGGACAGGGGCAGTTTATATATAATTTTCTGAATACTGTATCTACACTGCAAATACATACTCGTACCAAAGAGAGCTCCAAACACCCTGATCGAGAACACTAAATCTTTACAAAGATTAGAAATTTCAATATAATTTCTAATCTTTATAAATTATTGTACATATGATTCAAAAATGCCATACTATATGCAATTTATAATCTATGAAAGGAGATGAAGTTGGACCAGATGATCCTTGAGGTCCCTTCCAACCTGATATTCTATGATTCTATTACTTCTTTATGGTAGAATGAGCTCTCAAATATGCTAATTTAAGAAGAATATGAGTAATTTATACATAAATAAATTTAAGAAAACACGAAACAAATGTGAAGTCTTCCAGCAAAATAATTCCTCCTTTAACCAAGTAAGGTCATTCTTTTAGCCACATCCTACTTCCTGTGTTTTCTTTATCATTTCTGTTTGGATAGACATCTGTGCTACCCAGCATGAATGTTATTTAGTGCATGGAATTTCACATGCCATGGAAATAGCTAGCTTTTTGCATTATCCTTGGAATCACAGTAACCTCAAAATGTGATTTAACTTCTCATACACCTTCCTAGTAATAACTGCTTTCTGCACATTTTAAACTATTTCCCACCACTGGGCTTTTCAGTTCAAAATGAGAATAGCCGCTACTGTGGAAAACATGTTTAAGCACTCAGTTAAGAGCTTTGACACTAGGCAGAGCACAGAGATGGGTAAGAACACAAGAAGTTTGATTTCTGGTCGATTCCACTACTATGAGCTCCAAAGCTTTTCGTCTTTAAGACTTGGTACCCTCAGAATTAGACAAACTTCTTTCCCTTGAGTTGAAGTTCTCTCTTCAGCCAGTCTAACACCGTTTCTTCTCTCCTTTCCTTCAGGATGACATATTCAGCTTCAGCAATGCCTCAGGCTTGCTGTCTTGAAGCCAACATCCAAAGGCCCTAAAATGCTGCTCATTGCAGGCTTTTTCATGAGAAGGCCAAACCTGCAATCCATCCACAAATGTAACATACACTAAATATGAGTTTGGAAGCCAGCAAGCCTGCCGGACAAGACCTTCAATTTCCTCACATGACTGCTCACTGGATTATAGAGCTTTCCTCAGAACTTTAGAAAATTTATAGCATAATCAGGGCCCAGCAGATGGAAATTGCTGGAATGAAACTTCAGTAAGTAGCAGCCTGTAATTCTGGGGCACTTGGTAATGAGAAATATAGAGGGAGAGGCTGAAGCAGAAAACAAAGACAGTGAAGTGAAATGACTGCTCATCACTTCAATTACAATCCCATTGAGAGAAAGCCCTCCTTGCACTAGAACTCATCTCAGATACAAGTATTCTTCAAAGTCATACTATTTACATTAATTAGATCATGGTCTCACCTGACCACCCTGAATAACTAAACAGAGTTAACATAAAACATTGACTAAGGGAAAGAAACTTGACTCATTTGGCAATCCTGAAGCCTAACAGGACAACAGGATTAAATGGAATGCTTAAATTGTGCCTGTGAGCAACCCTCACTGTTAAACATAACTTCATGTTTAAACTTAAAATGACTGGCTTTGAGACAGATGTTAATCAAGGACTATACAGAATGCAACTGGCAGTTTCTTGCAGACCAACAATCAGTCTGGAAAATACAACAAATGCCATAAGCACGACATATTCTGAACTATCACTAATTCTAATGTTGTCTTCAATAAGTAATATTGTCTTCAATATTTACTGCCAATTGCTTTATGAAACATGTTCTAACCAGCAGCCATATAACAAAATATTTGTCAGTGGGAATCACCATCTAAAAATAACTCTGCAATGGATTTATCTGAATGGAGTGGTAACTCCCATACTCAGTATCTAGAAGGCCCTGCCAACACTGGATGACAGAGGTGTTTCTGTATGGTAGCGGATGACACTGATTCAAGCCTACCATTGCACCCCTCTGCAGGCATTCTCGGCTCACTCCCTGGCCAGGGTCAGAGAGGAACTGAAAGGGGAGCATCATGGCAGGTGCATGACTGCAGGCTACAAGGGATCCAACCACTCTGTGCCTCTGCTGGCAGAAACTCTGGAGATTAAAAGATGCTGCATGCAGGTACGTAAGAAGCAAGCCCTGAAAGCGGGGATTTGGTCTCCATAGCGCATTTAGCTGAAAAGAACTCAAAAGCAAAATGACTGAGTCTATTAGTTTAAGAGCTTAAATAACTGTGACAAAAAGAGTTATTATATGGGAACTGCAAAACCAAACTGAAATTGTACTAAATTTAGACCTATCCACTACATATCTGCATTAACCAAACTCTCACACCACACTCAATGGAACATCATTTTAACTACACTTCTCAGAAAGTGTTCACTTAGCCCCGGAAATCCCCACTAAATTCTTCTTCCTCAAGAGTACTCCAAAATGTTAAATTGGAGTGCATCAGGGATACCACCAGTAGCTGGATGTAACGCAACCTATCTAGGTCTGAAGCAGCTGGCTTATATTTGTAAATAACATCCCAAGATGCACTACTCAATAACATTTTCAAGGATAAACACGAATTAGTCTAGCAAGCCTATGTAATCTTTTTTTCCTTAGAAATTAGTTAGATGTGCCTATTTCTAAAAAGAAGATAGACCAGTGTTCTACTATAATTAAAACAGAAACAGTAACTGTTATATGTACATTCATTTTTACTAGAGAAATTACTGGCTTTTAATTTAGCATTTCCTAGTCATGCTCTTCTATTTTAGTATTTTGTTACCCAAAAGTCTGGTTTTAAAGTTTTTTGCATTTGTTTTCTAATTTCTGCTGGGAACAAAAGAAGCTTTATCCCATGCAAGATCTCACGATCAAGAGATCAACAGTAGAAGAATAAAAAGAGATGAGAATTTCTAAACCTAGTTTTAAATGCAACTGTTTACAATTTGTAAACAAAGTATTTCTAAAAAAGGTAAATAATTACTTTCTGATGCTGGTACTTGCAAAGGATTTACTTTCTTCTCACTCTTTGAATTTATAGCAATGACAACTTCTATCGTGAGCAATTCCTCTTCTCTGTTATTTACTCAAAGTTTCTAAACCCAAATTCTCAAAGACGACAAGCAGGTGTTCAGTTCAATCAATATATCTGTGGAGAGATTCAGCATTCTAAAGGATCCACTATTTCCTCCTTCCCATCCTTTGATCTTGCAACACTTTTATAACCTGTAAGGACCAAATCTCACAGCCCTAGTGCAAACATTGTAAACACTGAAAACATTGTCTGCTAAAGGACTACAGAATTGGGTCTTAGTACTTAAAATTAAGCTCGAAAACTGATGGCTACTTTTCCCTGGGACCCAGATCAGGTTTTAGGGGATTTCTGCACCCTTCTGTCTGCCTGCTTCCCACAGGGACTCAGAAAACTGAAAAATATGCCAATTAAGTTGTTTTTCTGTAATTTGAAAGGGACAAACACACTATTATATAGAACACGTAATGTGCACTTACCAGACCATTGCAGTTGCTTAAGGCCACTTTCGTTGTACTGTGCTGGTCTTGCAAATATCCTGTGTAGTAACAGTGGTCTAAAAAATCGTGCTTCCATTCCGGTCCATCTTTCCCCCAGTACTCTACTGTAAAATGTCTGGACACCAAATCTGTGTTGAGAGTCAGGTTTAAATGAAAGTGCTTGCCATAGGCAGAAAGTTTAAAAAATAATTTAGATGCTGCCAGTTCTTGGTCATAAGGGTCTGTACTCCTCCTCCTTCTTGAGGGTTTAGCATTTTTCACAGTAAAGCTGAGGAAGGCTCCATTTTGATCAACCCTTATTGGGATTGTTAGTTGGTAATGTTCAAGGTAAGACAGGAATTCCTCTTTGTAACCACAAGGTAAGACAGTCCAAGGAGTGGGCATAGAAGAGAAGAAACAAGTAGTATTATAAGCATAAACCATACTTGGCTAAATCTTATCATCCTTACAAATAAAAGTAATTTTTTGTCATTCTTTTAAATGCAGGATGTAGCATTTTAATAAAATATCTTTTTTTTTTTTTTCAAATCAAGAAAATGTGTTCAGTTTCCTATTAATTTGATATCACTGGAAATACACAAGTTCTTAACTAAATATCTTTTCCCATTTAGCCAAAATACGTAAATATTTGGGGCTAAATTCTAACCTAAAAACATGTAAAAACATGTAAATAGCTCTTCATTTCATTAAAAACTTACAAATGTTAATGGATCACCGTAAGATTAGATCCTTACTTTCTCATTTAAAAACATGTTAGTATTATGGTAAGGCTCTAAACTATTATCAAGTACAACATTTTACTGGATTTAGTTTGCAAGGCTTTCCTACAGTTAAAAGTAGACAGAAAGAACTCAAAATTAAAAATTTAATCGGATTTGCTGTGTATAAAGTTCCATGACAACAAATCATGATAAACTTAAGAGCAGAGCCCATAAGATCTCATGAATTATATAAACATGGTTTAGAAAATATTACCCACATGCAATGCAAAAATAGATGCTTCTTATAAACTAGACATTGAACCCCTACCTTGAGAACTATATGAAAGCCTGTTGTCACTGTGAAATTCTGATGAAACCATGACTAGGCTCAAAATCCATGTCCACGTCTTCCAAAAAATTTCCATAATTTAGAAAAAACAAACAAACAAACAAAAAAAAAAAATAGAAAGCGCCTTTTTTTTTTTTTTCCTCCTTGAGGAGCTACCCGTGTACTACAGAGTTAACTCCACTCCAGAATCGCACCATAACAGGTATATTTAATTTATACTACTTCAAATTAGCTATTGGATGTTCCACCTTTTGACAGGTATTCTTTTCCAACAACCTGTACTTTCTTCTATATCTGCAGTCATTTTCCCAATTGAGAATAAGTATTTGTAAGGTTCCTTAAGATATCGGTAAGATGTCAGACTGGACAGTTATAGAAATTGTTCCATTTCTTTTCCTGAAAAGAAAAAAAAAAAAAAAAACAAAAAAAAACCACATACCAAAAACAAAGGAAGGAAGAAAGAAAGAAATAAAGGAAATGAGTCAAATGAGTAAAGGCAAAATCTTTTTACTAAAACAGATCTATATTACAAAACACTAAGCCATTATAGTGAACAGGCAAGGCACTATTTCGAAACAATATTCAACCACTATTACTCACGGTCCAAGGTCACAATCTTACGGAAATCATGAATTATCATTAACCTTGAACAGCAGATCTATACACCTTAAGGTGCACACATTGACTTTATATTAAATAGGCATAATGATTCACAAAATTAAGGTTTCTTGTTGATGAAATACTGTGTTCAGACTTGTTCCAGGTATAATCAATGCTGTGCACTCATTGATTTCAGCAGCGAATAACTATACCATATACACTAGTTGATGAAGGAAGAACCTGGGATAGAATCCAGAGTACAGTTATCTGATCTTCCTGCAGCACGTATTTTGTTATTACTTGGGCCTGGGTTTTGCTTATGCAGGCAGAATTCTCATTCACTTAAATGGAAATGCTGTACATTCTAATACCAAAGATCACACTTCAGTATCTGAAGCTATCCATCACCTACATTCTAATTTTTCAAGTACTTGTTGTCAAAAAAGTTGTGTGTATATCTTACAAGTTTTGAAGAGACATAATCAATCCTATACTCTTCAACTACATTAGCACACTAAATAACGTGCCTTATTCCTAATCTGCAAACGTCCCATTTCAAATTCCCGTCGCCGAATCTTGCTTTACCCTGTCTGCTAATGAGCTGCTTTCTTCTCCTTGCACGGAGAGTTATAATCTGATACAAGCACCTCTCTACACTTCCTGATAAGCACCTCACCGCATTGGGTTTACCTCACTCTGTACAATCCAGTTTCCAGATGTCTAAATACTTCTGCAGTTCTTTTCTGAACCCTTTCCAATTCATCAGCATCCCTTTCCATGCACGGACACCAGAACTGGACACTGCAGACCAGTAATGGCTGGTTACTGCCATATATAGAGGTAACATTGTCTCACAGCTTTTACTTCGCCAAAAGAATCGTAACAGGGAGCCTGTGTTCAGCCTAATAGGCTGATAAGTTATTCTAACAGTAAGATCTCTAAAAACTGTAGTACCTAAGGAGCTAGGTAGCTTAGAATACCAGATGTGAATTACAGTGCCCATTATTCTGACACCCAATGGTGGGTGTTGGTTAGCAGTGTCCAACAGTCACCTTCTGTCTACTGTCGTTGCAGGTGTCTGTGTGAAATGGTGTCCCTCATTCCAAGCTTCACCCAAGAAAGATCTCCTTTCACCTTAGGCTTGCTGGAAATTTTAGCAAAGTTTTGAACCTCCTTTCCAAAAGCATTATAGCCAACTTGAGCAGTGATACAGGCAAACTACACATAGCTACACTAATGCTCTGAATTAAGTAGTCATGGACATGAAGAATGAAACACTTGGGTAACTCCAGAAACAGTACTACTAGCATGAAGTTTGGGGTAAGCACATATTCAGTATTCCACTTTTGATTGTTGACAAAATGGCACATTTGGTCACCACCAAGGTTACAGTGTTTCCTCCATCTCATGGCTGAACAACACTTTCACCCAGCTGTCAGGGCAGGCGTGGCTCCATGTCCTGAACCATAACCTAAAACCACAGCTCCTGCCTAAGTATAAACTGCAAGCAGCAAAGAAAAAGCATAAGATGTTTTTCAGAACCTAGGATGCTGATGACAAAGCTGTGTGGCACTGCCATTTCTGCAGAGGCACTGATGACAAGAATGGCAGTCCTGTCCCTGGTACCAGGAGCTTCCTACCCACTGAAACTCAACGAGGAGAAAAAGGGCCATAAACACATACCTTGAGACTTGGGGCAGAGTGGATTATGAGGAGGTGACTTCCCAAACTGCTCAGATCAGTAACTTCTGGGTTGGATGGGGCGCCTCTATCCAACCAAAGGCACCTTTGGGCTACTAAAGCTTTCATTAAACTGAAGGTAGCTCAAGCTATCCGGAGGCCACTATCCCAACAGCATCCCCACACGTGCCTGGAGTGCCACACACCCCTGCGGACTGCCACGGCTCCGAGATCTCCACACCAGGGGCGCTCACCACAGAACCGCCAGGCTCTGGCGCGCTTCGCGGCGGCGGCGGCAGCAGCGAGGTCTCCCGGTCGCAGCCGAGCTGCCGAAGCAACGCGACACCGCCGCGCCGGATCGCACAGACCAACCGGGGGTAACGCTCCGGGGCGGAATGGACGGGTCGAACGGAGCGACAAACGCGCCGAGCTCCGCGGCGAGCGGGAAACAGCCCCGCTCCAGGCGGGCGAAGGGTGGGGGGGTCACCACGCCTCTCCCGTCCGTTCCCCCCCGCCGCCGCCCTGAGGTGCCCGCCGCCTTCCCGCCCTCTCCGGCCCGGGCGGGCGGCGGGGAGCGCCGCGGTGATGGGAGGCGCGGCCAGGGGCGGCCGTGCCGCCGTGCCGGCAGTACGAGTGGTTGCTAAGGAAATGGTGAGGGAGGGCGGGAGGGGACGGGGCGGGGGACGGGCGGCATCAATCACACAAATTCAATTACAGGTATCGGGGCTGGCCGTGAAAAGCGTCGCAGGGCTTCAAAAGCCGGGGATTAGCCGTGCCCCCGGGAGCTCCCTAGGCGAAAACAGTGGCGCGCAGACCGCGCCGGGAACAGCTCGGTGAAAAGAGACGGGGGCCGGGGGGCGGCGCGGAGCGGGACACGTACAAAGGGGACGGACGGATCCTTCCTCCTCGGGAATTAACCAGAAACCCAGGCGTGAGGAACAGAACTGCCGCTGTGCGAGACCCGATGTGCAGCGGGGCCGGCCGGCTGCCCTCCGGGGCGATGGGGCCGCGAACGGCAGACACACCCCCCTTCCACCCCACTAACTCCCGCTCTCGAGGAGTTAAGAGGGGTATGCAAAAAGGCACACATACCCCCAAAAAAAGTCTACAGACTGGAAAAATACATGGCTACACACACAGCCCAACACGTATACAGATGCGTATTACACACACACGTCTGCACGCACAGAAAGTTAAAAAAAAAAAAAAAAACCAAAAACCAAACTAGTATTAAATCAAGTTGGAGGTCACCAGATATACATATCCCTCAAAGAAAATGCAGAAGGAAAAAGAAAAAAAAAAGGGGGAGGGGAGGGGAAAAAAAAAAAAAAAGCCCTCATCCCTGGGGAGGCTGAAGGGAAGAGTCTGGTTGCTGCGGTGGAGTTGATCCTAAAGTTAACTTTCAGCAGCCCATTTCCAGACAGCAGCGCTGAATCTATTTGGATAAAACGCGTGTGACCCAGACACTTGGCGTTTGGCCCAAACGCGTTGCACCGGCAGCCCAAATAAAAACAAGAGTCTGACTCTCTCTCCCTCCCTCCCTCCTCTCTCTTCTCTCTTGTACAACAATGAAAGAAAATCCCGAAGACAAAACCCGCACACACACCGCCACGGAGCGAGAGCCCACTTACCTCCTCCCACCAGACAAAGTCCCTATGAGCCCCGGGCCGCGGCGCAGACAGGCACACACCGACAAACGCGCCTCGCGGAGTCGGGAGTCTAGCAAATCGTAAGCGGCTCGAAGTAAATCAAAACCACACGCTTCCATCTTCCTGACCAGCCCGGCGAGAGCCCGGCATCCCCGCCGGCACCGGGCTACGGGACGGCGGCGGCGCCGACCCCCCGCGCCCCGGCACGGAACGTGCACTTGTCTGACCGCCGCGGCAGGCGGCGGGACCGAGCGCGGAGACACCCCGAGTAGCGGCGGCGGTTCGTCCTCGGGGCTTGGGTGCCCCTGTGGGGTTCATCTGTTGCTTGGTTCTCGGTTGGGGTTTTTTTTTTCCCCCTCCCTCTATCAACGGCTCAATATCAAAAGTATGAAGAAAAAAAAAAAAGTGGCACTAGTCGAGACCGTTCTCCATAAATCATTGCTCTTTACGGCTGAAAATCCTCGCACCCCCTTCCCCCATCCTCAAAGGCTCCTCTCTGAAATTACTCCAAATGCACCTCGCCTAATGCTATATAAACCTCCCCCCGCTCCCTAAAGCCCTGCACGCACCATCGCTCAGGACACAAGAAATGCAAAAAGTTTCATTGAATAGCGTGAAATCTTCCTTACCGTTTTCATCTTCAATTTCTGATATAAAGTAAGTTTCAAACAATAGGGATTGCACAGGACGGTTCCCGTATTCCTCTCTGCTTTTCCCCCTCTGTGCAAGCAACCATCAGGGTTCTATTCTCCAACTGAGTAAAATTCTCTAGCCTTCCTTCCTAAAAGGGGTTTTTAGAAAACGGGCTGGCTTGGCAGGAGGAAGGATGCCATCAATTCACCCAACCTATCACCCTGCACATTTTGTCTTTCCAACAAAAAAAAAGGGGGTGGGGGGGAGGAAGGAAGGAAAAACAGGCTTATATTGGGGTGGGGGTGGGTGCCCTCCTCTTGAGCAGCCTCCTCTGTGCAAAATACCATGTGAATATCATCTGAGTTGCGGGGGGAGAGGGGGGAGCGGGAGACAGAGCGGGGGGAGAGTGGGGTGGGTAGAGGAGGAGAGGGGAGGCAGGCAGAGCAGGGAGGGCTCAGGGAAGTTTGGTTGCAGTAGCCTCAGACCTCCTCCAGCTGCGGCCGCGGGCCAAGCCGAGCGCGGCAGCAGTGGGGAGCTTGGCAGCCTCGCCCGGGAGACGGCGCGGAGCAAGCTGACGTCAGCCGCAGATGTGCCCCGGGACGGCGGCGCTGCCGTCGCGCATGCGTGCCCCGTCACGTGGCGGCGGGGGGGGAGGGCAGGGGTACAGTCGGGGTAACGAAAACCGGGCGGGGGTTGTGGGGTTGAGGTTCTCGGTACGACCTCTCCCCCGCGCAGCCTGGCCCTGGGGAGGGGTAGCCCCGGTGTGCGGGCGGCGGGCCGGGCGGTCTGCCCCCTTCCGTACCGGTGCCCCTCCCGGCTGGCGCCCCGTAACGGGCCTTAATAAAAGAAGTAACGCCGCTGCCAGCTGCGGGGAGCCGGCGGTGGCGGTCCGGGATCGGGGCCGTGCCCGCGCACCGCGCTTTCGCTTCGCTTTGCGGTGGGGCGCGGGTGGGCGGGGGTCGGGGCAGCGGGGCCCCGCCGGGCAGCAGGAGGGTGGCGGGCGGGGCGGGCGTGGCCGCGGGGTCGCCTGTGGTCCGCCGAGGTAGCGGTGGCGGGGAATGGTAACCCGAGATCTGCGCTTTTAACCGCCACGGTAATTTCGATAGCCAAAAATAAGAGAAAATAAAAAAATCCTTCCTAAATCTAGGTTCTGAGATTTCAAGCTTCTGCTAATGGTGCGGGTGCGCGCCGGAGGTAGTAGGTGTAATTCTGGTGAATCTGTAGTAGGTGGCTGAGCTGTGGAATGATTCGAGGGGAAAGGCACAGCTACGCGGGGACTTCTCCGAGGGTCGAAAGAACAGCACCAGCCTGCAGGGTCAGCACTAAGGGTGCCTCACTACCGAGGGGAGTGAGTAACCCTCGGTGCTGACCCTGGTCACTGCGGGCCGGCTGTGTGCCCTGCGAGATGGCAAGTCAGAGCTGTGCCTGGCGCTCCCCGCTTTAGACAAGCGCTGCACACCCACCTTTGAACGTGAAGCACTGTGATGGCGGGGTTGCACTCTGCATAGAAGCGTGTGAAATCCCTGTTAATAGCAGCTTCAGCAAAATAAGCACGTACCCTTAAAAGGTACTCGCATTTGTCATCATTCACACTGAACTCCGCACTCAATAGAGTAGATACTGATTTGTGAAACCCTGTTACAATCCTTGGGCAAATTAACGTTGCGGTGGTGCGGGGAGTAGCAGAGAGTACCAGCGCACGGAAGAGCGGGGCTGTGAAACCACTGCTCCGTCGGAACACGGGCATTCAGAGAGAGAAACGCTCTAATGCTGGAGGTGCGCCGCCAGCCTGCTCCCCCCGGGTTAATTGCTCATACCGAGAGCGCCATCCTGCGTCGGCCCTTCCTTTTCCTCACCCTGTACCTGCCTGGGCAGCTGCTGCTGTGATGGGTATGTCTGGGTAATTAAAACAGGTGTTTCTAATGTTGAAATGGGTATTTTTTGTAAATATTTCAAAGTTCTTGTTTCTGCAGCAGATTAATACATAAGATGATCACATTAATAAATCACGCTCACCTCAAAGCCCTGCAGCATGATGCAGGTACGTGTACCTGCAGGTACTTAGCCTCATCACCTGCCTCCAGGGACAGGCATCGTGGCAGGTTCTGCTCAACCTTCTCTGCAAATGGAGCCGTACACATGGAGAACAGGGAGAGTCTGTTCTTTTGAAAGGACAGATTGTGAAGAGAGAGTTTTTTACCCATTCTTCATTAGAACCAAAAATAACCTTTTGAACAGACAGACATGTATCACAGCCAATTGCCTCATGCTTATGGTATCCTCAGGGGATTTGGGAGACCTGCTTTCAAATCAGACCCTGCCCGAATCAGACTCGGGAATGCTCACATTGCTGTCTGACGGCTAGGCTGAGGACTATTCTGGTGTGGAAGGCTGGCCTCTCCACGGTTGGAGCTGCTCTACTGTGTATAACTGATTAGGTACTCATCAAGCTAAAAAGAAAGACAGCTTATCACTGTCTGGATAGGGCCCTCACATGGATGCAACTCCCCTGGTCTAAATCAAGCAAAGCAAAGTTATATGGACTCTGCAAAACCCAGCTGCTTGCTCAGACCAACAAGTTATTTATTCTCTGTCCCAGACAACCACATTTTCTTGCCTACACCCACTAGTGTATATATACCAGTCAAAACTGGTATATTACCAGGAAAAGCTTTGGCTGTGATTAGAATTTCTGACAGACTTCCCAGTACAGTCTGACTTACCTGTTTTGTTTTATTGCATAAAATAATTTTCCAGAGTGAAACCTTATTCAGATAAAAATAGTGATTGTATTTGATTATTTTATTTTTGTTTCATCAGCCCAAATAGTATCTGTATACATTTTTTATGATCTGTGACTTTTTAGAAAAGAAGCGTGCATAGGAAGTAGTATGCAGATTCCTAGCATAAATTTTTCTTCACTGCGAGTAGAAGTCTTTGTAGCAGGAACAGAAATTCTACTGTGAATTCTGGTAATACATATAAACCGTTTGGGCAAACGTGTCTCGGAAGCTCTGAACAGGATTACATACTTGTGGAGCACAGAATATATTACCCTATGTCTTAACCAGTTTGTTAGTCTTCACTGACCATGGAAGTAGTTAGCTAAAGCACTCTTGACTTTAGGCCTTCGAACCCTTTAGTATGTCAGTCAACTGATAAGATTGGCAAGCATGCTTTTTTATTGAAATAAATATTTATATTAAACTTCACTTTAACATTGCTAGGTATATTCAGAGGTATTTGGGTTTGTACCAGGAATCTTGCTTTTGAGTGAAATAAATATAGAAGAGAAAGCTACAAGTCTTTGGTGAGCAGTGCATTTATGTAACATGAGAGTCTTGTTACTTGTACATTTGGACGGACATGCTTGAAAGTATGGGGGGTTTTTTCCAGGATGTCACTGAAGACCTGAGGATAATAACCTATCATATTTAGAAATATACCAGCAGTGTCTGGGGAGAGAATAACCATTAAAAATATATACATAAAGTTTTAAATTACATAAATACACTTGCTAGAATACTTTGGTTGACCATATAGTTGAAAAAAATAATACAATATAACTTTGCATTTATATGTGCTGTAGGTTCAGTGCTTTGGCTGTGCATGTAGGGAGAAAATCTCTTGATGTGCATATGGGCTTCTTTTTTAGTCCTCCAAACTAAAAGCTTCTAGTGGTGCTTGAATGTAACGGTGCTGTTGAGACACAGTATCTGGATCATTGACATTTCCTTATAGATATCCTGAATTCAGATGGCTTATAAATCTCATCTCCCCTACAGGAAGAGAGCTAAAAACATCTCTAGAAATTACCCTGGGCCACGTACTCAGGCTAATACCAACTACTTGCTGTCAGGAGTAGAACCTATTGTGCCTGGCACATTGTATTTTGGAGAGAGAATGCATATGAAGGTGTACTTTGAATTGGAAAAGGCACCCCTTTTGAGTTGAGCTGTCATTGATGGCCCTCTAAAACAAAGCTCACAGCCATGCATTTAGCTTCAAGTGTGGCTTTAAGGCTACTTCTGCCCAACAATGCGGATATTGCCAAGAATGCCTTCATTTAAATATGAAGGGCCTTAGCCAAGTCAGGGTGGTAGACCTCCTTTCCTAGGATGCTCCCTGTAACCAGCTGTGTGTGTTATGCTGATGCAGGGCTTATTGTCACCCAAGCCTCCTTGTTTCTGCAATACACTGTGAACCTGGCCAGCTCCATTATTTTAGTATAAGATTTGGAAATAGAACTGGAAAAATTCATGTAAGCTTGTCATCCCCCAGCATATCCTTACCAGATTCCTTCCTGGTGGAACACAAATGAGGCAGGGCAGAGAGAAGATCAGAGAAAGTGAACGTGGTGAGAGTAACACTGAAAACATGGGAGGGGCGAAATAAAGTATCTCTCTAGTAAACCTGAAATGAAGACTCAGACTACTCAAGATGATTAGGGGATCCCTATAGCAGAACGGATGTTGGCCTCAGATTTTGCAGGCAAGTAAGATGGAACTGATCCTATTCTTATTAAGATTAAAATAGAAAGTATAGTAAAAACAATACAGTTCCACACAAGAATAGGAATAGTAGTAAGCAGAAAAGAAGAGGTAACTCAGATGAGGGAGTTGTTTTATTTCGAATGCAGAATATTTTTTCCAGTTTTCCAAGTGAAGAGGTAGATACCAAGAAAGAAGATTAGGTCAGTAAGCATAACTGTTTGTTTAAAGTTTTTTCTGTGTGTTCTTGTTTTGTTGTTTTCCTATTTGAGGAGAAAGTTGTTCATAAGACCTGAACAATCTGTAAGGCTATGGAGAACAAAGCTGAGACAAATTGTACCGTATGTGGAAAATGTGTATGGAAAATCTCTATGGAAAAAATTGGCAAATGGTATTCCTCAAAGATTAGTGTACACAGAAACATATGAAAGCTATGCAGAAAATCTTAGCAAATACAGAAGAATTCAGTTATTTTGATTTTAGAATGAAAAATCTGGAATTAACTCACAAGAAGACTTGGCTATTGCCATGCAGAGCACTGCAGTGTTTTGCAGTCTGGCACTCAGCTTTAGGAATGAAGCTCCCAGGGCAGAATTAGGCACCTCGGTCTCAGGTGCCTGGATGACTAGTTTCTGAATTAAAGGAGAATTACAGTAGTCATACTGATGAGCATCACAGACTGTTCATTTAGCATCTGCTGAACTATGTGGTGATTCCCCTTTTCTTGGTATGCTTTATATAAAAGCATGAACACATGCACTAATGTCAGAGATTGTAAAATTGGATCGTGAAATGAGCACAGATTTATTTTGAATGGAAAGAATTGGACTTTCCATATTCCTGGACTGTATAACTGGAAAAGATTTATTAAAGACTCTAGAGCATACAGTGCATACTGCTTTGGACACAGATTACAACTTTGTCTAATTTAGATGGTTTTCTGGCATTCTTTCTACCACAGTGTCTTGCAACAGCTTATAAATAGAACTATAATAAAAGCTGTTAAGCCACTGGTTTGAAGAAGAATTGAGGGAAAGAAAAGAAAAACAACAAAAAACCCCAAACAAACCACAATGCTCACCTCTCCCCTGTGAAGTTTTGCCTATCCCTCCGAAGTGTAAAGGTTTATTGTGAATTGCAGTGAGGTGTTCTGTGAATGTGGTTAGTACACACATTTCTTCGCTCTTATCTCACAAGTAACCTAATTGTTATTTTTCTTACAGGATTATCACAGCACTAACAGCTCCTTGTTTAGGGAAGACAGTGTTCTGCTTTGAAGGGGCTTATTAAGGCCCCTTTTAAAAGTCCAAGATTTCCCTTTGCCACTTAGTTAGGATTGTCTGTTTTTGCGTGAAGATGTTTTTGCAGCAGTAAGGGCTCTGACCATCATATATGTCTCTCACCTGGGACTGGTTACAAACTGGAGAGATGACAGGGGGAACTGCTGTGTCTACTTGCCCTATTCTTCACCCAGTTAACCCTAGTTACTCTTTTGTGGCATCTCTTGGAGAAAAAAATCCAGGGCCAGATGAATCTTTTGCTATGACCCAGCAGCTGTTTTTGTGTTAAGAACAGTCTTCAACTTCTTTGCAAATTGTAAGGGGCTTAACTTACAAGCACTTCACACTTCAAACTGATTTCTAGTGTAACCCACTGGCAATCACGGGCACCCACGAGACTCAACAACACTGTTGGATTATCACACTGAGCCATCTCAGGAGCATCCATATATTGCATTTAGGCGCTCTGCTGTGAAACCAGTGGTCCCCCATGAAAGAACAGAAATAAAAATAGATCCCCAAAAAGAAATTACTCTTCCCCTAGTAATGAGTGCAGCTATTTGTCAAATGAGGCTCTTAAAGCCGTCTGCCACTTACAGAAAGCCTGGGAGCAGGAGCAAATACCATGACAGTTGAAATTTATATAACCTTTTCACAGGACTTAATCCTATGAATCTTCTGTTATTCCACTAAATATTCTTGGAACACATTCAGTCTTGCATATATTTTTGTTTGTTATGTTAAAAGGGTACTGTAAAAGTCTAAAGATAAAACAGACTTTCAATAAAAGATCAAAGGTCACAATATAGCAGCCTTATAGCAGCCTGCCAGTACTTAAAGGGGGCCTACAAGAAATCTGCAGAGGGACTTCTTACAAGGACATGTAGTGATAGGAGAAGGGGAAATGGCTTTGAAGTGAAAGAAGGTAAATTCAGATTAGCTATTAGGAAGAAGTTCATAACAGCTAATTCCTAATAGCTAATAGCAGAGGGGTTGGAACACGATGGTCTTTAAGGTCCCTTCCAACCCAAACCATTCTATGAGTCTATGAAAATAAGTTTTCCAGCATCAAAAATGTAAAAAATGTATTTTTCACATTTTGCTGAAACTCAGCTGTGCATTAAAATCACAAACAACTTTTTGTTTCTAAGGAGTCAGAACATTACATTTCTTAGTTATGGGCTTATATTCTGGCCACAATCTGTGAACTGAAATATGAACTGGGTTTAGCGTACTTCTGCTCCTGCTATAGCCATTAAGTAATTATTTGCGTCAACATGCAAGTTATACTGGAAAAGGATAAGACTCAATTTTTCTCAAAAACTCACAGGATGCTTAATATTATGGTTCAACAGACTTGTGCAGTATATGCTAGCAGTTTTTCATTCTGACATGAAATAACCATAAAACCATCCAGGGATATGAAGGTGGTGGTGTGTGGCTATTCATAGATGTCTAAGGGCAACTTGTTCCTGTGTTTGTACTTATATGATGAGCCAAGATCAAAAGAGGCCTCATCCTTCATGTGGTCATAGCTGGAAATTCTGTTATGATTCAAGCTGATTCTGAACTTCTGAAAGACTAACTTCAAATGAATAACTTCAGTTGTTTGGTTTTTTGTGTGATTGGTTGGTCGGTTTGGTTGTTTGGTTGGCTTTTTAACCCACCCACTCTCTGTATTCCCACCATGCCTGAAACTCAGTGGTAATAACTTTTATGTATTATTTTTGTAAACTTTTAATTAATAACATATCAAGAGATTTGTCAGCCAAAATGAAAGTATTCAAAGCAAGCAGAGAAACAGCTAAAGAAATCTACATGCTTGCAGCAAATGCTGGACATTTATTTTTAGCCCATTGCATCCACAGTTGCAGCCGTCTAGAAATCTACACGATTTCATCTGCAGATTATGTTATCTGGCAATAAATAGAGTAAGATCCTGTATAAATTATTGCATGAACAGAACTCTTCCAGTACTGCCAGTCTCTATAGTTTGGCTAACAGTGAGTACCTACAGCCATCTTAATTTAACAGTGTATTTACAAGGGCAATCAGGTACACCCATAAAGAGTGCAAACACAGATAGACATATCTCACCAACAAATATATATCTACAGTGGGGTTTTTTCTGTTTTTAAAAGAAGGACTTAAAGGTTTGTCTGTTTCCTAAGCCAGTTAATGCTCATCCTGAGGAGTGCAGAAGTTGAAAGTTTAGTTTTGCATTTTACCAGATATGGTTGGTATTTGCTAAGAAATCAAATGGGACCTAGTGTCATTAAACATGAAGTATTTCAGAATTTAAGGATCTGCATTACTCGTATCATTTAAATTTGTGTAACATCACACCTTCAATTCAGCTGGTAAAAATTTTAAATAAGGCTGATGTACATTTTAGGAATTATAAAAATTAGGTATTTTTATAATACTGCTTCCTCCACTGCAAGACTGCTTATTCCCCTAGTGTAGGCTCATAGCTCTTCTAAAGTATAATTAATTTAATGCATCACCTGTGGGTGTAGCCTGTCATTTCTGTTCAAAGTCTAGACATGGAACATTTTTATTTCTCATTTTCAAATAGCTGTCCCTAGGCCATTCTCTTTCTCTATCCCCAGATACTATTTCTCACTTTCAGAGGTGAGAAACAGAATTGGGATTCTCTCTTGAATAGGCTTGGGGAGGGTGCAGGGGTAGCCTTTGCTCTTGTTCTGCCCCAGATTCTCAGCTTTGCACATGAATGGATACTCTTCTACTGGGGTCTTTCTTTTGGGGGATGAAACAAATTAACTGCAAAAGAATACCAGGGAATTCACTTTGTGCCCTATCTCTGCAAAGTTGCTTTCTGAGACTCCATGGAAAAAAGAAATTCAGAAACTTTAAATGCCTGATACAAAACTTTCAGAATAGACAGGGCAACCCAGCATTCCTCACACCCTGCTCTACAGTAAAACTGCACACAAATCTCTTAACAGCCACCAAGGATGGAACATAAAATACATTACTGTAATTCTTCTGAAGTCCTACTGTAGTTTTGAAGATAAAAGATTTTATGCTTGTTTGTCTAATCATTGCTCCCAGAGACCCCATGGGTTTGGGTTTTTGCTGTTTTGGTTGGTTGGTTGTTGTGGTTTTTTTTTTTAATTTTACTTCTAGTTCAGAAATTTGGGGAATTTGATGAACTATGATGTGCAGAAAAGAATTCTTTCGTCTTGAGAACTGAACTGTGAGCGACAGAATGCCCACATTCTCTATAAAGTATGATTAAATATTACGATAGCATTTCTCAAAAAACCCCCTCATTATGCTTGTCCTATTAAATATGACATATGTCATAGTAAATGTGCCTGGGTGAACACTTTGCTACCA
Source organism: Strigops habroptila (assembly GCF_004027225.2). NCBI lineage: Eukaryota > Metazoa > Chordata > Aves > Psittaciformes > Psittacidae > Strigops > Strigops habroptila. The sequence continues at coordinate 79,431,661 of NC_044302.2, read as the reverse complement.
AAGTGTCTTCTGCCCCTTGCTAACATTTAGGCCTTTAAGCGTCTCAGAAGTTTTCCCAGTTGTTTCACATATGTTTTTTACATGGAATATGGGAATGAATCTCATGCATATCTCAATATGAAAAAGCTGTCGGAAAAGATGATCATCACTACTTTTTGTGTTTTCTCAGTTATGAAGCACTGAAGTATGCAGTATTCACTTACTGAATTTTACAGTGTTTGCAGGTAAGACAATAGCACCATGATCAACAATAATGAATGCTGTGCTTTTTCCGTCAACAACAAACCACCATCAGCAATGGGATCAACAGTATATCAGGGCTATCCTAATTCTGTCTCTGGTCGTGTTGAGGGAGAATGTGAATTCTCCCCCGACCTCTGAGATGCATTATGAATATTAATGCTAAGTATGTGCAATATTAATGGTGTGTGCAATCCAGTTATCATTACCTCTTAGCTTATTAAAGAGCTTCTCACAAATGAGAAACAGTTTGCTGTAGATTAATTGGCAAGGTCACATGGGCTTAGTGACTTCATTGTACAATAAAAAATTTAAATTATTTTATTCAGGCTTATTTTTATAGATCTATATATAGATTTGTTTCATAAAACAGTATATATATATAAATATATGCATACAAGCATATACTGGTATTGGGAGAGTGGACAGGGCTACTATTTAAATTAATTCTTTATAATTTCTCTAAAATAATGCTTTGCTGTTAAAAAAAACAAACTGATGCTGTCTTAATGGTTATTGTGTTTAAACTCAGATCCTTAGCTTTTTCCTTTCTTTTGTTTCTGAACAGGCACTTTCTGAAACATTCAGATGATTTGATAGTAGTAAACTTATAAGGACTGCAAATTTACAATTAAAAAGTTCTTATAGATGAGAACGGGGAAAGAGCTCTCCTGTTGCTGATTATCTGGTTTAGATTCAGCTTTTCAGACAGGTGTACAGGCCCTCACAGCAAGTAATTCTGCTTTTGAGGCTGAATTAAAATGGTCTAGATTATAGAATCATTGAATGGTTTGGGTTGGAAGGGATCTTAAAGATCACCTAGTTCCTAACCCCCTGCCATGGGCAGGGCCACCTCACAGTAGACCAGATTGCTCAAAACAGCATCCAACCTGGCCTTGAACACTTCAGGCAGAGCTTCTCTGGGCAACCTGTGCCAGTGCCTCACCACCCTCATGGTAAAGAACTTCTTCCTAGTATCTAGTCAAAATCCCCTCTCTTTCACCTTAACTCCATTCCCTCTTATCCCATCCCTACTTGCCCTTGTAAAAAGTCCCTCTCCGGATTTCTTATAGGCCCTCTTTAGGTACTGGAAGGCTGCAATAATGTCTTCCCTGAGCCTTCTCTTCTCCAGGCTGAACAGGATAACCCAAATGATTCTTTTTAACTCAAAATTAACTTGGACTAATTAGCTGTATAAGTTAAAAGGTAATTCACATGATTAACAAACACTGCTTTTTACCCCTGGGGAAAAAATAAAAGGAATTAAAAGGAATCTCCTTTTAAAATACAGTTTATGTTGGCTATAATTCTTATCCATCTTCCTATTATTTTACTAAAATAAACATACTTAACTGTTTTTTCATAATAGTGGTAACCAGATCAGAATCTCCCTACAAGTATTACAACTCTGTGGAGTAGGTAGTTTGTATTTCCCAACTTCACACTTGGTCATCAGGAAATCATCCCACATCAGGCAGCATAATACTTTAAACCCCTGAGCTATAGAGTCATAGTCTGGCCAGCTGGAATTAAAATAGGTTTCCCCTTACCCATTGCCAATGTGCTGGACTCAACCAATTCCCTGAAGAAAAATGACTATATACTTGGCACACAGCAGCTACTAAATTTAAATTCCTCCTGCCCCTATATACTAAGCTTTGTATCTGCTTCAACCCTGAACTCCTATGATTTGGCCAGCTTGGATTCAGAAAGGGATCTTAGCCATCAATACATTTACTGAAAATGATGCTTTGCTTTCCTTTCCTTTAGTATGAAAGGAAGTTCAAGTGAGATGGAAAAAGTGGCAGATACAGCCAACCCAACATGCCATCAACAATCATTTTGGCTCTATTACCTGTGCCACTCCACATCTGATTGCACTGCTTCATTTTTCTCATGAATTACTCTCATCTGTAGCAATGTGCATGTTTAACCAGCAAATCTGAACTGAATGCAGATTTTCTAGAAAGGAATGGAATAGAAAAATAGTCTGAACAGTCACTTTCGCTTAACGAAAACAGATTTTAATTAGAGCTCTCAGCTGTTCCTGGGACTACATAAGATTCATCCAGCATCATATGAAAGAATCATTGTGTCCTTCTCTTGTGATTGTTATAAGTGCCACTAAAATGAGCAGACATTGGCTGTGAGACTTGGCAGACTTTCATTTAAGCCCGTTTATGAGTTCTCTAAAGTCCATTTATTGCAGACAAAACCTAACTGCAGAATTAGTATCTTTATCTCAAGTTAGATTATGTTACAAACTAGCCTATGTGTTGTAAGCCTGATACTTATAGGAAATGAATAGTGGATAGGAGATAAATAAATATCAATAGCTTTGGCTTAAGAGATCAATACTAAAATGCAACTATTACAGAAGCAGAAGCATGATTCTCTGGTTCTGTAACCAATGAACTCAAGCTAATTTTTGTTTGAAATAGGATTGGCTTCTTTATTTTTACTGATCTAATTTTGACACATAGAGCCCTGTAACTGTCTCCAGTTGTGTTATTCCTACTTACTCTTTTTATATTGAAGCAAGATGGAATGACCCATTAAATCATCTTATCCTTTAATTATCAAATATTTTGAAAGAAATACTGATTATAAAAAAAAAATCTATTTTAATATCTATCTGCCATATAGGGTATTAATAAAGCATTATTTAATGCTTAAATTTAGTTGAAATATACTGTTAGTGAACAATGAAATTTTGAACAGTATTACTATTGTCAGTAATTTTATGCAAATGATTTCCTTAACCATCCAAAAAGCAGGCATATATCCTTGAAATAAAACATTGTCATGGGAAAATACAACACTAATTAATATACCAAAAATATTCCATTTGGTCTGATTCAGACTGATTTATTGGTTACGGACAATTGTGTACTTTTCTAATAATTTGCTGAACACCCATAGCTGATAATGTTTTTTCATGTAAGCCTGATCCCTGCCATACAGATGCATGTTTACTGGAAACCCCATACTAATATTACTTCAAGAGTGTTTACTTCTTAAATTGACTTCTGAACTGCATCAGATTAGATTTTTGAAAATGAAACACATCAACTTCAATTTGATTACTCCAGTCTCTAATTTTCTCTAGGTACTCCTGCTTTTTAAAATCAGCACTTGGTTCAGGTCCTCGCAGAATTATGTGCACATTGACTACCTTCCAGATTGCATTTTTGAATAATAGCAGCTTGAAAACAACCTTGCTAAAATGTTGTAAAGACAACTTTGTTCAAAAGTCATGATAATGCTTCTTTGTAAACAGCGATGCTGCAGTAACCCAGTGAGACAGTTTCATCCCTGGTGTAGCCCCATGGACAGTCTTAACTCTAGTGGAAAAGAACTGCAGCAGGAATTAATTTGAGTAAAATAACTCTTTTGATTTAAGGTGAAGGTTTACATCTAACTCATGTTAGTTATATATAGAGTTAGCTGATTTGTTTCTGGATGTTTCTGGCATGGTATAAGAGATTTCTCATTTTAAGTACTATTCCTATCTTACATCCTACTGGGGCTCTGTCTGTCCTCTCCCAGTTTCATTCGGTTTACATGACTCTTGGCTCTCTAAAAAGTGCTGCTTCTCTTACAGTAATTCATAGTTGATGTAGAGATGTAGTATTTCACAAAATTTGTATCTGTGTTACATTATAAAATTTGAATGCTGCTGCAGCTACAGTTTTCTTGATGTAGAACAGTCACTATTTGACTAACTCAGTCAAGACACAGTTGTTATTCGCAGCTTCAGTGTTCCTGGACTGCAACCCATATGTGAGAGCTTTCATTCTGAGTTAATCATCTCAAAGTTAGCAGCCCAGAGACTTGCAAATGTTTCTGAAATTCAGCTGTGTTGTTACTGCCCACATCAGCCCTAGCTGTAGGAGGAAATTTACTTTTGAATTTGTGTGTTGTTCTTAGCAGAATTCTGCTGAGACCCTCATATATGCAGTTACAGTATTATTTTTATACCTTTGCCAGTTCTTCAATATTTCATCTTCCTAAATAATAGACCATGTTCAATGTTGCCAGATTTCCTCATGTTCAAGGGACTTTGATCAGATTACACTATTTTTGTCAAGCTTGCATACAGTTGAAGAATGTATTGACTGTGCAGCCTTAGCCTTCATATGTGAAGAACATAAAAACTAAGCTCCTGTTTGCAGTCAGGGATTGTCCTGCAAAGTTAGAGCCATCTGGGAACTACCTGATAAAGTCTAGTTGAATTTCTAATTTGCAAAACAGGCAGGAGGATTATTCTGAACAGACTGGCTAAATTCAGTTCAGTTGAACAGTTTCACCTTTCCATGATGAAACACAGATCTGCTCCCTTTATATTAAGCAACTTGGTTCACATTGACCTCAGCCTTTGGATTCTTCTCTTAAATACAACAAATTAATTACCTAATTTTCCAGTGTTGCAGTTCAGTGTTGCAGGACTCTAACCAATACATTCCTGGAGCTAATTAAGATACAACTTTCAGTGCAGTGAATTTCACAAAACAAACCCCTCTAACAGTGAAATAGGCACAAGTCCAAAAAGGAATGATACTGAAATAACAACATGGTGCAAATTCAAATAAAAACCTTAATGCAATTGCATCAGGTTATGCATACACAGTAGTGTTGTAAGCTAACATTTGTTCTTTGGCAGCATTTATTAATATAAATCAATAATTTATTAATCTAAAGCTTTAAAGTCAATGCAAATAGACATAAAATTAAGCAGTTCTATTAAAATCAAAAGAAATGCTAAAGATGAACTACTATTAGAGGTGCTGATTTTAAGTACTGTAATTTGTTTCTGTGGGTACTTTAATATTCTGGCAAAGATGTCTCTAGATCATGACACCAAGAATAATGACTTGCCTTGTCACCAGTCAAAATTCAACAGTGTTCTATTAAATGGGGGGTGGGGGAGGAAGTACTTTATAATCTTAAGGAAATTTGAGTAACCGATTGTCATGGAAATGATGTATTATAAATAGTGAAGGACTTGTTATTTGTCAAGTAAACTGCAACATTAATCTAGTTTAATTCTATGAATTCTTATGATCCTGTGATTCTAATTTGTATTTTAATTTTTTCTGCCTGAAACAGTGTCCAGAATCTCATTTAAATGCAACCTAAATTACAATTAGAATAGGAATACCACCAAAATTACATTTGTCTTGGCTAACTATGATCCATAAGCTCATTTGGAAGCACCTGCAAGCAGCATCTGTTGCCAAATGGAGAAGGCAAGATTATGTTTCATTTGACACGATAAATTTCCTAAAGTACAGAATTTGAAACGTTTGGAGAACAAAGAACTTCTTGTAACCATGGCTGATTATAATTACGAGTAGTTCGGCACTGCTGAGGTATCTTGGAGTGCTCATTGTTTAACCTGGAAACAATCTGAACTAAAGCACAGTGTTAGTTTGCCTGAGAATATGCATGAAATAGAGAGTCTCTCTGGTTTAATCACTAGAATTTCACCTTTGGGAATAAGTGAAAGTATTGTGATCAGAAAGTTGTTATGCTAAAACAGTTTGAAGCAAAATAAATAAATAAGCAAATAAAATAAAAACACAACAACAACAACAAAAAAAACCCCTAAACCAAAACCAAACCAAAAAACCTCACAGTAGACTAAGTCCAGCAAACCAAACCAAAACACTGAAAAAAAAACAGTTTCTCTCAAAAAGTATGTGGATTGGCTATCTTTTGTGAATAAATAACACATGAAGGATGAATTTCAGATTTTAAGTAAAGAGACAAAACTTGGCAATACCTTCCCAGACTGTTTTATATGGTGATTATTGGACTTTTTCTTTTTTTTAATAGCTTCAAATACAATACAAAATATAGAAAATCTAGTGTCATTTTACCAAAATACTAAAGTATATTCAAGGTTTCAAGACAGACTTATTTTCCTAAGGTTATATGCCTGTAACTAGCCATAGTGGTCTTCATTAGCTTCACTCGATCTCTCTCAAAAACACAAAGAAAAAGCCCAAGTGTTTTTCTGCCAAAACTTTATATCCATAAACTCTTATGCCAGTCTTTCAAAACCACAGTTCTTTTATCTGCCACAAAATCCAGGTAAACACTACAGTTAATTTTAATGCCATCATCAAAAGTTGAAAAACTATTTGCAGAACTGTTCAGTTAATTTGCTAGGAAATTGCAGTAATTTTTTACCAAACTCAATCTTTTGCAGAGTTGAGTTTGTGAAGGCAACCCTAGTCTGCTCTTCCTTGTAACCGTGTAATGCTGCCTGCAAGAAGGTGTTCATGTTGCTAGATCAATTTCCTCACAATATGAAGTTTGCTGTACCTGTGTATTCTGAAAATTGAGAAGTCTCAGGGGCTTTATACTATATGCACAGTCCGTAAGTATCGCTACTGTCATTTTCCTTCTTCACATATGTGCCAGTTTAGATCCCATCATATCTGAATGGCAAGTGGTGCTCCGTCACGTTGAGATTTTCTACTGAGTCAGTCACAACTGGAAGCACCATTCTCCCAGATTTGTCCTGATTCCGCAGGTGATAGTTTATCCATGAATTATGCCCTGCATGGTGACAGGCTTGCAACAGACACCTTTTTCTTGACTGTATTAAAGCCACCAGCTCAATACTGGTAGAATATGATGGAAAAGCCTCCTGCTTATCTGATGCTCAGCAGACTCAGAACGGTGAAGGGCTTTAAGCTGCACCAGTACTCCACAGATATGGCCCTAATCAAATAAACCCAGCCAAGTACAATACTACGTTACTCAGTAACACCTGAAGTCAAAGAAATCTGTCCTTACTGATTGTTGCTGTCATGGCATTTATCTCAATCACCACTGGTTATTATATATAAAACACAAAGACTAATTGAGGTTTACCAAGAAGCCTGATTGACACTGCTCAAGATTGTCATGTTATGATTAGACAATTGTCTGTATACGAATTGACAGACAAGGTTTTAATTAAGATCTCGGAGTCCAAGGGCAGTTCTGTGTTTTAGTGAGATTGGCTCAGCTATGAATCTTAGGTACACTTCTCGTAGCTCATATAGACAGCAATATGATGTAAACAATCTCTAATTCTAAAACATGACTCTGAAATGACAGAAAGGAGTAGTGACATTCAGAAGTCATAGTAACGCAGGGAGTGTTCAGTTTCTTCTGATCTAGGATATTATGAAGTTTCCTCTTCTTCAGATAAAGGAAGTAAGAATGTTAGCTTACACTTTGCGTGATCTCTTCTGCAACTCCAAAGCAAATCAAAGCAACCACTTCTTTTTAGAAAAATTACTGAAGAGTGAGGTGCAAAAATTGCCATGCAAGCATAAAATGAGATGTTTGCCATTGCTGACAATGTCTGCAGTTCAAGTGTCAGCTGTAGACTCTAACCATGTCCAGTGTAACCGGAGTTCCCAAAAGTCAGCTCCAGGATGGTTATGTGATTCATGCTCAGGTCACGAAACTGCAGACTAGGCTATCAGTTCTTTGAAGAAGAGACAGATGAGATTCTGTCACCAGCTAGAACCACAGACACCTTTAAATAGATGTCTGAATTGTGACTCCTGCAGCCATGAATGAAGCATGCTAAAAACTCTTTCATTACACAAACAATCCATGTGAACACTGAAGAGCTGATGATTAAGATATGAATAACCTAGGTACATTCTTTTGGATCACTGTTATATTAATTTTAAGCTCTAAATTATTTCTAACAGATGCTTTTAAAAGATCTAGAGGTTATCAGCAGCCTGACAAACTATATTTTCTAAAATGATGGGAAGGAATGAATTTTCTCCTGCACTTCTCTCCAGCAAGAGATTCCTCTAACTACAATAAAAACTATCTGAATAAACATCACCTGTAGGTGGTGGGAAATACATTTTGTTGTTTCGGGTGGTTGGATTGGGGCGGGGGGCGGGATTGGTTTGGTTCTCTGCCCCCCCCCCCCCCCAAGCTGTGTGTCAGAGCTTCAGTTCAGGACTTCTTAAAAGCGAAATCTCAAGGATGTCAACAGTTACAGCAATCCACAGTTTGCCATCACTCATGTGTTGGGCCTCACTGTAGGATGCTTTCTGGATTTTAGCTTTTTGATTGCTACTGCTATATCTGGTATGTCAAGATGGACAGTGTTTTCAAACGCATACTCTGTACCAGGAAGAACTTGCTTGTCTCGGCTGATATACTTGGTATCAACAATGACGATTTTAGTTATATTCCCAGCCTTTTGTTATTGTTCCACAATGTTTTAATGAGTTGGATTTGCTTGACTTTTCATTAGAAGTTGGATGCATTTGTACTGGTTTATAAATATGGCACTAAGCATGTGAAACTGAATATGTGATCTCTTGGTTACAGAGCTGATGCTGATGAAATGAATGTCAAAGTCATAGACTCCAAAATGAAGCTAATTATAAACATGCTGGTATCAACAGTCACAATGCTTTTTATAATTCTTCCATTCAAAATTACAGATGTCTTATTTTGAAGTAAGGGTAACTATTAAAGCTTCTTAAATTTTGGCTGAAGGACAGTAACAGATAAGAATGGCTCAAGTTATGTATCCAAGTATTCAGGTGTGGGATGAAAGAGAGCTTGAGCAATGGCTGTAGCATTTGCCAGGGATGTGTACTCTTTTGGGACAGAAGATTTACCTGTTGTATTTGTTGATTAATAATGTGAAACCATTATGACAGACTAATTTCAGTCATCATCAATAGCCAAAGGTAGGGGTGAGAGGAATATCTGTGTCTACGCCTGGGTGGTCTCTCACTTATTTAGGGGAACGAGGGCCTAGCATACCCAGAAAAAAAATGGTTTTGAAAGAAACATTACTTTTTTCATTTGAAGACAGGATTTGAACTTATACTGATCCAGACTGCTACTTCTTGCCATGAGCAGTAAGAAGGAAAGTTTCAATGCCTCCTGACCTTTCCCTTACGCTAATGTACAAGGTATGCATACATAGCTCTAAGAAAAAGCTATGCAAGAGTTTATGAACTTCTCTACTTAAAGTACAAGCTATGTACAATGGAATCTACACCAAACCACATCCAAAATAGAATTTTTTTCCATGAAGCATACTCAAGTGATAGATTTAATAGTCAGTATTAGATTTAAACCCACTGTACAGATCTTCTCCTTTCTACTGATGTTTCCCATCACCAAGACATTTTATCCTAAATAGCAAGAAATGAGAAAAGAAGCCTGGGGAACACTGAGTAGGGTAGTACTCCTGTAGGGTACACGGCCTCTGCTATCAGCAGTATAAGGCAGGAACAAAGGAATAAAATGCACCCTAAAGCAGATTTACTGTGTAGACTTCTATAGTGCGAGGTGCTCAATGTAATTCATCTATGTGAAAACGTGTCCTAACAGAAGATGTGTCCTAACAGAAAATGTCTGCTGATATTATCCAGGATAGGTCAATATCATGTCTGGTAAAAACTGGATATTCTAATTTGAACCTATCTGTCACAGGACATTTTGTGTGTTAAAAGAAGTACTTGGATCCAAAAAGTGAATGTACAGGAATTTCAGTTAAGGACTCCACATTGGTGAGTATGAAATGACTTGGCTCTCTTCCTGGCCCATGCACCTGAAATTGTACACACAGGCTCATTTTGAAAACAACACACTAGATGCTAGGCACCTGTTAAGTTGCTCTACTGCCGCAGCTTTATCATGAGCAGAACGCTCACCTCTTCCTCTGATCCTTTGTGGCTTTTTCACGATGAAGTGTTTCATAACTGTGTATTAATGTACCTTGTGTAATGTAGCAAATGTACTTTATGTACTTATCTAAAAAAAGTAAATGCAGGTTGCTCATTGTTGGCCCTTGACTTGGGACCAGTGAAGTGACAGAAGGGTCCACTTAGCTGAAAGTAGTCCTGTCAGTATCTCTCCTCCAAGAAAGGTTGTAACTATCCATGCCTACGCTATCCACTACAGAGTGACAGTGGGTTAGATCAGATTTTCATCTTACTCAGACTGGTAGCTCTGAGCGTTCCTTCCCATATTTTTTTAATGTTAGCTTTGTAGAGTTAAAATTTTACATTAAGCTAAACAAATCCTTATTTTGTAGCATGCACATAGGTAGAGTCCCGATATTAGCATTTATGGATGTGTTCATTCCAATGAAACAACTGGCATTTAGACATGTATGGAGAAAAAAAAAGGAGTAGTTACCCTACGCTGTCTTTAGATGTACTGCCCAACCTCCCTAATTGTTTAGAACTTACTCCATTTCTTGCCAAGATTTTTCTAGGAGCTACAGCTTCCAGTTAGCTGTATTTCAGTCTGAACCAGTTTCCCTTAAAAACTGATAATGCATTTTAGGCCATGAGAGAAAATTTATTTCCTCTTTCTACAGCTTTTCTTTTGCTGTGGTGGGTGGCTTAACTGAGCAGAAGAAAAAAGCTCTACATTCAAGTTTGGGCTCCTGAGCATGTCCCAAACCTAAGCCAAAAGGCTTTAGGGAATGCAGTAAGATACTGTGGAGCTGCAGGAGTGTATCAAGGATATTTATGTCTATCTCCTCAGGGTCCAGTGATTAGCAGGATAGGGTTTTCTGACTGTCAGTTTTCTTTAATAACAACTTGTGAATCTAAACTCTATAAACTTGCATTTTTTTTTTAAATTTCTACTTAACCTTTACAATACATTTTAAGGCACCGAGTCCCATAATTTAATATAAAGCTTTATATGAAGTGTTTTCTTTTAAATCTATTCTGATAATTTACTTGGATGAGATTTGATTTTGTGCTACAAAAATTAATATTGCATCTTCTCTAGAGCACTCATTTATAGACTATCCTAACTTTTTCTCAGTGATTTGGGGTTTTTTTGGTGGGTGGTGGTGTAGGTAGTTGGGGTTTTTTTTCCTTTTAGAACTAGAGAAGCTGTTTAATGTAACATTTTTTCTTCAACTGAGGCATCCAGGGTCAGTGAAGTATTCAAGCTTTGTAACATTAGTAGTAAGATGAAAGGATTACAGAATACGAAGTATTTATAAACATATATAAATATATATATTTATATTCTCTCCCGCAGAGAGAGGAGCCCATGCTGGAGGAGGTTTGCTGCAGGACTTGTGACCCCACAGGGGACCAACGCTGGAGCAGTCTGTTCCTGAAGGACTGCACCCACATAAGAGACCCACGCTGGTGCGGTCTGTTCCTGAAGGGCTGCACCCACGTAAGAGACCCACGCTGGTGCAGTCTATTCCTGAAGGGCTGCAGTCATGGGAAGGACCCACACTGGAGCAGTCTGTTCCTGAAAGACTGTACCCATGGAAGGGACCCCACGCTGGAGCAAGGGAAGAGTGTTAGAAGTCCTCCCCTGAAGAGGAAGGAGCAGAAGAGACAATGTGTGATGAACTGACCACAAGCCCCATTCCCTGTTCCCCTGCTTGGCAGGAGGAGGTAGAGAAAATTGGGAGTGAAGTTGAGCCCAGGAAGAAGGGAGGTGTTGGGAGAAGGTATTTTAAGATTTGGTTTTATTTCTCATTATCCTACTCTGATTTGATTGGCAATAAACTTCTTTCTTCAGATGAAGTTTGCCCATAGTGGTAATTAGCGAATGATCTCTCTCTGCCCTTACCTACATCCACAATCCTTTTGTTGTATTTTCTCTCTCCTGTCCAGCTGAGGAGGAAGAGTGATAGAGCAGCTTTGGTGGGCACCTGGAATCCAGCCAGGGTCAGCCCACCACAGATGCATCTGCAGGTCCTGACAGAACTGGCGGATGAAGTGGCTCAGCCACTATTCATGATACTTGAGAAGTTGTGGCAGTCCAGTGAAGTTCCCAGTGGCTGGAAAAGGGGAAATATAACCCCCATTTCAAAAGCAAAAAAAAGAAGACCCGAGGACCTACACACCAGTCAGTCTCACCTCTGTGCCTGGCAGGATCATGGAGTAGATCCTCCTGGAAACTATGCTAAGGCACATGGTAAATAAGGAGGTGACTGGTGACAGCCAACATGGCTTCACCAAGGGCAAATCATGCCTGACCAATTCGGTGGCCTTTTATGATGGGGACAGAGCATTGGTCTATAAGGAAAGAGCAACTGACATATTCTACCTGGACTTGGGCAAGGCATTTGACACTGTCCCACACGACATCCTTGTCTCTAAACTGGAGAGACATCAATCTGATGGCTGGACCACTCTGTGGATAAAGAACTGGCTGGATGGCCACACACATAGAGTTGTGGTAAATGGCTCAGTGTCCAACTGGAGACCAGTAACGAGTGGTGTCCCTCAGGGGCCGCTGTTGGGACCGATCCTGTTCAACATCTTTATCAGTGACACAGACAGTGGGATTGATGTGTCCTCAGCAAGTTTGCCGACGACACCAAGCTGTGTGGTTCGGTTGATACGCTGGAGGGAAGGGATGCCATCCGGAGGGACCTTGAAGGCTTGAGAGGTCGCCAATGCCAACCTCATGAAGTTCAACAAAGTGAAGTGCAAGGTCCTACACCTGGGTCGGGGCAATCCCAGGCACAAATACAGGCTGGGCAGAAAACGGCTTGAGAGCAGCCCTGCAGAGGACTTGGGGATGTTAGTTGATGAGAAGCTCAACATGACCCAGCAGTGTGTGCCTGCAGCCCAGAAAGCCAACCGTGTGCTGGGCTGCATCAAAAGGAGTGTGACCAGCAGGTCAAGGGAAGTGATTCTTTCCCTTTACTCTGCTCTCTTGAGGCCCCTCCTGCAGTACTGCATCCAGCTCTGGGCCTCCCAACACAAGAAGGACACAGATCTGCTTGAGCAGGTCCACAGAAATGATCAGGGATGCAGCACTGCCTGTATGAGGACTGGCTGAGATACTTGGGCTTGTTCAGCCTGGAGGAGAGAAGGCTCTAGACTCCTCTTATATAGAGAGACTCTATAGCAGCCTGCCAGTACTATAAAGGGGGCCTACAGGAAATACAGGGAGGAACTCCTTATCAGGAAGTGTAGTGACAGGACAGGGGTAACAGTTTTTAACTGGAGGATAGTAGATTTAGATACTAGGAAGAAGTTCTTCCCTGTGAGGTTGGTGAGTCACTGGCACAGGTTGCCCAGAGAAGCTGTGGCTGCCCAATCCCCGGAACTGTTCAAGACCACACTGGGAAGGGCTTCAAGCAACCTGGTCTAGTGGAAGGTGTCTCTGCCCATGCGAGGGGGGTTGGAACTAGATGGTCTTTAAGGCCCCTTCCACTGGAAACCAGTCTATGATTTTACTCAACCCTTTCTTTTTCCATGAACTGAGAAATCATTGAAGTTCCTACATCAATAAACAAATCTGATTAATTAATAGCATATTTTATTCTCCAAGGTTATAATCATTAGTAGAATTTTGTGCAGCCATGGACTACAATGAAGGCTATAGAAAAGCAGGTTAGGATTAATTCAGAAGGTAACTGTTGCTGATACTAAAAAAGCTCATCACAGAACATAAGTATGTCTTAGCCTCCAGGTAAGAGTAGTTTCATTTCAAAATAAAAGATGTAGGTCACACTACGCATGAAAAGCTTCTAGACGTATTCTGCATGGATTTTCTGGATGTCTCAGAGCAATTCCATATCGCAGCAGCAACTCAATATAAGGTGGCCAAAATGAGTCATCAATTGGTACGTAGGGTTCATGTGGTGTGCTCATTAATTTGCGTATAAGAATCTGGAAGAGCAAAAGGATAAGATTTAGGAAATGAACAGAACAGCTACATTTTTATCTCCTTTAACCGAATTTGTACACATTATTGTAATGAGATACTTATATAGGCAATATAAGAAATACAAGATTGCAGAATTCTCTTTTATCCACACCAAGATTTTCACTGTCAAAAATTATCAGAGGATAATCTACAGAGATGTAACTATAAATGCCTAAAAAATCTGAACATGAAGGTGGTAAATCCTTACATAATTAATCCTTAAATCAGTGTCCATTAATTTAAGATTAAAAGCATTAGAGGGAAAACTAGATTTCATCAATTGCCTCAAAACCATAATAACTTCCTGTCAACAAATGGTATTGCTCCATGATTCTTTCATATTTTAGCAGAGAAGAATGTATTACAATTTTTCTAAGATTTTCACTATTTCTATAATTTTTCACTATTAAGATTAAAAAAAAGTCATTTTAGACTGGGAAAAATTCTTTTCCCTGTATTTTGTGCCCTTCTGTATGTAGTCTAGAAAGAAGTAAGTTTGCAGCTGTGAAAAGTTAAATATCGTAGCCCTACTTTAACTTCATTACATTTGCACATCAAATCTTCCTCCTCATCTCCTAAATGGATTATCCAAATTCATAATATCACTTGTTAGAGCAGGACAAGCACTTCACAATTCACCTCCTCCTGATCCTTCTTTACTTCTTTGTTCCTATCTAAATATAGCATTAGTTAATGAAGTTAAAAACAAAGATGAGTTTTGACATTTTTTTTCTGTTCTTGCAGACCATGTTTATGCCCTCATAATATTGCTCATGGGGAATACTGCACACACCATTAGATTAAATAATCTTACTCATCCTACAGTGCTCTCTCTATTCATCCCATTAATTTAATCTTTCTACTCAGAGGCTTCTAAATGCTATAGCTTTCCCAATTTCAGTAGGTACAAAATATTCGGTTTGCCTCTATTGCTAAACTCCTCACTATTCGACTTAACTTTTTTTTTTACCCATTACCATAAAAAAAAATACTGCTCTTCTTTTTCAGAACATTCTAAAGAATTGTACAGTTTATGTCTTTTCTGTTTATCTGCCCTGATTCTGAGTATTTACTCCAAATGCATTATTTTAGATTAATTATCAGAAAAGACATCTGATATTCCAAAACAGCCTTTACAGCTGTAACTTGGTATGTTTGTATTGTAAACTGTCTTTCAAATCTTAAACTAGTTCACTAAATTCTCAACCAGAAAGGAATACTCCTCAAACTGTTTCAAAGAACAGCTCATTACTGGAATAAAAACTAGTATAATAGAAATTCTGAAGTTTGCATAAGAAAAGAGTTTACTGCTTGCTTACTACTTATACTAACTTAATGAAGTGTCTACTGATATACCTAAATAATATAAATGTATAGACTTAGCTTGTCAAAATAGATTTATTAAAAATGTACATTTTCATTATTTAACAAACACATACATAGAGATTGAGGACACATGGTTAGGAACACATGGACTGATTAGAATTCTGTGAATGAATTATGGTTGTAAACCAGCAAATCCTAAATCTGTAATTATAATACAAAGATGAATCTGTATTTGTCTCTTTAAGAAAGCATTATCTATATCTAAGATGACACTTTTGAAATTTAACAGGGACTTGAAGCTAAAACCAAGTTGCTCAACGGAAAGAAAAACAACCTCCCATAAAACAAAGATAAGGGACATTGATAGATTATGCCAAGACAGTTAAAATTTAAATAAGTCAGAATTTTTGGAAGTATGTTCTTCCAAATGTAAATCAGACGTTGCTTGGGTGTGCTCACATTTTGAGGATATTAACAATATCAGAAAAATATGAAGGGCATTTTTAAAGCATTAGAAGAGCTTTAAATTTTCAATTCCATAGGGAATGTGGCTATTTTAAATTCTGTTTTCAAACTCTACCTAATTTGGAATTAACAGACATGCTAAGATACTTGATGCATGTAAAACTATTTTGATGATGTAAGCCCAAAGTCAGGGCTTTAAAGTACAACAATGTCATAGTGACCAGATCATAACATCTTAATACCAGAACGTTGTTATTAATCAAGTTTTCCATTGGGGGGGTGGAAGGGAGAAACCAAAACAATTTCCCCCAGGGAGGTGTTACACATAGGTGCTTACAACTGCCTGAAGAGTTAGGATGGGAGAGGAATAGGAAAATTCACTTCAAATGATACACTTCAAACAAGAAGGAACAAGGTTAGTGAAAAGATTATAAATGCTCCTTCAAAACTCTGCTTTGCAGTTCAAATTCATTTTAATGAATTTGCAATGGGATTAAAATGTGCAATGTGATTAAAAATACACACTAAGCAATGCTGGCATACATATAAAATCGATTAGAAACGGATGAATCTGATTGATTTCCTCATTTGAGAAGATAATTCAGTTAATACACACAATTACACATTAACTAGTCCTTTTATAACTGTTATTATCTGATGACTGGAAAAAGGGTAATATAATCCCCAGAAAGTGAACTACAGGGAACTACAGACCAGTCAGTCTCACCTTAGTGCTTCACAAGATCATGGAGCAAATTCTCCTAGAAACCATGCTAGGGCACATGGAAAACAACAAAGTGACTGGTGACAGCCAACATGGCTTCACCAAGGGCAAATCATGCCTGACCAATTCGGTGGCCTTTTATGACAGGGACAGAGCATTGGTCTATAAGGAAAGAGCAACTGACATAGTCTACCTGGACTTGGGCAAGGCATTTGGCACTGTCCTGCATGACATCCTTGTCTGGAGAGACATCAATTTGATGGCTGGACCACCCAGTGGATAAAGAACTGGCTGGATGGCTGCACTCAGAGAGTTGTGGTCAATGGCTCAGTGTCCAACTGGAGACCCGTAATGAGTGGTGTCCCTCAGGGGTTGGTGTTGGGACTGATCCTGTTCAATATCTTTATCAGTGACATGGACAGTGGGTTTGATGCGCCCTCAGCAAGTTTACTGACGGCACCAAGCTGTGTGGTTCGGTTGATACGCTGGAGTGAAGGGATGCCACCCAGAGGGACCTTGACACGCTTGTGAGGTGGCCAGTGCAACCTCATGAAGTTCAAGAAAGTGAAGTGCAGGTCCTACACCTGGGTCGGGGCAATCCCAGGCACAAATAAAGGCTGGGCGGAGACGTGATTCAGAGGACATGGAGCTGTTGGAGTGAGTCCAGAGGAGGGCCATGGGGATGATCAGGGGGCTGGAGCATATCCTGTGTGAAGGCAGGATAAGAGTTGGGGCTGTTCAGCCTGGAGAAGAGAAGGCTGCGTGGAGACCTCATAGCAGCCTTCCAGTATCTGAAGGGGGCCTACAAGGATGCTGGAGAGGGACTCTTCATCAGGGACTGTAGTGACAGGACAAGGGGTAATGGATTCAAACTTAAAGAGGGGAAGTTCAGGTTAGATATAAGGAAGAGGTTCTTTACTGTGAGGGTGGTGAGGCACTGGCACACGTTGCCCAGAGAAGTTGTGGATGCCCCATCCATGGCAGTATTCAAGGCCAGGTGGACAGGGTCTTGAGTAATCTGGTCTAGTGTAAAGTGTCCCTGACCATGGCATGGGCGGTTAAAACTAGATGACCTTTAAGGTCCTTTACAACCCTAAACATTATACTATTTATATTTTTTTATTTTTACTGAAAAATGATTTTTCCATATAATTTTTACTGAAACAGTATAAAATATATCATGAAATCAAACAAGTCAGTTTAGTTGTTAAGCATAGCACTTGTCTCCCTTAATATGAGCCACTAGGGCTCATAAAACTCCCTGAAATAATTACTATAAAATTAAGAAATGAGGGATAATCATACTCCATCTTAAACTGAAGATTTAGTTACCTAAACTATTACTGCACCTTTTTTTTAAAAAATAGGGTTTTAATTTGATAGGAATTAAAACAGAAATCTGACATAACATTCTTAAACATTCTACTTTTCCATTAAATATCTTAACTGTATGTCATATGCTGTTATTTATCTTACTAATATATTATGGTCAGATCTGAGTATTGGAAAATCCCCCGAATATGTAACAAAGCCATCTTACCTCTAAAATATCGTGCAGTGGTTTCAGTTCTACAGCTGGGTCTTCATAAGAATTCTGCAACAATAAGCACCCCCAGATGAATTAACAAAACCCAAACCTAAAGTCAGGAAAAATGTGAACTGACAAATAAAAATAATCACACAATTATTTGATTGCATAGTACACAACAGATGAAGAATTTTACTTAGGTTTAATTATGACAGAAATAACAACACAGTATTGAAATCTACCAGTTCAATATAATACACTTTAAATATAACATTTTTTTGAATTAATTATGAAAGAGATTAACCTTAAATGATCAATGTATGTCTAGCCGGGTTTATGTTTAAATAAAACCAAGTACACTATATTCATAATGTAGTACAGTGCAAAACATATTCATATGATCTGTTAGGAAAAAATGGCTTTTTGTGAACTTTAGAAAAATGTTTATAGTACAAATTTTGACACAGCTCAAGACTTCACTTCATAGCGCCTAAATATTTTTCATGATTTGCTGATGAATGTTTATTTAGTCTGATTTCAGTTTAATAAAAAAAAAAAAAAGGCCAAGCTCAAGATAATCATTAAAAATTTTTTGGGAAAAAAAGTCTGTAATAAAATACCATTAGCAAATTACTTGTTTTAATTTGTTGCAAGCAAATCAATCCATTTCCATATGAACTGATATGGATTCCTTAGGCAGCAACACCAACAAAACTGCTTGTGCTGCTGCATGGTGAACCTGATTCTTTTATTTTTCTATTTTATTCTTCCCCCCCATCCACTTCACATTCAACAAAACAAAGGAGATAAAACAGCACTGGCAGGGTAGGGCTGCTCACTCAGCTGTGAGAGATTGACCTGAGGACTGATGAGAAGCTGAGATGGGATTCCA
This sequence comes from Strigops habroptila, assembly GCF_004027225.2. Lineage (NCBI taxonomy): Eukaryota > Metazoa > Chordata > Aves > Psittaciformes > Psittacidae > Strigops > Strigops habroptila. The sequence goes on along the minus strand of NC_044302.2, from coordinate 79,412,788 downwards.
TGGTCCATTGTCTGAGACATTGGTGTGAGGAGCTGAAATGGGACTCCACTGACCATTGTCTCAGCGCTGAGTGGGAGGAGTTGAGATAAGACTCCAATGTCCATTGCCCAAGAGAAGGCTGTGAGGAACTGAAATGGGACTCCACCATCCATTGCCTGAGAGATGGGTGGGAAGAGCTGAGATAAGATGCTTCCATCCGTTATCTTGAGGATTGGTGTGAGGAATTGCTGCAGACATGTGCAGTTGAAGATCTGGCTGCAAGACCAGTGAAAATGGTCCACCAGGAACATGTAATATGTGACATTAAGAACACAAATACTCCCCCCAGCCCATTATAAAAGAGGGAAAAGGTAATCACTAAAAGAAGACATCACCATGAGGACAGCTCCAGGAAAGCACACCTTCAAAAGGACTACTCCAGAAGGACACCTGCACGAGGACACCCGCCCACCTCTGAAAACTACTATGGACTCTTGGGGACACTCTGCTCTGATACTGACTACAAACCCTGAAGGACTCCCACTACCTCCAATACCGACTACGGGCCCTGGAGGACTCTCACCACCTCTGACGATGCAACAGATGCCCAGGACACTGCTGGATCCACAGTGGTGACCATCTCTCTGCACCCCAAATTCTTGCTTCATTTCTATCTTTTTTTTTTTTAATCTGTCCTATCACTATCCCCCTTTTTATAATAATTTCCCTTTCTATAATAATTATCTTTTTGTAATAAACCAATTGATCAATTACGGTATTTGACCTCATTTGAGTCTTAATTTCACTGTTGGCATCACGAACGAAACGGGTCCAGCACTGGGGTTTTCTCCAGTCAGACCCTGACATCAGCACTGCTATTTAATATGTCAAGTTAAGCCCTAAGACATTAGCAGTTGTGCAGCACCTTATGCAAACTCCACTTCTGTGGAACAGAAGAATACAAGTAAAACAGAAGAGTTTGTGAAAGGCAAGTTCTGGCTCCTTTTTTCCAGTCACAGTTCTTAACATTCTTTTCATATTCCCACCTTCAGAAAGCCACAAGGGGGACATACTGCCTGCTCCAGGGAAACCTTGCAAACCATGGAGCTAGGGCTCCATACTTCCTATCTTTGTGCCTTTGTCTTGATAATAGGCTGAAGAAATAAGAATCTGCACAAGACTGCAAAAGGTTCCTTAGAACAATCATGAAGAATTTCCCTGGCCAAAATACTACTTTGTAACTTAACGAGTTCAGCATTCATGTTGCAAAGTTGAAATTAGGTTATGACTTCAGTAATTACTAAAAGGGATATACAAAGAGTAAGATCCTAAGGATGTAAGTGCAAAGAGGTTTGCACTCTCACAGAACTAGCAAACTTAATTTGCTAAGTTTGTATTACATGTTGTACACATTGTTTTGTAAAATTACATTACTTACATATTTTTAAGTGTCACCAATATAGTAAGTATGTCTAATTAATGTTTTTAAAGTCACTTTTAAGGAGGAAGCTCAGCATTTATTTAACTTAAAAGGCACCTCCTCCATTCCAAGGAGATCCTTGACATATTCTTCTTGACATAAAGAATATTCATTCACATATGACTTTTCATACATCTTAACTTGAAAAAAAAAAAAAAAAAGTCTTTTTATCTGAGATTTATAATGCAAGATAATTCTTACTGCAACCACTACCTATAGTAAAAGTGTTGGGCCACAGCAACAGAAGGGCTGCTGTGATTCAGTCTTCCTTCCCACTCCTAATCCTAGATGCAGGTGCCTGGTGAAAGGAGGGTGGAACCAGAATAGCAGTATAAGCAAAATATAATAGTATGTTTGAAAGTGACTGAGAAAGACTTTGAAAATGGACATCATGCCTTGAAGGCTCCATGTGGTATTTTTCATGCAATATATATACTTCTGTGCAAATCTAAGATTTAATTTAATGAGAGCACCAAAAAGCTCAAGGTTCATCAGTTGAGATTAACAGGAAGAAAAAGACACAGGAGTGTAATTAGCTGCTTTTGTGATGACTGTAAGCTAGTAGTTTTTTTTTATAATACTGGTTTTCACCAGGTTCCAAAAAAGATGAATCCAAGTGGAAGCAAGCATAGAAAATTGGTCTTACTAGGATAAGCCAGGGGGAAAAACAAAAAATAAAAAAAATACCTTACAGGAGAAGAATAAAAGAGCTTTTCTAGTTCAATTCACAAAATAAAGAAGCATTGGGTATAAGATTGCTGTCTGTAAATATACAGGAGGAATAAACACAAGGAAGAGCTATTCTAAGGACAACACTGCATCAGAATATATGGATCTGTGTTAGACATTAATAAATTTAGACTGGAAGTTAGGAGACAGTTTCTAAGGTACTAGAATAAACCCCAGTGGAAGCAGTAGTAACAAAAATAATTAGTTTTAAAATAGAGCTGAATGATATTAAAGAAATTGTATTATGTGGTTGTCCGAAATAGTAGGGAAGTGGATTGAAGAAAAACTTTCTATTTCTGTATTCTTACACGTCTGAAAATAAAAAAATCAACCCCTGCTTTTTTCCTAGCTTTTTTTGTAACTAATCTTTCAAATAGTAATGGTAAAGGCTTATTTTTACTGTAGACTTTAAAATTATTATGCAAAATACTCCCTATTTTCCCTAAAGTTTTATGGTAATTTTTGGTCCAGTTTGCCTGAACAGAAACTGATGAGTAACATTCCAAACTGCACTGTAATTATAAACACTTGTCCTTATTATTGTTCCAAAAACATTGTTAGACAATTAAAATTTACTTTGCCAATGAAAACATGAATCCACTTGCCTAGTCCAGTAAAAGAAAATGGAACAATTTGGAGTGAACCCCTCACCAATTCCAAATTTGGCACAGCTTGCAGTTCAGTAAGAAATACAATACATTGCTATGCATCAAATTGGGTAAAGGATATATGCATTAAAAAGAAAATATCCAGCTGGGAACAGCCTTAAATAATATAAACCAACCTGAAGAATATCAAACCTAAAAAATATCAAATATCAAACCTAAAGGATAAGCTGTAAGAACTATACTTATTCCAAAATGCAACTGCAGATTCTATGCTAGTGACTTTAAAAAGATCTTGCATCTAATTGATCATTCAAAATTTAATAGTTCTTAAGAAAATCTTACCTTCTTTTCAGCACTTCCAGCTTCCTCTGGAAGAGGAAAATGTTCTTCCAGGAATTTACCCAGAGCAGTCAGTAGTTCTTTCTTATATCTCTTTAGTTTCAAGATTTTCTTTCTCTGTTCATGAAATGCGCTAGTATTCAAACTAGTAATAGAAACATAGCAGTAGAATATGAAATTTAATAAAATAAATAAGAAGTTAATAAATAAGAAATAAAAAAATCCCTTGCTTTCTATTGTTATAAGTTCAAGACCTTGAATCACAGGGTATAGACAGATAGTAGCAATATTTTCTGTGCTTCAAATATGGATTACTGAGTTATTTTTAATCTATTTAACAAAAGAAGGAGAATGGTTAAGTTCGTTTGCTCATTTGCTCTTGTTGATACTCAAGTGGAAATACCTTTTATCAGAAAGTTGTTCAACTTCATTTTTTGTCTCCTCTTCAGTTCTACTAAGAGTATCTACTAACTGCTTCTGTTCTTCATACCACTGCTGTTCTCTTTGAAATGTGAAAAGCAGGAAATGTTGCAACAGATAAAACAGTTTTCCTGGACAGTCAAAAAAGATAATGTGTCGTAACAAAGCTTACAGCATCCTTAAGTTCAAATTATTGTATTACCTTCTCAGCTCTTCTTCCAGGTTTTTATTCTTTGACTGAACTGTTGACAGAACCATTTCAAGATCATTCTTTACTTTCTGCAACTATAAAAAAGTGCAAGTAAACCTATGGTTTGCAGGTGGCCCAGTCTGTAATATTTGTTCTAGGTAAACTTACACCTGTTAATCTTCTAGAAGGCCAAAATTATCTGTAATTTCTTAAATACAGCTATAGAGTGACACACTATTTTTAAATCCAGTTGAGCTATTTAAAATTATACTGCTGCCAGTTGCTCATTTGTGCCTTGAAGCTCTGACATGAAGCAGATTATGGAGCATTCACATGAACTGCTCATCTGATGAAAGACTGAGAAGAAAACATCTGCAGTACCAGGGCTGCATTGTCTAAATCATCTCAGCTGTTTACAAGAATAAATCCATGCTAATTGCACCAACATAAAACCTATAGCACTCAGAAAACAAAGGTGCTGCAAAGACTAACTGCATCCATGAATTAAATGATCCTCAGTGATATGGAAATTCCTGGGAGACACAAAAGGGAGAAATAAAACTACTTCAGCCAGAAGCTATATGCGCTGCTAAAGACAGGGAAAAGCAGACTCACAGTGGACTGTTTTTTCATTAGTGCATTATGTTCTACAAAGTAGTATTTCTAATAGTTTATGTGTTTTGTTTTGGTCTGTTTAATATATGATTTGGATATATTCTGCCTCCTTCCACAGGAGGAACTTTTATATTTAGCTCAAAGAAATAAAAATTTTGAGAATATTCTACAGAAGCAAATATGCTCCACCTATGCAATATCTGAAAAAAAATTGGAATCCTAAAAGTACAGCACAAAATGTGGTATTAGATCAAATATTCCATAGCAATACAATCAAATGAAAGCATGTAGCCAAAGAACTTGTTAATAATGACTCTGAACTGCAGTTGAGTTCCATATTGTGAGTGACACTAGAGAAAGGAAAGCAGCTAGGAAGAAGAAAACCAGAAAGTAGTGGTGTGGGGTTTGGGGTTTTTTTTTTGTTTGTGGGTTGGGTTTTTTTGGGGGGAGAGGGGATTTTTTTTTTTTTAAGCCATAGCCACAGCAATATTCTCAGGTCACACTGCACACCAATGCCCAGTCAATATAGTGTAATGCTACCCCTAAGACATTCTTGATTTGCTCTTTCTTCCAAGGCTGGAAGAACTCAGTAAGTTATTTGCAAATTACTGCCACAGAACTCTAAATCTAAGAATACTGACTTCTGTGTAATACATTATGTTACATTATTTTATATCAAGTATGAAATGCAATATATAAAAACCTTTTGTTAAAAATATTCACTACAACTAGGAAATTTTTGTAGTTGTAATACAGGGGGAGAAAAACATCACAACAACAACGCCTAAAGAAACATACATTGTATCCTAGTAGTAGTGCTAGGAATAGTAGGAATAGTTATAGGAAAATGCAGCAATTGTACATTTTTTTTTTTCACACAAAAAGTTATTATCTTTTGACAAACAAAAAGACTTACCTCTTTTTTTCCTAATGCAAACAGTACATCTGGATTGGTAGAAATTACTGAAAAAGAAAACGATTTTTTTTTTTTTTTTGTATAGATGATACAGACTTGTTTATACTGAAAAGCAGTCCGGCTGGAGAAAATCTTGTGTAGCCTCTGAAGAACTCGTTTGGCTGTAAGCAGCAGTTTAACAACATTTTGTGGTGTCCTGCTGGGCTAACCTACTGTCACTTTTCAGCAAGTTAAATTAGACTGAAAAAGGTGTGGTGTTAATGCTTCCATGTTATTTTTTATACCTGAACCAGCTCAGGTATATAGGTACATAATATTGAATGTGAAGTACAGTCATACTTCAAGATAAGTATGCCTCATTTTTTCGGTGGAAGGGATTCTATCAACATTACCAATGTGGGCAGTCAAATTCTTCCAGTCCTTCAATTCCTTGTTAAACAGCTTCCTGAAGGCTCTACAATCCTCATCAAGCACATCAGATTTAAAGAACTTAAAAAGAATTTCACCATTGACACTGTTCAAAAAAACAGCTACGTGTAGGGAGATGAAAGGCCCAGCAAGGCCAACATCCCGACTCCAATCCTGACGAACAGCAGTATTTAATGGAAAGTACTACACTATTGAAGGATGTGGCAATGTTTCCCCAGAATACTTCTGCAAAACATAGTGATTTATGGCTCATGAATTTTCTGAATAACTACTGAATGTATTTAATAGCCTTCAATGGAATCCTATCAATTCTCAGCTCCATGCCAACTTGCAGCATCTGCATAAACAGGGCTTTTGAAAAAGTGAAGCATTTGAATCCATTAACAGTAGAAATGAAAGCTACTGTAACAGATTTAAATCTTAATATGACAGGGGTATTTTTTGTCCAAGCTTGGGCTCCAAATCTCTCATCTTAAAAATAATTACTTCAATCAAAGCTTTTCCTTTACCAAACAGGAAAACCCTTAATCCTCCCATAAAAGCATTATCTACCAAATACAATACAGATGATTTCGTAAGTGTATAAAAGTACATTTTTGGGTAATTTTATAGTTTCTGTCTCCACAAATTTTGAGAAGCCTTAGATCAGTAGTTTTAAAAGCAGTGTTTTTTTCAAGATGGAAATCAGCAGAACTACTGAATGTCACAATAAACCCCCTTTTACCTGGAGAATTACTGTCACTAAATCTTGACACAAAAATTTGAGCACAGTGGTCCCAAATTAAGCTTATGTTTAAGAGCCGTTGGAGGTAATGTTTTGTGCTATTATTAGGGCAAGATTTCTTTAATGAAATGAATATCCTACATACCTACATGCACATGATAAAATTCACTGGTGTGCTTTTATTCACATTCACTGGCATATTTGAAGGAACTCATACAACTCCCCCCAGCTCTGGTTATAGTGAGACCTCACTACCTGGAATTATCAATTTCTACCATTGGTTTCTAACCCTTCTTTTAAAACTTTAAAAAAACCCCACTATTTTTAGATAGCTAATCCCAAGTATGTGCTTCCCATTCAATATTCATATTGTGTAAGTATCACAATAGAAGACCATATCTTCCCAGGAAAGAAATCGGTAACCCTAATTTAGTGAAGGAACAGTGCAGATCTAAGACACTGGGACAATGTATGTATGGCAGAAAGAACACTGGTTGCTTTATCTACTATCAGGTAAAGCTTTTTCAGTTATGAATCACTACATTTGCAAAAATTAAATGTCAAACAGAATTGCCTAGTGATACACAGTACAATTACTAAGCAAAACACTACCAGATGCTAGGAATGTAAAAGCAACTACTATGTACGTTTATACAAAAACTCCTATTAAAATAAAAGGAATTTGGCATAATACTGACATTTTGCAAAGAAAAACAGAAATTAGGCAGACACCACAACTGTTCTATATCGTTTAAAAATAGGTTGCTTCCACTTCCTTATTTTGCAAAGGTACAAGTTAAAGTCTATTTTTATAAGCCAAATGCTTGTTAAAAAGTTTTAATTCAGCTGGTTTTGCAGCTTTAGAACTACATAAATAGTACCAGAAATTTAGAAAGAGACTAAAGTAAAAGCTTTGAACAAAAAATTTGCATTGTGGATTCAAGTCTGTGTGCCAATATCATGCCCAAAGAAATGCAGAACTGCCAAGTTATAACCTCTGAAAATAAGGTTTAAAATTGAAATGCTGACAGGCCCTCATTTAGAAGAAATGAACTGGCCATTACTAAAAGCAGAAACCAAAGTAACAAGACAACCTGCCATTCACGCTGTATTTTATGCATACAATGTAAATTGTATGAAATTAGTATTTCTGCTATTCCTAGTTGAAAACACTGAATATATCTAAATAAGTTATTCTTCCTTCAAAACAGTAGAAAGAAGCCAGGAAGGACAGAGAAAATGTAAATATAGAGAGTCCTCATTTTCACACAAGCATTGTAACCCTATTTGAATTCTTAGCAGCAACTTCTTTTTTCTTCCCTCAGAAAGGTAGCCAAAAAGGCAAAGCTTTGGCTGCAAAATATTATTTGCATTATAATGTGCATAGATCATTCCTCTAGCACAAAATTAAGATTTCTAATAATAAATCTTATCACCTGGGAACAAGTAAGAATGACTGAGGAAAGCAAGTCAGCAAGCCAATAAAAACAGGTCAAGCCCCAAGAATATTTTTAAGCATAGCTTAAAATTTAAATTTATTACATATTTTAATAAGAAACCCTAACATCTCCAGGTATTCTACCCAGATAAAAAACTGTAAGTGCTTCCAATTAATCCGCTTTAAGCCAGCAGCTTATTCATGAGCAGCAGCCAAGAACCAGTATTTCCCAAATTCAATGTCATACATTTGGTCTACTGAACTTCAAAAGAAGCTGGAGAAATTACTTTAATGGTCACGTGAAAATGCTTTCTAATTTTGACAAATGACAAAGATATTAGAAATCACCATTTGCTGTCTAAAACACTTTCCCGTCATTTTGTAAACACTAGAAACCCCAAGCCTCTTCTGTCATAAGAAATGGTCAAATGAGTCAATGTATCCACTTAAAATTTAACTAGTAAGTTTTACTAATAAGTTGAGTTGAAAGATGCTAACAAGTGCTTGATAAGAGACATAAGACTGAGTGCTACCAGAATACTAATGATAGTCTAGTGTGAACTGTTTCTGGAGGCTCCAAATGGGACATCTGGAACAACAGACTACTTTACTCACACTCAGATTCTGAATGGTTTTGTTTTCAGTGTCTGGCCACATCAGCCTTGCAACAGAATGAAATCAGTCAGCACTGATGCTTATGCACAAAAAATATTTTGAAGAACTGAGGAATTTCTACCTTTTGACTCATAATGCCTAACAAATTTAAGAGCTACTACTTGTCTCAGTGATTTTTGCTTCTCAGGATCAATAAGTGACCTGGATTTCTGTGTTAAAATAAACTGAAATGTCTTTTACCATCTTTTCTTAACTTGAAATCTCTGACTTCTGTTAAATCCAAGATCAGACATTTTGTTACTATGTAATGGCCTTACCACTAAAGGCTTACTGGAAAGTTTCAGCTAGTACATCATAAGACGACACACTTTTTTGAAGCATTAAAAAAAAAAAAAAAAAAAAAATCAAATGTGTTATGGTTAAAAATATGTATGGGCAAATTACCAAATTACCATTTATTAGCAACACTTGCAAACATAAAAAATGTGTCCACTTCTTAAAAGACAGAATGAACATAATTATTTGCCAAAGCAGTTCTCTCTTAAAACAAAAACACAAATGAAAGAAAGAAAATCACAGAAAGGAGAAACCTACAGGAGGGTAACAACATAATGAACTTTTGTTATTTTGTTAGGAGGGCTGACAGTTACTTTTCCATTTAACTGCCTGACGAATGATGACATGAATCATGTATTTATTTGTCCAGAAACATAAGATTAAGTTATAGTAGAATTCAAAGTGAATTCTAAGTTCACTTAGAACTGAAGTGCAAAACAAGTATAGAAATAAGACATACATGCTACTGTGGGAAGAATTTAATTTTTAAGTAGTTATAGTATGAAAATACAATCAGCAGACATTCAATATATACACAGTTTAACATGCCTAGATGAAAGAGACTTTTCAGAAGTTTATATGAGTATACCTTACATGGAAGCTATTACTTACTTTCAGGACTTCTTTTCTGCCATTGATTATACTCTGCTCTCAAAGCTTTCATTTGCATGACAGGCAAGGAAAACTGTACAAGAAGAAAAGAAGCACCTCTTGAAGTGTGTTGAGTTGCATTGGAGTAAAATGAGATAGAACAGTGTAGAAATTCAATTATCAAGTTTATACAACAGAGGACATCAAACAGCTGGTCCCTGCAGCTGCTGTCCAGCCACTACTCTTCCAGTTTATACTTGTGTCTGGCGTTACTCTATCTGATGTGCGAACTCTGACATTTGTTCATTAAATGTCATGCCATTGATGACTGCCCAGTGCTGCAGTGTATCTAGATCTCTCTGCAAGGCCTCTTGCCCTTGAAAAGAGTCAACAGCATCTCCCTGTTTGGTATCATTAGCAAACTTGCTAATGGTGCATTAAACTCTGGCATCCAGATTGCTGATAAAAATATAGAACAGAAGAATTGAACCCTGAGGAACACTGGTGGTGACTGGTTGCCAACCAGGTACATCCCCATTCACTACAACCATTTGAGCCCTGCCCTTCAGCTGGTTCTTTGTCCAGTGCACATTGTACCTGTTCATCCCACAGTTAGACAATTGTCCAGAAAGATGCTGTGAAGAACATTATCAAAAGCCGTACTAAAATCCAGAAAAACTACACCCACCACCTTCCCTTTGCCCATTAGACTGATGAGCTTATCCTGGAAGGATATCAAATTAGTTAAACAGGACTTTTCCCTCTGTGAACCCATGTTGACTATGCCTGATGATTGCATTCTTCTTTAATTAGCACCCAGTGTAACCTTCTCCATAATTTTTCCAGGTACTGAAGTCAGACTAACAGGTCTGTAGCTTCCTGGGTCAATACAAGTACCTATGTTGGCAAGGACTGCAGTAAGATTGGACGAAAGTTGCTGATGAAGGATATAACAAGACCTTTTCCTCTCCTCCCTATTTTCTATCATGACATGTAATTTTAATTTGATCTTTACTTTTGCAACTCCATTTAATCACTGTCTTAAGAAAAAGCCTATCAAGAGAAGGTTTTCAAGAAAAGCCTCTCTCAGAAGTTTAAGTATTAATTATAATGATATGATGTGCTTCAGTAAAGTTGCAAAGAAACATAAAAACCTCACTCTATACCCAATTAAAATTACACAAAATTTATTTCTACAGATAGGATTTTATCCGAGGTCCTAGAAGCAGAAAAAAAATAATTGTATTTTATGTATTTAAATATTAATCTTCATTTATTTATTCTGATTAAATAGTTTAGAACATAGTTTATTACAAACAAGAGATTAATGTTAGTAATTACAGATCTGAATGTATTCAACAGATACAGCTGAACAGTTCTTTTTGTTAATTTTTCAGTCAAGTGTATTGAATTAGCCATCTGAATTCTCTTACTGAAATCACGTAAGATGGAGATTTATAAGACTTGCCTATTTCATACTTTCCAAATTTGGAGTCCTCATATAAATTCTGTTTTAAATGTTCAGAATTTAAAAATAACTAAACTGTGAGCCAGCATTGCCTTTTTGCACACTCCCCAAAAATTGTGGGCTACAGGAGCTCATGTTCATGCACTCAGCATCACACTGTTTCCAGTTCAAGCACATCAGTTTCCTAATGATATCCACAAGTGGAGAACAACTACAATTTGCAAATACAAAGTTCCAGAGTAAAACTAAAGGGATGCATATAGAGTTTCACAAATTACGTATGCAATGATTAGGAAATAGTCCAAATGGGTATTGAAGTTACTCAGCCCTCCATTTTGCTGCCTATGTTAGTCATTTATCAGGACTAACATACCAACATAGTCCGGACTGCATACAACCTTTTTGCTACACATAAATGCAACTTTTCAGTATCTGCTAGACACATACTTCAGAATACAGTTTCAAAGTTAGTAACAGTAAAGTTGTCATCTTTAGAGAGTAAGTGAAGATAATTTAATTTCCTTCTTTTGGAAACACAGCATATCTTTACAGAAAACTAAGTATTTTGTGGAGAATATAAAAAAAAATAGTCTTACCTGGGCATCTGATTCTGTCAGTGTTTCTGTTTCTAGAAGCTTTAGTGTGCTCTGACACTTGGTAGAAAAAAAAAAACCAACAACAAAACACACAATGTTTACTTACTCTTCCCTTTTGTAAGAAAGGGACATGATGCTTAGATATTACAAGATTTGTCTAATATCGCAATAAAAGAGTTTTGACTTGGCTCCCACCACATCCCTCAGTGCCTGACCCTGAACAGCAAAGGAAGAAATATTTTGAAATCATACTACAGTAAAAGAGTAGAATTTCAATTAATTTAAAATTGATTTTTTAGCAGCTAACAGAAGACGTATCATTTGAGGAAAAAGGCAAGTTATGAGGGAAAAGTTGATATGGGGAAAGACACTGAACAGAAGAAGAATCTGAGAAACTAGGAAAACAGAGTCAAGGACAAGGCTGAATAGGGAAGCTGCCAAGAAACTGACACACTTCCTGCTACTATCCTGATTCTCCAAACAAAGCAATCAAATTATGGTACACATTTTTAGTTTTAACCCATTTAGGACAATATACTATACACTTCAAGTATGATTTTCAGAAGTGTACTACATCAGCTCCCATGACTGCAATGGGATGTATATCAAGTCTGAAAATTCGGACTACCACAGATATCCAAGGCTTCAGCAGGAGACACGTAAGCTCCTTCTTGTTTTATAGCTGTCAGCAAACTAACCTGCCCCATGAGAGGGCAAGATGTATTCCACCAAGCAGTAAAACTACTGAGCAGTACTTTAGAAACCTTGCTGTTAATGTTTTAGAACCAAAACACAATATATAGGATTTCTCCAATAAAAACTGCTAATGTTGACGCAATCATTGGAACATTACATTGTAAACCATATAACCGAGGAGCTAATTCAACGGCTATTCGTTTTTTTAAACTTTTGGCTAAACATGCATGCATCCAGGATGCAACAAACACAAAGTAACAAAAAACCTGGTTTTCTCAGCTTGCTAAAATACCATGTGTTAGCACTTCCTGTATTGTTTTGGGGATGCTGAGAATGAGAAACAAGATAACAAAGATCTTCAACTGAATTCAAAGAAATAAACAGTCTAACTTCCCTTCTAATCTGAAAATTTTGAACAAAGTTCACATCCTCTGAAGCGGTGTCAAACAAAACTTCTGTTGATAATTTATTACAGTACTTCAGAAACCTAGACACAGGATTCCCTGCCACCTGTTTAATATTAAGACAAGTTTACATGTTAAAACAAATTAAAAAAAAATGGCATTAGTTTTTAGATCTAATTCTGTAAAATTATATTTTCACAAAATCTGTAAAAATAAAACCCTGCACTGTGGGTTGTCTATAGTTTGTTCTATTGTAAGTTTGGACATATTTTTACTTCAGTTTTGAATACTTCTATTACTTTGAGTCTACAACTCAGAACTTGCATAAACAGCATATAAAAACCACATAAAATTGTGTGAAGCAATTAAGACTCTCAAAATATAAATTTAGAACTTGAGTCTTCATTAGACTCAGCAGAATCTTACAGGATACACAGCATTCCCTCACACCTGTTTAAAGTTTATCTTTCCTGGGATTCCTGTAAATAAAAATAACTAGCCTTACAATGTTTTTATTAACATACTGAACCATGTATCAAAAGAGATAGATTTTATTCTTGAGGATGTAACTGTGAGTTTGCATGAGCATATGCTAACAACATAATCCTCCAAAGCCTCTTTATCATCCCATTCTCTCTCTCCCTTAAGATCCAAAGTACTTGTGACCAGCTGTTCAATCCCATCTTGCATGAGGCTGAAGGATCCCAAGTCCCACTGTGCTGGTAGTACCAGAAGTAGTAAATTGTTTAATTTTTCCTAGTTTTAACATATACTCTCACTTTAACTAAATCAAAGTATCAGCACACTCTCAGCAAAGTTTCACATTGCAAGGCATTCTTCATCCCTGCTACCACTTCTACCTTTGGCCTTTCTGATGATCTTTTCTTCTCCCTGCCCACCCACCTCCTCCTTGCCCCCTTCTTTACTGGTTTTGTTTCTTTGCAGGGGTGAGGTAAACATGCAGTGAAAGATGGGGGGATGAACAAAAAATGCTGAGGAAGGTTTACAACCAATCAGTCTATCAGTTGTGATTTGCATACCTGTTCCATCTGCTTCCAAAAACTCTCACATTCTTCCAAGATTTCTTCCTTGGCATCTAGAGGAAAAATTGACTCACCAGGGATTTCCAGGAAATGTTTAGCCTAATTGACAAGCAAACAGAAGAGTTATCATGTGGCTCTACAATAATTATTAACGGGTTACTGAATCACATGTATTCGACCTGAAGTAGCAGGTAACAGAGCAATCCTTCTGAATCCAAAACTTTCAGTTAACTCCCCTGTCTTTCTAGATAGCACCCAATCATTCAGTAAACCTAGCTAACTCTATTACTATAGTAAAATCTGCAGATCCTAACATGCTTTTAAAAGTGAATCACAAAGACCTAAATATTCAAAATTGCTTTCATTATCTGCAATGGCAGTTTTTATTTTCTGACAACTTTATTAAAGAAACAATAAGAGAATTTTGCTTCTACAAAGCCATGCTTTTCTTCCATATATCTTTAAAGTTCTTAAACATAGTTATTTCCGCTCTGTCTTCCAGTATATGACCTAATCTATTTCTCCTTATGACAACTTGAATTCAGAATATTTTTGATGAACAAAATTAAAGTGTCCTGCAGGTTACTCAAAAAAAAAACCAACCAAACAAACAAAAGAACCTGAAAGATATGCAGGCAACCAAGGAAAGAGGGCACCAGGACAATCAAGAGAAAAAAAATCAACCTACGTTAAATTAAAAAGTTTGCAAAACTGTTGGGTCAGATAGAAACATAAACAAATTCAGGAATTTAATCCTAGTTAAATCTATAGAGAGATACCAGAATGAAAACAGCAATTAAGAAGGAAAACCAAGAAGGGTCAAAATGGTACTCAAAGGAAAATTTCTGTAAGGTAGAACTATGAACAGGAATTTCCTAGATGTACAAGATGCAGAAAGCCTTTAAAGATACTTAAATGGATTTCTAAAATCACCAAATACTTTGAGATTAAGAAGAGACATTAAAAAGGATAAATATCTGAAGAAGAAATAAATATCTCCACCTTAATGATGCACAAATTCGTGACTCAACCTTCTGTAATTTTCAGGAAAAAAAAAAAGCAGCAAATAATGTTGAAAACCCAAATAATTTAAAATGAGTGAAATATTCAACTAGTACCTCCAAAGTTCAAATATGCCACAGCAGTATGGCTAAGAAAAAAACCAGAATGTCTCATCGAACACTGGGAGCATTCTAGAGAACTGAAAGGGAGCAATACTTAGCCTTCCTGGCAATTTTGTTGCACCAGTAATTAAAAACAGAGCACTAGAAAATCTGGATTGCCATGATCTGATAAGGTCTAACAAGCAGAGATTTTGCAAAGAAAAACCATTATCGTCTTAAGCCTTGGAATGTCTCCAAGAACATAACAAAGAACTGGTTCACATTATTTATTAAGACTTCTGAAATGCCTCCAGCGAAGTTCCCCACAGGGGGCTAATAAAGAAACTAAGCTGTCATGAGTTGCAATGTACTTTTCTTCTCAGGCCAAATACTACCAAGGAGACAAACAAATAAATAATAAGCCCTGAACAGATAATTTTCAGCACAGCAAAAAGGCTAAAAAGCAGAGCCAAGAAGACATGAATGAAAAAAAAGAGAGAAAAAATGAGAGGAAAAAAAAAAGAGGAGAGAGGAAAATAAAAAGGAGAAAGAGAGGGAGAGAAGAGAGAAGGGAAAGAAGAGAGAAGGGAGAGAAAGAGAAAGAAAGAGAAAAAAGGAAAAAAGAGTGTGAAAGAGAGAGGGAAAGAGAGAGAAAAAAATGGCAGGGGGAAGATACAGCCTTTGGGAATTTGAAAGGTGTCTTGGGTGGAATATAACAGTCCTAACCCCATGCTTCCCTGCAATAATACAGTCCAGCAACATGAAAACCTTGAGTGAAATAAGTCTCCGAGTACATAGAAAAAACCCCACCCCCAAATGTTTAAATGATCATAATGATTTTATTGCATACATATTAGGAGGAGATACTACGAGCCTTGCAGCACAAGCCAAACTGTCTCATGGTCCCCAAAACTGTGCTGTTAATTACCCTAATAAAGTACATACAACAAAGTGTCACGTTGAGATGTTTTTCTTCATCGCTTGCAGTTTTCCCTACTTCTGTATGGTAAAATTAAGTTCTTACTTGTACACTTGTGCACCATAACAGAAAACTGACGTGTTTGGGTTTTTTGCGTGTCACTACTATTTGTGTGATCCAGTTTCAAAACGTTATTCCCTCTCACTTTAGAGCTATGCAATTAAGTAAAAAATACATGCCGGGACAGGTGTGCACTGTAGGCTCTATGCCAGCCAAGTGAATAGACAAGCCTTATAGAAAACGTTTCATGTCAATAAATACAAAACTACTTGAAGAAATTCAGAGAGGAGAAAGTAGAGTAACAGAAACCCTAGGAAAACTGATAGGAAGCACAGTAACAAACAACCCACAAACAAACCAACACAAAACTCCACAGAGCCGGACGCTCACTTCAGGAAGGGTAACGGCAGGATACAAACATCATCACAAAAGGTCAGGCCGGGAGCTCCCATTCTCCCCGGCACAAACCCCAGAGCTACACTGGCGTCAGGAAGACCCGCGAAGGGCGGTCACTGCCCGCAGGCCTGGGCTGAGCGCAGCCCTTCCCTTCGCAGGAGCCGGCCCGCTCCCTTCCCCACAGCCCTAACGGCCGCGGCACACCCGCCCGCCCGCCCTCCCTCCGTCGGCGCCGCGGCTGCCCTGCCTCCACGGAGCTGCTCCGCACGGCCCCCGAAACCCGGGAAGCAGAGCCGCCCGGCTCGGCGGCGGGCCGCGGGGCAGCCGGGGCCCCGCGGCGGTTCCCCCCCCTCTGCCCGTTACCATAACGGCTCCGCTCCGCACACCCCGCGCGCTTCTCTGCGCGCGCTTCGCGCTCACTGGCTGCGCCCCGTGGCGTCATTCTCGAGGCGCCCGTCGCGGTCTGCGATGGGGATGGTGAGTGTCGCGGGAAGGTGAGGTTAGCCAAGATGGCCTCGTCCGACTCGGAGCGTAAGCGAAAGGAGCCCGAGGTGGATGTCGGCAGCGAGGAGGCGGAGGCGGCGGCGGGGGACGAGGAGGACGAGGAGGAGCGCTGGGTCGGGCCGCACCCCGGGGAGGCCGCACAGGCGAAGAAGAGGAGAGGTAACAAGAGGAGGGGAGCCTTTGCCCGCCTGCCCCTTCCCTGGGGAGCGGCCCAGCAGGCGTCGGTGGCGCTGCCCGGGCCCGCTCCGGAGCACAGGGGTCGATCGGCTCCAGGCCGCAGGCCCCAGCAGGAGCGGCCCCGGGTGACTCGTGGTTGGGCCGCCATCGGGGGGATGCCCCGCACCCCGGGGGGATGTGGGGAACCTGTGGCCTGGAGCCGTGTCTCGTACGTAAAACGGCCGGGCTGCGGAGAGACTCCTCGGGTGCAGAATTGCTGGCCGGGAACGCTGTATTCTGCGTTCTCTGGAGCACACCCTCAGGCTAAGAGTGCCTGCTTGCAGCGCCTGCATTGCTGAAGCTGTGCTGCTGTCAGCGGTGAGGTTAACTGCTTTCTGGGTCACTGCCCTACGCTGAGGGAGTAGGAGAAGCCTAGGTATTGATGTGCCCGGCAGTCCACAGCTCTCTGGGTATCACTGTAAAGTAAGTTTGAGTTTAACAATGTTCAACAGATGCAAACCTGCTGGTTCAGCAACAGATGCCGCTGTGCAGGTTAGAATGTAAAAATCAGAGTCAAAAGCAGAAAATGAGAACATTTTAGGTGGGCCAGTTAAACAAATAGGTGGGCGCTGCGACTTAGAGTTTAAGCTACGGTACCTCTGTGGGATTTCGAATCTCTTAAAAACCACAGGGATACATTTGGGTTTGGAAAAAGTGAGGTGTGGATGGCCATCTGTCAGTAACTTTAAAATTGTTATATTCTATGATACTATATTCTATGATATTCTGTGTCGCTGGATTTTTTTTTATTTTTTTTTTTTATATGTTCAATCAGCCAAGACAATAGTTGGTTTAAATGGGGGTGTCTGTTTGGGTTAAAGGGGATTTTGAGTACCTTTAGTCTACCAAGTCTCTGTAAGTCCAAGTACAAAGCCACAGTGTAAACCCCTTTTATTATGGTTGCACAAACTAGCATATTCTTGATTAAGATGGGAGTAAGCAGTTCAAGGTGAAAAAGTGAAGGAGAAGACAAGCTAGATACACCTTTATGAAAAAAAAAAATCTTGATTTTACTTTTTATTCTGTTCAGTTCTTGAATTTGAACACGTTTATCTTGAAAATCTGCCATGTGCTTCGATGTATGAACGCAGCTACATGCACAGAGATGTTATTACACATGTAGCATGTACTAAGTAAGTAGTCCTTTTTTTTCCCCACTGTATCTCATTGTCATAGATGTATTTTTGTATATGTTAGGAAGTTCTCATTGTAGAATTTTAATAATGGAAAATTACTGTGTCCAGAGGGGCTATTTTAAGGGTTTCTTTTAAAACTTTAGTTCAAAAGAAAGGGCTTACTGAAAGCAAGATGAAAATTGTTTAAATAGACTAAAAGATGCTCTTAAAATCCTTATTGCAATGTCCAGTATATACAGAAATGAGTAACCTGCATCTGAACAAAACATGATTCAGCAGAACTGCACAGATTGAGGATATAGCTTTCTTCCGTTTTAGACATATACGCACGCACGCACACACACACACATAAGTAAATAGTAACTACTGTGAAACCAGACGTAAAATAGGAGTAAAATTTACATAGTCAAAAAGGATGGTATTATATATTTATTCAGTTCAGGTTGTTGACTTTTCAGAGATCAATAATTTTGGTTGTTATTTTGTTTTGTAATTGTAGGACAGATTTTATTATAACAGCCAGTCATGATGGACATGTGAAATTCTGGAAAAAAATAGAAGAAGGGATTGAGTTTGTTAAACACTTCCGGAGCCACCTGGGTGAGAAGTTGCTTTTTGTTCTCTAAAGGACCTTACTTTCCCCCCAGCTTTGCTCTTAGTAAGAAGAGGAGTGCAGATAAAGAGGCGAGGAGTTCTGGGATTCATTTAGTGCAGTCAATGATTAGATGGCATCTACCTATCTTTATCGATTCCCCTGTCCTGTTACATTTTGGTCCAAACTTCAGGAGGGATAGGCTGAGAATAAAATATATGGGACTCCTCCTGCACAGATCCCATACACCTTTTGCATTGCCTTGTGACCTGTCTGTGGGGAGAATTTCGAAGACATAAGTGAACACGGTACATATCGGAATTCATAAAACACAGAGAAGTTTAAAAGTATGTTGCTTTAAGTAAGGCTACCTTCATTCCTTATTTTTTATGTATTTGTTTGTTATTAATGGTTATTTTCATGTAAAATTATAGCAACTGTAGAGTAAATTCTGCATTGTTGTCATGAATATCAGCTGAATTGCAATTAAGCATTAATAATTTTAATCCAATTTTCTGAGTTAGTAAGTATACATATCTCTTCTATAATATGCTAAGCATTAGATAGGCTGGACAGAAAATGAGGTTATCGTTGCTATTAGAAATGATGATATGCCTGATGGAAAATAAAACAGTTACAGTAAGAAAAAATATCTACTAATAGGTAGTGAAAGTACCATTTCTTTTTAGAGTTATAAAAAAATGTTATGGTAGGTTCTTGATCTTAACTGTTAGCTTCTCATTGCGTACAGAAACAAAATGTGAGAACAAAGTCTACCAAGCAGAAATAAGTATTGTGTAAAACTTACGGAAAGTTCAATTGCAGAGTGATTTTGAGTATTAGGTGTGTAGTAGTCTATAGAGTTCGGCTGCTTTGTGTCTTTTGAGAGATGCAAGGTGAAGGGATACATTTAACATTAAGGGATATTTTTAACATAATGTTTTCAATTTTTTAAAATTAACATCTTAGATGAAAATAGTTGCCATTATAAACTTTCATTTGTGTATATGATTAGTAGTTCATTATCACTTATGTGATTCTAAACATTGATAGGATACAATGTGTTGTGGTTTTGGGGCTTGGGGTTTTTTTGTTTGTTTGCTTGCTGCTTTTTTTTTTTTTTAAATTATTAAAACCAGGTAGCTTGTTTGATCAAAAAAAGGTGGAGAAACAGCTGCGAAACAGGCTTAAACCCCTGTAGGTGTCTTTTTCCTGTGGAATATTGAAACGAAGAATTTTCCTTTCCTATGTGTTAATAGTATGTTAACTTTTTAAATAGGTGTTATTGAGAGTATTGCTGTTAGTTCGGAGGGGGCATTATTCTGTTCAGTTGGAGATGACAAAGCAATGAAGGTGTTTGATGTGGTCAACTTTGATATGATCAACATGCTGAAACTTAGGTAAGTGACTTGGTTCTTGAAAACGTTTGATTGAGATTATAAATGGGAGTTATTTTGCCAAGAGGTAAGTCAGTAATCGGGGGGGGGGGCGGGTTTGAGTTGTTTGTTTCCTCCAGTGAGATGGAGCTGAGTAGGTTGCATTATCCAATATGCATCCAGTGGCTGGCGACTCCCTGACTGAACAGAAGAATTTGACTTTGTCTGCAACAGTACGTGAGTGGAGTAGGTCTGTGCTTTTCCTCAGTGTCAAATACAAAGATGTAGTGCTTCTCAAAAATATTTAGCTAAGCATTTTTTTTCCTTCTGTTTGGCACTGAATTTAAATATTATAACCAACTGATAGTTCCAATAGAGAAGAGATTTACCCTCTATGTATTGTGTTATTTGTTATCATAGGGCTAGAAATTTCCTCCTTCTATTAGAAAGAATGTTACTGTTTTCCTTTGTCTTGCTGTTGTGGAATTTCTGTAGTTACACATTATGTAGTTAAAGAATCTGGGAGAAATAGGAATGGATGTTAATGGAATTATAACAGTACCAGAGGAAAACAAGCTCCATACTGTTAACAGGGGTAGGTTTGGAGAGTTGGAGGATCAACAAATGACAAGAATGGTAGAACTGCTGTTTTTTCCACAAGCCTTATAACATTGGAAAGCTTATTCCTCATAGTATACTATTTGTTGGTTAATTATGAAATTGAATAGAAGTATTAACTTGGGACAGGGAGGAAGCTTTTCAGAATGCCAATATGAAAGTTTATGTTCTCTGTTTTGCTGGTTATAGATTTAGTATCATCCTCGAGATAATATACCTAGCCTATAGGAATTGATTCCCTTTTGGCTATGTGCTGTGGAAAAATTCCAGTTAGGCATAGTCTTTTGGTTTTGCTGGTCTTTTCTACTTAGCAGCCCTGTATTGTCACGACAGAATTGGTAAAATTTAATTTAATGTTAAGAAAAACGTAATTTGATGTTACAGTAAAAGGTGCTTTTTTTCTGTTTGAGAATTCAGGGAAAACTGAGGTAGAATTTCAATGAATTTTGCTTCAGGGATACCCTGTGAATGCTCCCTGTAACAATTTTTTTATAATATGTTCCCTGATTTGTCTTTAAACGATATTTCTCAGCCTCAGTAAGCCATACCCTCTTCTGCCCATATATTTTTTTCCAGATATAATTGGGTTTTAGCTGAAGTGATGTCTTTAATGAAGAAGAGAACAGTATACAGCTGTAATACAAGCATTAATGTTTGTTGCTCTATCTTATGCATTACTCTTTATTGAGCAGATAGTTTCTGTTGACTTGCTTGAGAATTTTTTTCATGGCTGTTTGCTCAGGCTCGCAGTGGTTAACATAAAATCCTAAGTTCTCTGTGGTCTTTTCAGCTCATGTTAACTTGCATTGCCTGCTTTAATAGGTATGTGCTGGTATTCTGCAGGGTTGATTAGCTTTGTTTCAAATACTTCAGATCCTTTTGGTTCTAACTAATCTATACAGTGTGGCTATCAGCAGATTCCCATGCTGTATGCTTCCATCAGTGATTTGGAGAAAGGCAGCTATTTCTGCAGAAACTTTGGGTAATGAGGCATCATATTTATTTACTTATATATTTATTTGATCCTATTCTTTCTAGTGAACCTGAGACAACGTTCTGATTATGTTTCTCTTTACAAGACTCTTTAACCAGACAGGCACTGAAAATCCAAATTGTTAGTGTCTGTCAATTTGTTAGTCCTTCAGTATCTGTTTTGATTTATGAAAGGATACAAAATACAAGTTTCC
This sequence comes from Strigops habroptila, assembly GCF_004027225.2. Classification (NCBI taxonomy): domain Eukaryota; kingdom Metazoa; phylum Chordata; class Aves; order Psittaciformes; family Psittacidae; genus Strigops; species Strigops habroptila. Next base: position 79,391,065 of record NC_044302.2, on the reverse strand, counting down.
TATGAAGACTCTGTCAATTTCTTTGTGGTCTTTCATTTAGTTTCTGAGTTCTGGTTCTCAAAATCTTTGCTTAGAGGCTTTTTTAAAAACAGACACAACCTACATCATTGACCGTATCTTTGGTTTGTTTTATTAGTAGAGTATGTTTTTGCTAGTAGCTAATGAGTTCCTCCTTAAATGCATTCAGAATGCTTATTGAATATAAGGTGATTGTCTTAATTCTACTTACATAGCTTTTGGTTTTGGTTGGTTGGGGGTTTTTTGGCAAGACCTAGTTGAACTGTTCTGTAAGTGCATGGCAAAGGTGCATGGCAGCTTTGAATGCATACAGAATGCATGGCAGATTGCATGACATGCTCTTACATGTCTTCATTTCCACTCAAGATTAATCACTTAACAGCAGGAAGAGAAATGCTATTGAGTCATAGAAGTTGAGTACTAGTCATCAATGCCACTTGTGCTGTTTAGCTGGATTTCCATCCTTATTCTTCTTTTATACCCACCTTCTGCCTTCACATTCTGTCACATCCTCTTTATAAAATGATATGGGAGCAACAGCAATTGGCTGAGCCATCCACTGAATTGTGTTGCTTGGAAAAGCTTGGTTGTAACACTTGGATTTTGGGAAGACAAATATTAGCAAGACTAGTAAATACAGTTCAAAATTTGCTTCTGATTATTTGATTTCAAGTTCATAGCGTAAATGGATTCTTATCTAAATAATACCATTCCTTATTTGTTTTGTTTTGTTTTCCCCTTCCACTCTTCACTGCAGCTACCACCCTGGCCAATGTGAATGGGTATATTGCCCTGGAGATGCCATATCTTCTGTTGCAACATCTGAGAAGAGCACAGGAAAAATATTCATATATGATGGACGAGGAAATAACCAGCCACTTCATGTTTTTGATAAACTCCATACATCCTCTCTTACTCAGATACGGTTGAACCCTGTCTACAAAGTAGTAGTGTCTTCTGACAAATCTGGAATGATCGAGTACTGGACTGGTACTCCTCACGAATACGAATTTCCCAAGAATGTGAACTGGGAGTATAAAACAGATACTGATCTGTATGAATTTGCCAAATGCAAGGCTTACCCATCCAGTATAAGTTTTTCACCTGATGGCAAGAAAATGGCCACTCTTGGGTCTGACAGAAAAGTTAGAATTTTCCGGTTTTTGACAGGGAAGCTCATGAGGGTCTTCGATGAATCTCTGAGTGTGAGTTTGGTTTTGCTTCTCTTCTTTTGAGGCATTTTTTCTACTTGAATTTACTTACTAGCACATTCACCTAAGTTGTCTGTTTCTAAAGCTGAGCTTCCTTGCTATATTTTTCTTGCAGAAAAGGTTTTCCATGTTCTCTTCCTTGCCTCTTTTATTGCTTTGCCCCAAAATTAATTCTTACTGATTTATGTTAGTTACGTAATGAAACTGAGCTGTTGCTTTTCATCTGTGCTTTCATGCTGCTAGATTACTTTTTACTAGAAAGCAGTTGTGGAAAATAACTGTTTCAGGTAACAACATAATAATTAATTTGTCATCTTCTAAGAAATTTGTTAGACGGCTACACAGTTTTCTTTCTTTGCTTAAGCCTAGTATTACAATGTGCCTATTGGGTCATTAAAATAGAGTATTACTTGTTTATTTATGTTAATTCCTCAGTTTAGCTTGAGTGGAGTCACTTGAATTCTGTGTTTTCTAAGGATGTAATCAGTGTTTTGCTAGATCAAAGGTTTAAAATACATTTACATAATATTGTTGGGGTTTTTTTCCCCCTTTTCTTCTATAGATGTTTACTGAACTTCAGCAGATGAGACAGCAACTTCCAGACATGGAGTTTGGCCGACGAATGGCAGTTGAGCGTGAGCTAGAGAAAGTGGATGCAGTAAGATTAATTAATATAATTTTTGATGAAACTGGACACTTCGTTCTCTATGGAACAATGTTGGGCATTAAGGTCATAAATGTAGAGACTAACAGGTAAGCTCCAATGACACATTGAGATAAACGTGTTTGTTTCAAAGTCTATATTCAGTCAAACTTGGTATGACTGTGTGGGTCTCCAATTGTTGTCTCTGTTTTATTTAGGCTCTTTATATTAGACTGTAGATAATATACTGCCATGCTTCATAACGAGTTATTGCAGTTTAAAGCTTAGTAAAATGAACAGAAAACATGGCAAGCGTATTTATATTAAAAATGTGTAATCAATTAATCTCTGGCTAAATGGATGTGGTAACGTAAAGTAAATATGGATCATGCCATTGGGATTTTATCGCATAAGGAGGCTGACTAGTAAATTAGGTAGCAAGTTGGAATTAGAGAAGCATCATAAAAACAATCAGTAAAATATTTTGAGAGAGGTTTGGAATTTTGCTTTGAGTCTTGCAGTCAGAAAGGAGACCTCTGACTGTGAGCAGCTAACAGTAGATACACCTTTTACCATCTTGTACTTCAGGTGTATTCGTATCTTGGGAAAACAAGAGAACATCAGAATGATGCAACTAGCATTGTTCCAAGGAGTAGCAAAGAAACATCGTGCTGCAATCACTATAGAAATGAAGGCATCTGAAAATCCTGTGCTCCAGAATATCCAGGCAGATCCGACAGTAATCTGCACAGCTTTTAAAAAAAATAGGTTTTACATGGTATGTGTGGTTTCTATTTAAATAGCTCAATTATTTTATTGATGTTTTCTCTGCATTATTTTATATTTTTCTGGTTGCACCTTTCCAGTGATTTTTGTCTTGAGTATTTGCAAACACAACTTTTCCAGAGGAGTCCCTTCATATTTCAAGTATATTCAAGGATTTTTTAGCTTGAACTAGCTATAAATTGACTAGAAACAGCTTTAATTTTTTTCATTATTGATCAAGCAGTTAGATAAACTTGGATGGTTTTGGCTGTGTAAATTACAAGTTCTCCAAGGAAGTTACATGCTTTTGTTCTAGTTGAAAAAAACCCCTAGATCTATGTTGATAAAGAAATAATAACTAACTGTGTGTATAAAATAAGTAATAAAAAAATAAAGCCAGAGCACCATCAGGACTCGGTAGCACAAAGGACATTATGAGCAACTAACAAAGACAGGAGTCATCTTCCTGATCACAGTTTAGGTTTTAGGTGAGATGCAATGAGTAAGCCAAACAGACAAACAATTCCAGAGTAGTTAGTAGTTGATCTGGGATGTGATCACCATAGAGGTTAGAGATTGATGTCTGTTGTCTTTCTCTAAATGTGCTTGAATTTGATTGTGTGTTATGCTGGAGTAAGATAGTATACTTTCTAAAGCTTTGTGTGGTTAATCTGTAGTATATAATGGAATATACTACTATGATTTTACACGTGAGGAAAAAACGTTAAGACAACATCTGGAAACATTACTCAGAGAAAACATGACTGCATGCAGGAAGATGTAGTGATTGTGACTTGATATGTAAGTCTACTACTCAATTAAGCAGCTGCTTGTGTACTTGTATATTTATTCTGTGTTTTTCTCTAAGTACTATAACACATTTCTGAGATTTATGCTGTTTTCCATAAAACTTGCTTTTTTTCTGTAGTTTTTTATTCATGCAGTATTGGAGTAAGAGGATTTAGTGTGACTTTGTAGTGAAACTAAAAGTTTTGTGATGAAACTTGCCAGTTTGAATATAACGGAACAACTTGATATTCTCCACTCTTTTTAAAGAAAAGATGCTGAACTGCTGCGGGCTTTCTGTTGAAAAGGGGAGGAAGTTTAAAGATAACAGATTAAAAAGAGTTACTTGGATTTGCATGTAGTTGTACGAGAATTTGTGATGGTGGAAATGCTGGTAATGCACAACACTGAATTGCAAGGATAGATTGTCTATGAATTCTCTTCCTACATTTCAAATATAGTTGGGTGTTTAGCAGGTTGAATAATAGCATTGATGTCTTGGGTGCAGAGTGCTGCTTAAGATAAGGGGAAAAAGAGAAAAACAAACAATTAACGTTCTATTCTTTTGCTCTTAAGTTTACTAAACGTGAACCAGAAGACACAAAGAGTGCAGATTCTGACAGAGATGTGTTTAATGAGAAACCTTCTAAAGAAGAGGTCATGGCAGCCACTCAGGCAGAAGGTCCCAAAAGAGTTTCAGACAGTGCCATCATCCACACAAGCATGGGAGATATTCATGTCAAGCTTTTTCCTGTTGAGTATGTATTTGGTAATTTTTCTGTTATTTCATTTTTTTCTTCCTTCTGTGTTTTTTGGTGTCATTATTCAAGACTTATATTTGAAGCTAGGAGTAATTATTCCCCTTTTACTACTCCCCTTGTTTCCCAGCAGTTTTTCAATACATCAAGCTAGGTCTGTGATACTTGACAAATACAAATAAAGTAGGGTAAAAAATAAGTGTTTTGTTTTGTTTGTTTTTGTTTGTGTGTGGGTTTTTTAATTATTTTTGCCTTTATTGGTTAAGGGGGTTTATTTCTTTCCTAACTTTTGTTCTTTCTCTGAACCATGTATGTGGATAGCTTATGATACCCTTCTGTGTAAGGTATATGTTATTGTAAGGCAGTGCTGTTTGATTCTGTCTTGTTAAAAAAAAGTGATCATGTTGGCAGCAGCAGTAGATTTGGCAGGTCTGTGTAAGCCAGAGGAGTAATAGTTTGCAACTTCCAATCATGACCATTGCACTACATTTTATGTTATTACAGCTTCTTCAAGAGCAACATAAAATCTATGCCAGCATATAATGTTAGTAAGGTATATATCCAAAACCAGGCATATAATTAGATGAGTTTTATGCATGACAATTGCTAGAGTTATCATTATGCTTCTCCAAAAACAAGTTCATGTTTTGTCATAAGCAGAGGTAGGGCAACACATCCTCAGTTCTACCCTGTAGGGCTGCTAGTCTTTTGCTGTTCTGTTCATGAATGTCTTCTCAGATCAGGCCTTAGTTTCTGGAATTTGTAACTGCAGCATATAGCTGCAGTAATGATACAGCCCTTACCAGTGAATGATGGGCCAAGCTACATTATTTCTGACCTTTTGTTTTAATTCTCATGTCAGTGTGCCACTGTATTTGCATGCATAGTATTGTTAGGTATTTCACAGCAATTTTTGTATGTAATTTTATAAATACACTATTACCAGGCTTGGGTATTGTTAGGTTTGTCTTTTCTTGTTCTAGTATTTCCTCCCAGCTGAGCTTTGAATTTAATATCTCTTTTAAGATGAATGTGATTAAAGAAGAGCATACAGGATGTGGTTTTGTATGCCGTTTAAATCTTTGGCCATGTGCTTGTTGGAATGAAGTTGTGAATGACTGTGTACTGCTCAGCAGAAACTGGGGCTATAATCTTGTCTGTTCCGTCAGTTATGCCACTGGTGCTTTGTTCACGAGATAGTTCATAGTATCACTAAGCCTAAGCTAATGTTCATGTCACAGCTAGAGTAACTCTACAGCTATGGACCCAAGTAGGCTATTTTCTCATTTGCTGGGAAAGCGTGTGTGACTGTGTAAAACTGGCAGTGTAGATCTACCCTGGCTGCTAATCCATTTCATAAAACTGGTGGAATTGCTATTGCAAAGGATTTTTATTCTGGCAGCAGATCTCTTGGAAGGAAAAATTCGAGTCACAAAGGTGAAGGGGTTGGTTGAGGGTTTGGTTTTTTTTTCCCCTCATTAGTCCATCAACACTGATATTCCACCTCTTCATCCTGCTTCCAATGTTTGCAAGTATCCTCCTCTGAAGCGGAAAAGGTGAACTGACTCAACTGACTAAAAGTTCTATAATATTAGAAAATCGTATTTTTTGATTTCACTTTTTGTATGCAACACTGGACACATTATATATTTAGCTTAATAGGCTTATAAAGGTAAAAGAGTGAACAACTTTATGCATTCACTCCTTAATTGATTTTTGTAAATAAACTATATAAGTAGAAAGCTGGGAAGGAACATCTCATCAGTGGTGCCTTGAATTAGGCTTTGAGGAAACACATATATTTTCTGAATGTTGTGGTTTAACCCCTGCCAGCAACTAAGCTCCACAGAGCTGCTCGTTCACTCCTCCCTGGTGGGAAGGGGGAGAGAATTGGAAGGGCGAAAGTGAGAAAACTCGAGGGTTGAAATAAAGACAGTTTAATAGGTAAAGCAAAAGCCACACACAGGCAAGCAAAGCAGAACAAGGAATTCATGCACTAGTGCCCATCAGCAGGCAGGTGTTCAGCCATCCGCAGGAGTGTGATGGTTACTTGGGAAAACAAACACCATCACTCTGGACATCTCCCCCTTCCTTTTCACCCCATTTTATAAGCTGAGCATGATGCCATATGGTGTGGAGTATCCCTGTGGTCAGTTGGGGTCAGCTGTCCCAGCTGTATCCCTCCTGACTTCTTGTGCACACCCAGCCTCCTTGCTAGTGGAGTGGCATCAGAAGCAGAAAAGGCCTTGGATCTGTTTAAGCACTGCTTAGCAATAGCTGAACTATCACTCCTGTGTAATCATGCCATTTTGAACTCAAGTTTTTTTGCTTAGAGCTCTGGATTTGAGGAGGTGGGAATTTGTTTCCTTATTTGGTGAAAGTCCTTTCTTTCTACAGTCTGCTAAAACAATGCACAGTATAAAAGAATCTTAGGCTCAGCTGAAATCTTGATGGCCTTGCCACCAGAGTTTTATATTTACTGGAGCCTGTATTTTCTGTTGCATGATTTTAGGTGCCCCAAAACAGTGGAAAACTTCTGTGTGCACAGCAGAAATGGTTATTACAATGGACACATATTTCACCGTATTATCAAGGTAACTTGTAAAAAGTTTTATTTTTGTTGGTTTAGATAATGTACCTTTGTGGTCAGCCCCTTCTGTTAACCCTTTAATTTCCCTTTTGCACAAAGGATTTCTGGAATGGCTTCAGAGTTACCTCTGCAGTCTTTATCACTCACTGTAGTTGTTTAATAGTTGTTTTGTAACTGGCAAGGTGGAAGAAATATGAAAATTGAGAGAAAGATAATTCAGAAATCCTGCTTAAGACTTTGTTTCATGTCAGAGGCATTTCTTGTAAGGCTTCTTACTTCTCTTGCACCAGAATCAAGCTGATACAGCCTAAGTGTTTGCAGAAGGTGCAGGTTATCAGATTTCTGTTCCTTCAAAGGAACAGTGAGTAAGCTTGTTTTTTCACAAGTACTTGATTATCACGTCAGAAGCCCTGAATGCTTTGTCCCTTGTCCAGAGCAATTTAACACTTAGGTTTGTTGAAAGGTTTGAAGTAAGTTTGAAAACCAACGTCACCTGGTATAAACCACTTTTTTAATTTATTCTATGTGATGAGGTAATAATATTTCATTTGTATACAGGGTTTCATGATTCAGACTGGTGACCCAACTGGTACAGGAATGGGAGGTGAAAGTATTTGGGGAGGAGAATTTGAAGATGAATTTCATTCGACTTTACGACATGACAGACCATACACACTCAGCATGGCTAACGCAGGACCAAATACCAATGGATCCCAGTTTTTTATAACAGTAGTGCCAACTGTAAGTAATATTAAAAGCTCAATTGATGGAAAAAGGAACACACTAGTACTATCCAAATAGTACTTTCTTGTTATTTTGCAAATAAACGCTGCACACAATGTATAGTATGTAGGCTTCACTGAAACAGTCCTTTAAGAAGAGAAAAGTATTTTGTCAGTTGTGATCGAGAGGCCTTTTGCCTTTAATTTAAGTAAGGGCAATACCAAATTGCCCTTATATATACCAAATACCAAATCAGGCCTGTTTGCAATTCCATACTACTAGACTATTTAATATAAAATGATGTAAATCTAGCTATTACTTAGATTGTTTGAAGTTTTTTGGTATGGTGCCAGGATGACTCTGTAATAGTGCCTAACAGTAGCTATAAAAGAAGGCCAGTATTCAGGTTTGAATATTTCCTTTGATCTATGTACAGTTTCAGTGCCAAAACCCAGAAATTTTGATATGTGAATCATACAGATACAAAACAAATCCTTAAAGGTAACACTTGAAGAAAGTGCATTCTTACAGCACTTATTTCAAAATCATGTGTCTCATTTTTTCAAAAGCACCCATCTACCATAATTCTGAGGCTTATTAAGTTATATCAGTGCCTATATTCACAGTGCTAATTGGGCATACTCTGTGAACGTGATTTTGAATTAAGTAGTATTCTGGACTGGCAGTTACAATTCAGCTGTGAAAATACTATGAAATACACTATAGAGAAGCAGCATTTCTCTGAACTGAGAATATACTTTAAACTAAACTAAACTATGAAATCCTACTGCATTGCTAGGACTCCATCTCTGTAGTACTTTAAGAAAATAATTGAAAAGGTGAGCTTAAATGCATATAAATATGTATTAGCTGCACTATTATATGTATTAGCTGTTAAGTTTCATAATCTGAACATATAATATCTATCCATGTACAGTTATAGTAGGTCAGTCTCTTTCTGTTTTGGTACCTAACCAACATGCTGCATTCTATTTTAATATGTTTTTTCTTTCTCCTCTTGTGCCCTCAAACAGCCATGGCTAGACAACAAGCACAGTGTGTTTGGACGGGTAACAAAAGGAATGGAAGTCGTTCAGAGAATCTCAAATGTAAAAGTCAATCCCAAAACTGACAAACCCTATGAGGATATCAGTATCATTAATATCACAGTGAAGTGAGACCGAAAAAAGGAACTAGAAAGAGCAGAAACATTTTTGGTAATTCCTAGATGCAGTAAATGCCAGGACAGAGCAATCATTGGTTTTACTGTTTTTAATGTAGCTAAAGTGCCCCAAATCTGTATTTCTGGTAATTTTGTACTTTAAAGTAAAAACATCTGCATGTTTCTTACAAAGTCTGCTGTTTTTCTTGCATCTCTTCTATGCAAAACTGAAGAATAAAAACCCACACCCTGCCTCATATTAGCGTTTATAAAATAGGATCAGGGTATAGTTTGTAGTTTTTTCATGTTTATTTGCATCTTTCAAATCTAATTAATCCTTTTCACAGTATTGAAATCCTTAAGGTCATAAATCCCAAGCTGTTTAAACTCTTCAGTCAATATACATGCATCTCAGATTAAGTTATGATACAGCTTGTTATGACAAGGTATATAATCTACCTTTGTCCTTTAAGAATGGTTGTGTATGTGTCTTCTGTGTCCAGGAGCAAGGATCGACTCTTGGAATGCCAGCATATGGAATCCTGTGCAACGTGTTCGGCATTGCCAGTATTATCTTCTTTCAGTGTTTACTTTTTCATTATTTTAGTCTAGGGTGTCTGTTTCTGGCTTCATTTTTACCCAGTCCTACAAATATTATTACTTCTACTGAAATACTTAAAATAGTAATCATTTCAAACTTCCATCAGACTGCTTCTGATGCAGTCCTCAAGGAAAACCCAGACACGTCGAGCTGTTATGAATCTGTGGCTAGATACTCTCCTGTTACTATGTTGGACAGCTAAATCTACTCTAAATACAGTAACATTAACTTCAGCTGTTGATGTTCCCGTAACACTCAGGACTTTACAATTCTGGTAACTTGGTTCATGAAGTGATGCATGCTGATCAAATTCAGTACCTCAAACGCTGCTACTACTAGGAAGCTTATCTTCACTGAGATAAAGGGATATCATTAGGGATCAATAAGAAAATTCTACAGTAAGTTAAATATAGCACACCTTTATTTTGAAATGACCTTAAAAAAAAAAAAAAAAAGGCAAGTTTATTGAAATTTGTTCTCAAAGTTTTAGACACTTTTATTGAAAAGAATTAGCTTTCTGGGCAACTTAAATTGCAGCAGCTCATGAATTGTTTCCACTGGAAGACCCCTTTCTTTTAAGAACTTTTTACTTAACACCTACACCTACTCCACCAGTTCAGAGTAAGAACTCAGAATAAAACCCTCATGTACCACATAGTCTACAATAAATCTGAAGGTAGCATATAGTAAGACCATATCAAAAGAAAAAACATTATTTTTCACTTAGCCTAGACATACTGGTTTTGAGCTGAGATTCTTTAAAGAAAGTCACAACACAGTCACTGGATGTTGTATTTACTCAATTTCACAATTAAGTCAAAATCCTATGAAAAGTTACTCAGTCTTTTCAAATAATCCTCACAACTGGTAATGCTTCAGTGAGTCCTAGTTGAGGAAATACTCCAATTACATACCACATAAGTCAGTACACTAAACCTAAAGTTCAGTAAGACTGGTGAAACAAGCTTAAATTTATAACTGAAGCAGTTTATATGTAGTATTAATGTATAATACAAATAAACCTCTTAGTGTACCTTACACTGAAGAGTTCACAGATGAATGCAACAATTTCACAGTTACTTCAAGTCATCTTAAATAAATTCCATTTAAGAACACTTTTATGGTAGCATTCCATGTGTCACAAGCAATCCTTTGTACTCAAAAATATGAGTGAGAGTTTTTCCTCTGCCCTCAAAGGTAATGTTACAGAAAATCTAAACTATTCATCTTGAACATTTTGAAGTGGAACTATACTGAGAGGCATGTATAACTGCAGCATAAGCCAGCTCAAATAAAATTACAGAATCAGGATTTTCCTAAAGAATGCATGTCTTCTCTGTTAAAAATATTCCAGGAAAAAGTATCTACCATGCTTAGCAGAACTTGTTCGTATTTTAAAAAAAAGCTGTGAGGGGACAGTCAGCCCTACCTAGGTCTGCATCTGCTTTCAGTACAGTCTAAGCAGACACGTCAGAGCAGCCAACTGCCTGTTGTGCAAGAAGTTACAGGCTCAGAAGCATCAACAATTTTTAGTTCATTTGGTGCAAGAAAAAACACCTTTCACTTCTCTCTAAACTTTCCAAATTCATAAGGTGGTCTGAAGGAAGAGTGAATACCCCTTCTCGGTACCTACATACATATGTAGGCATTGAAGCTCATTTCTCAAACATTTACTTGTAAAGCTTAGTGTTCTTCCAACTACTATTCAAGTCATTACACTTGCTGAACCATTTGCATGCCATTTAAGAAACAAGATAAAACTACAAATAAAAGTGTCATTTTGAGGAAGTAGTTATCTTAATCGCTTTGTCTTGAAAAGAAGTGCAAATGTACTAAATTATTTGTTCATACATTCTTGGCTTTACCTAAGGTATATAGTGGGAAAACGTAAAATTGATATTACAACAAAAGCCATAGCCACAGATAATGGGATACATTTTTGCCTGGTGAGGTTCAGAGCACTCACAGGTAAACACATGCTTTTCAATGTGGCAAAATACCTACCCCCATCTAGGAAACAACACTTCCACTGTGTGGTTCTCCCAATTCACCTCTACTCCAGTAACAAGTGATGATACATGGTTTTGATCTATTGGCCATGCTCTTTGTAGCTCCTCCTGCAACATGAAGAGGTCCATGGCATGGCATCTTCAATTGGTGATGGCTGTGTATAAAAAGGAGGGCAGAAGATACTGGTGCACATATCAGACAGATAGAACTGTTAGCAGAGTTGCACGCGCAGCAGAAAAAGAGAGACTCATCACCTAGTCATTGCAACCTTCCCTAAACAGTGCGACACTCATATTTTATGGGTTTGTGAATGAGTAATCCTTGAAAATAGAGGCATTGGTGACAGTTCCATGTAGAAGACACAGTAAGAACTGAAAATCTAATTATGGAAGGTTTATATCACATTTTAGCATCTGCTCTTCTAAGTGAGAGTTTCAAGTAGCGGATACTGCTTTCACATTGTGTTATTTCATATTTTAAGGCCACTACCTTAGTCTGGAAGCGTAACTTCTATGTAACAGTACATAGCTGGATTGACATTACACCACACTACTACTTTGAGAAGTTTGGGGGTTTTTTTAACTTGACTTCTTGAGGAGCAAGCTTATCTCTAAAAGCAGATTATGTCCTCAAGCATGTACAAAACACTTTCACCTCAATATCACTATGATCTGTCCATAAATAATTTAGCATGTGTACAATTAACCAAAAACCCCACACAACCCCTCTCCCTCAACTAGAAAACTAGTAGCTAAATAGAGCCACAGCCCCATCGCCCTGCAACACTGTTCCCCATGTGTAGGTTACTTTGCCCTGTTATGCTTCCTTCCAGTAACAAATGGTGAAGCTATGAAATAAGGGGGAAGACATTTGCTTTTTGTAGTGTATTTCCCTGTGATTTTCAATGCCACCTTTAGACAAATGCATTCCTTATATATTAAAGAGTAGCACCATTTATTTCAGACTAATAGACAGAGCTGGCTATTCTAATATCTTGAGATGGATTTTGGAATAGTTTCCTGGGAAGTGTTTCTAAACCTCTTAAAATTTTTCTGACACCAATTAAGTACTGTAACTTTGTTATAATTATTAGATGAATGCCAATGCATATTTTATCAGGGAATAATTTTAAGTTAAACAACCCAGTTTCACCAAAGCAAAATTTGAAGGCACCCTTGTAACCAGTCGACTCCATTATTTATAAATGTATCATGTTTCAAAACCACTGTAATGGCACATATTTAATGAACCAATTATCCAGTATTGGATAAAGGTTTGTATTTTTTCTGTAACCACAAAGTTAAATAAGATCCCCTCTTCAGACAGCAGACCTGGCTATAACATCCTAAACCGTGCAAACAAAACAAAACCACAACCTTAAATTGCAGCTGCTGTAAAATTAAGCCACATCCAGGACACCAGCAGCCACTAACTGCCTTGAAAGCCAGTCCAGTCCCTCATAAAGTCCTGTACCACTTTGGGCATCACAACCCTGAATATACCAGCTATGGCCACAGCAGAGTTTGTGGAGACTGAGCAGCTCTGTGATTTCTTCCACTGAAAGCGCACCTGCTACATCCTGCAACAGAATCAGATACAAATAATTCTTCTGTATTACGTTTGAAGCATTTTATTTTTAACCGATGGCTTAGAGAGAAGCTAGAGAGCATATAAAAACTTTCCAAACACAAAAGCCAAATCAAACAGTTATGCATTTACTACTTGCTACCATAAAACAAAAAATGGCTGTTGAATCTACTAAGCACCCTAGCATCACTTGTTTTACCAGTGTTAAGGAAAACATGTGTTTTATGCTTTCCCCAATACCATTCCCTACCCATAGCATAGGGTTCATAAAGTGGAATTTGATACAGAAACTGAGGAAAAGAGTAACAGAGTGAAAAAAAATCACAAGTACCTGTTTATTAGCAAAGATCAAGAGCAAAGCATCCCGCAATTCCTTCTCTGTTAACAATTTTGCAAGTTCACTGTGTGCTTCACTGACTCTGTCTCTGTGACTGCTATCAACAACAAACACCACCGCTATGAAAGAGAGAAAACTTTTACACACATTCAAATATAAACTCTGTAAAATTAGCTTTCAACTTATAAAATTATTTTTTCATTTTTAATTCTCCGTGAAGTTCCTCATAAGAACACAACTGCAATTTCAAATCCAGGAGGACCGAGAAATGTCTTACATACCTCTATACCTTTGACAAAAACCTAGACTTCATCCTAAAACTAGGAAAAAAAGTTTTTTGCCTAGTCTAGCATAAAGGTTGTGATATTTTAACTACTTAGGTCTAAAACCAGATTTACTATGTGTGGATTGAGTATCTCAGTTTAAACCATTTCTTCATCCATTTATACTTAACTCCCACACGACTGTTACAGTTTCCATTAACCAGCTGTAAAATTTACAGATTCAGCCAAATAGCACAGCTTCCTTCAGCTACTGACTACACAATCCAGAGAAGATTGCTATGGAACCAACACAGCAGCAGTAGATTTTACTATTCTCTACAGAGAGGGACCAAGATGCCAGAAAGACTGGAAAGTCAGGGAGGCAAGAGCTAGAGGACAGAATTTAAACTCGTGGTTTTTTGCAACAAAAAAGTCCCCAACACCAAAACTAAACAAAGCTTTCTGGAGGTATGCACCAGGTTAACTGCCTGGATTTCTCTCCAACATACTATTGCTCATGGCAGACATGATTCCACGCTACTGACACTTACACAGTAGTTTTAAGAGGACACATTAATCCCAAAATACAATTTTTAAACGTTTCAAAAGGTGAACCATTTAAAATGTTAAAGTTTGCAATGAAGGCTGAAATAATGCATGAAGTGGTGCACATAAACGGATGTTTGTCATTCCTAAGTATTTCAGATAATTCTGAATGAACTGATGAAAAGCCATCCTTTTCTAAATTAGAAGACAACTATGCAGGATTCACAGAAGGACAGCATGAATTTCTAAGTTGGCACCATTCACATCAGTGTTTTCAGAATCTGTAATTTAGGCTATGATGAGATATTACACTGCAATACCAAATCAGAAGTTACAGAACTTCGTAGATTTTTTTAAGTTGCTAACTAGAGGCTCCTAAAGGCTGAGTATTTTCATTTTGAGTGCTAAACAAATTTCACACCTGGCAAGTACTACTTCTCACTATGCAAACTTTGGAACACTGCAGCTTGTCTGTTGTCAGCTAAAACCAGTTTAACAAAGATTCTAATTTTGTTTGGCTCCATGAACCGTCTGATGGATTTATGGAGAATGCGCCTTTATCATGCAGCAGACTCTATGACCAACTGGATTAAAATTTTTTAGCACATGAATCTAGCAGATGTACTTTGCATTAGATGAACAATTTTCTACAGTTATAAATTATTTCTATTACTAATCTTTTTGGCTCTGAAATACGAGCTAGAAGACAAAATACATTTTAAAAGTTCTATTAAGTCTCACCTTGTGTATTGAGATAATAATGTTTCCACAATGGCCTCAATTTGTGTTTCCCTCCTACATCCCAAATAGTAAACTTCAAATTCTTGTATTCTACTGTTTCAACATTAAAACCTAGAATAAAAATGTTGAAGTTTTACAGTCTCATTCTGCATGAATATAAAATAATCAAATTCTACAGATAAGTCAAACATTCAGAAAAATAATTACATTTAAATTGTTACTACTAACCTATTGTTGGAATTGGCTGCATGAATTCATCTTGCTTTAACTTAAACAAAATAGTTGTTTTGCCAGCTCCATCTAATCCTAGAGTTACAACCCGAATTTCCATTTTTGGTCCAATATGTACCCTGTTGTCCTGGAGGAAACAGCATACACAAAACAAGAGCAAGTTTAGCCAACTCAACTTAGACAACCCCTTATGCTTAAGATACTTATTTTGTCACTATTTTCCAACCTAGTCGATTCTATGATTCTATTTATAAAGTGATTAAATGGATGGATTTCAAAAACAGAAGCCACGATCACCCATCACCTCCAGCAATAATATAAACTAAAAGATCCAGTAATCTCTGTAGCGAATCTGTAACTTCTGCCTGAGTTGTCACATGCCTTTTAGAAAGACAGCCTCTCTCATGCTAGTATGTCTGTACTTGAGAATTTCAAATTCTTTCATCTTTTTTGGCTCAAACCACATGAGGAGCTATCTGTAGCAATTAGAATTCTCTGACTGGAGAACTCTGTTGGTTTTGTAGCTTTTCCACTACACTTTGTTATGCCTCTTCACCTCAAGCCACTTCCAATTCTTTACTACATTACAATAGCAACATTATTAGCATTAACCAGTAATTGGAAATAGTGAAGAAAAACAAACAAACAAACAAACAAAACCCCAAGTCTTACTTGGATGCAAGAAAAGAGAATCAACTTCCTATATGTAGTTTAGACCAAGCTATTGCGAGTATTGAATGAGCCAACACTAACAATGTGATCAAGCTGTATTTCTAATACAAAGCATCAAGCTGTAAATTGTAAAATAAACAACATATGCTAAGATTACTGTTTATCCCTGAAACATATTTTGAAGTACTTAGAAATGCTACCTTGATGAAATACCAGAGTTTCCATCATAAGAACTATGTGACAATAGATTATTCTTGCAAAATCCAGACATTAACAACATCTGAGATAGAAATGATTACATACTAACATATTTCTTAGAAAATATCTAGCATCTTGTCTTGGAATTCTCCAAATCCTTCATTCAGAGCCTTATATATGGCATTTCCCTTCATGGGTTAGGAGGAAGAAACAGCACTATCCATGTTGTTCGTGTCATCAGTGAAACAAAAAAATTTGGTAAAACCTACTCACTTTCAACAGTGAAAAGGATTTGTCCCTCCCCTCCTTAAATCTCCACAACCTTTGCTGCACATGGAAAGTCCCTCTGATCTGGTACTGTTTGAAACGCTTTTTTAATTTTAGAATGGATGCAGCCTTCAGCTTCAAGACTGACCTTTACAGTGATATAATAATAGTTTACAGTTTTTGATCTAAAGATTTCATTGCTGTCTGAAATCTGTTGCCAGGCACAGGCCTTTTAGGTATAAGCCTCACTACAGGTCACAACAGCAGCCGCCAGCACAACAGTATTCAAAAAAACCCAAAACCATTGTGTAGAATGAGAGTTTAAAATTTGTCAGAAATGAGGAAACACAAAAAGTAAGATACTGAAGTAATTATTTTCACTTTACTTTTTCATGGCTGTTGCTATTCTTGTGAAAAATGACATTTGCTTTGGCACCTTTGAAATTCAAAATCTAGGCTTCAGGAGATTTCATAAAAATACCAATCTGTCACAGGAGAAAATTCAATAGAAGCCCCATTTCTTTCTAAAGAAAGCTGATGTGTAGAGACACACTAAAGACTTCTGGGTCCCCCAAGCCATGACCTATTTCAAATCTCCTATTACAGCTTAGCTGGCTGCAACAATTCTCTTTCCAAATGCTCAGAAATTTGCAATCTGAATTTTCTGACTCAGATTAACAGTTCCTAAAAGCAAAACCTGACATCCAAAACGCCTCTCTAGCTTAGCCCTCTAAGACGGAGGCATCAATCAACTCTGAATACACAGAATGTGATTCATCATCCTTGAAATGTGAATGCTGCGTCATTCATGGAACAATGGGGGCTTGCAGAAGAGGTCTTCCTGACCCTACTAACTCTCATCTCTGCTGAGTAGGAAAGGGAGGAGCACAAGTGAGAATCTTGCATTTATTAATCTGACAAAGCAGTTATTACATGGAAATTCAAATACGTAAAACAAATTATCTGGAAGAAATTGCATTTCTGACATCAACAAGGACTGGGATAGAATCCCCATGGAAGCACACATTTCCTTATAGCAAAAGCTTCAACAGCAACAGTTAAATCCTCAGTTGCACTCAGCAACAATAGATCCTATTCTTCTTTCACCCATGCAGAACCAAAAACCCCTACATAAAGTATTTCTTGCTCTTTAGAGTTTCAAACTTATTTACTCTCGTACATGAAAGGTATCACCATTATCGAACTCCAAATAATTTCATCCCTTTCAAAGAAGGGGGAGTATTTAAGTGATACTAAAGGAACAACAAAAAAACCCTGAACTTAGATGCACTGTGTCTAAGCTATCAGTGAATAGCAACTGTAAGCCAAATTAAAAGTTAACAAATTGAAAGAAATACATTATTTTTAATACTACAAACCAAAAGTCATAATAGCATTATTGCATTTAAAAATAGGTGTACAGTTTTCAGGAACTAAAATAATAAACATTGCAGAAGTTATGTTGTCCTCACAAAAAAGCCAAAAATGCATGGAAAAACAAGAGTAGATTCCTGCTCTGAGTTAAATGTATGACCAATGAGGGATGTTTCCAAAGAAAAGTGTTTCCAGAATTCACTATCTTACATATTTAAAAGAAAGCAGCTAACGTTCAAAGCTACTGATGTAGTCGAAAAAATGTTCCTCACACTAATTTTAACAGTGCAATGGTTTTGTTGCTCAAATACCAGATGGCATTCATCATGTGATAAGACGCTGTGGCTCAAACTGATACTTAACTGCTTAAATTAGCTGCAACAAATATAGCATCATAATGAACATATATTATTCCTGTTTTCTTTTAAATTACATTTGGGACTTCAATAAGTGAATAGCTGTCCTTTCACGAGATTAAGAATACCTTTGTAAAAGTGACAGGTATGCTAGCATCCAGCTGTATGTGATCTGCAAGTTCTGTAAACTGCTGCTGCTGTTTCTGTAAGGTCTCTAGCAATCTTGTAATTTCTTGTTTGGCCAACACTACTCTGCAGTCATCCTAAACAGACAAAGAAAACAAAAGCATATCTTTCCTGTAGTAACTTACTTAGAATAACCAAACACAATGTAAATATGACAGCTAGAAATAAAGCGTTTTAAATATAAGTACTCTAGTTAAAAACTCACATTTACAGAATAGCTATTTAAAACTTCAATAAAAATGTGAAGGCCTTGTTGTTCTTCCCTAATACTAACAGATATTAAATAGTTCCGCAGTCTTAAAAAACTTTCTTTGGCCCCTCTTATTCCTGTAAAAATATACATTATAAGATGCAGTAAGATATATAAAAAGAATATTTATGTATCATTCTATATTCATATATCATTCTATACATATTCTATACATTCTAATATGATATATTATGTATCATACTATATTCATATATCATTCCAACAGCTGGAATAGAGCAGCTGTTTTACAGTATTCAGCAACACAGCTCAGAAAGATTAATAGCCATCCATTAATGATGGGAACACTTGCATAGTTAAAAGTACATCCGACTAAGAAACCAGACAACAGCTCTAAACAAACAAAAAAAAGTATCAATAACACATTAATGAAGTTATTTCTCACACTCAGTTTGCTACACATAGTATTTACTTCTTGCTATATACTTCTATGCACTAATAGAAGTAAATAATGGACCAACCAGATATTTTCATATAGCCACCTTCTTAAACAGGTTTAAGATTTTGAATTACTTGTGTTAAAACTGCTATGGAAAATTATTTAGTCCTAAACCAATTTTTCCTACCAGCCTTGTATGACAGCTACCTTCAAACACCTATGTTGGTAATTGCAACTATAAAATACTTCTCAAAAATCTTGTAGGGGTTTTTTTCTTTAGTTTTCTCTCTCCTTCCCAGTAACCTCACAAATAACCAGAAATTACTCCAGAGAAGAGAATCATGCCACAGCATGACTTCCAGCAACTGGAGAATTCAGTGGTTTTGTAGCTATTATCGTTGTCTAACACCCCCTTGGAATGAATACTTCAATCTCATGTTACATCATTATTGTTTTAACACTGTAAAGGAAATAAAAATGCAGAGTACCATCTAACCTTTCTGTTTGTAACCTAAACTTAATTTGAAGTTTCACATATCTTGCCATATGTTACAGCTCAGTTGTGGACAGCCAACCCACCTGTTGTAAAGTCTTTTCACAATGAAGGCAAGCTGTTGAAACCTGCGACAAGAGGATGGTCATGTCTTCTTGCTGTTGCCTTAGCCAAATCAACTTCTCTCTCACATGAGCGTCAACAACACTAAGAGCCATTTCTTCCTGACGACAAAGGGTTTCATGAAGATCAGAAAAATAGGCTCGGACACATGAGCGAGCGTTCTCTGCAGTCCCTGGTACCTACAGTGGTGCAGTCAGGAGATCCAGGTGATTAACGACACTGGTTGATTCCAGAATTAGATTTTTCATTCTATTCCAGTTTCTAACTTATGTTCACATCTGCTTGGCTACATCATAGTTCGAGTCTCAGTTATACAGAAAGTCTTATCCACCCTAAGACAAAGATTGCTCAAAAAGTTACTCCAATAATCAAGCAGTTTATTTTTATGTATACACAAATTACTAAAATCGACGAGGGAAGAAAGCTTCACAGCACCCGAGAACAGATGCAATCTGTTCAAGTACTTCAATACTGTACTAGCAGTTATAGGGCTTTCCCTACTGCCTCCCTATTTTCATGTAGCCTAAACACATTTTAACAAACTGTAAGTTCTCCTCTATCTGCTCGCTTATGCCTCAATACCAACTTGGTAGAGAAAGAACTTAAGGTCTTGTCTTATAAAAACCCACGTTTCATTTTCAAAGAAATTCCTTATTTTGTTTATTACAAAACGCAAGTATTCTGTGCATGTAAGGGGGGGGGGAAATGGGGGGAAAAAGCATACATGTTCAGTATGGGCCATTCCAACTCCATCTTCAACTATTTGTTCTCCTCCTTCTATATGCTGAACAATTCCAACTAATTTTCTGGAATAATCTGAGATTTCTTCCGTGAACGTCCTTATACAGTGAGCCATGTCTAAAATGGATGCACGAATCTGGTTTGCTTCTGGTTCCAAAACAGAATGCTATTGATTAAAAAGCAATATATCAAAGATCAGTCATAAATACCTTCCTTAATCATATTTTCCATTTTATTACATATATGTGTGTGCGAGTATGTATAGGCATGTGTGTCTATATATAGGAAAGGCAAGTAAGAATTTAAAACCATCTTGCAACTTAAAATGCAATCAGGATTTACAAATTATGCTGGGACTAAGACAGGCATCTACCAATCACACAAGTAAACATATAATTTTGCGTGTTTACCATAATCATTATAAAAAAAGAGTGGTTAGACTGCACCAGGATGGGTGAACCTAGCTTTTGCATGATGAAAACAACTTTCAGAACTGGTGACTCAATGCTGTGAGAAGTTCAGAAAAGCAGCAGATAAAGTGACTCTCCATCTTAATATATAAATAACTTATTGTAGTCTTAGAAATCATGGTTTTTTTCCTTGTAATTTTACCATGGCAGTTATGTGAAATGAAGGGAAAAGAACAGTGTGATGTTACTTCTATAAAAATACACCAAGAATCTACCCTCCTTTCTTGTTTTTCTTTTGTAATTTAATTGAATAAATAATTATGCAAGCACAACTAGAAACAGCTTATCAGCAGTACCTTATGACCTTGATGCTTCCCATATTCTTTGCAGACACAACACATAAGAGGACTCGCCTGACAGCCCTCTTCTAAGCAAACAAACTCAATAGCATGCACTTGATGTTGGGAGCACATGGTCTTCTCATGAGGCTTATCAGCAAGAGGTACACGCCTGTGTTTTGCTAGTGTCTTTGTAGAATGAGTAAGCTGGGAGCAGTCTGCGCACAGATGAGTGGCACAAACAGTGCAATATACGGATGCAACGTGGGCTTCATCTTCATCACAACGAATGATACTCTAGCAAAAACAGACAAAAAAAAGACAAAATTGAACTTGTTACCATTTAATCCCAACAACTGAGGAAAATTAGAAGACCAGTCAGCAATATAAGCCTGAAAACAGACTTTAAAAGTTACACACTAATAAATACTTGGACTACTTTGAAAACTTGATTTTAAGTTCTTAATACATTTTTTAAAAATAAGAGCCGGTTTTGAGACAGGAAAATACATAATGAAAAATTATCTTTTGTAAATAAGTAAACTCAGTTTTGTTTCGTGGTTAGAGGATGTTGAGCTTGGTGGTTTTGAACAACAGAAAAGAGTAAGTAACAGAAACGAGGTGCACAGTAATCAGCCAGAACTGGACTGGTGGTAGTTGGCTTGACGATGGGACTTTCCAGACTTCAAGTTCAGCCAAAGGACAAGGCGATGAAGAGGAAGATGATGAAGAAACAACCACCAGGGGTCCCAAAGACCACTACCATAATAGAGTGCGCATGCGGGAAGAATGTTCTAGAAATATGATGTAATGTATACGTGACTTCATAAATATGCATGTAACGTAATGAATATGTATGATTAACAACAATATAATCACAGTTTGTTTGATGCTTGGACGGCACACACTAGGAGGAGCTATCCCCCGTGTTCCCTGGCGCCGCAATAAAGTATACCTGTTTGTCAACTTAAAACTTTGTTGGAGAGTTCTTAACGAATTCTACGAATCAGTTTCCTTTACAGTTAACTCCAATAAATTATTATAGAATTATTCAGTGATTTTATAAATCCAAACTTCGGTGAAAAAGTTGTAAAAGTTTGGAGGATAAAATAATTCAGGCTCTAGTCATTTCCTCCAAAGCAGTCACTACTGAACAATGAATTAAAGTTACAGACAGACAGACAAAACACCAATGAACAAATAGGCACTTAGGGCAGACAGTTATCTATTCCTAAAATGGCACTGCATGATATTTTTTGCATACCAGTTGTTAACACTGCAATGGTTAAAGCAGCTAGTTTTGATAATGAAGTACTATCACATGACATAATGATATCAAATGACTATAAAAGCTATCTACTCCAGAAGTTGAAGTCTTTAAGAAGAGTTTCTAATAAGTTTTAGAAAACTGTCCCTAAATCACTGTAACTAAAATATCCAAATGAATAACCTTTTCTAGAAACCTTAAAAGCCTAAAAAAGGGGAAAAGACTATGCATGTTTGGCAATACCTTTTTTTTTTCTGCTTCAGTCAGTACAGAGTAGCATTTAATTATGAAGCAATTAACTGAAGCCTTAATACTAGATATTGAAAGAAAACAACAGCATTATTAGTGAAATTACATTTGGCAAACAATGGATTTTCATTTTTTTCTACCTAGAAAGCAAATACAATAAACTTTCACTTTTTAAAGTTCAGTACCTCTCCAGACAGACCAATGGCTTCTTCTGTGGTCCCACACTGTCCGGCAGGTCCGTTCTGCAACCGTTCCAAGAGTTCCAACAAAGCAAAATTTTTTTTCAAGCCCCAGACACCAGAATCTCCTATTTTTGAAGAAGAATGAAGGGGAGGGGAGGAACAAATACGTCAAGCAAATACCATCGTGAGAAATTCCACAAACCACAGTTGAGATTCTCACAGACATTAAGAGCACATTAACTACAGAGACACAACCACTAATTTTTCTATGTAAGCTCACACTACCTTTCCATCCTCTTCCTTCCATCATGGAACTATTTAATATTCATGCAGATCTTCCCTATTTAAAAGATGCCAAGACTACTAAAAATTTACAGAAACTCAGTAAAAACACTTGTAAAATAATTTGCAACAGCTAACAACTAAAGACTGCAAGAAGCACAAAAACTCTCATGTGTATCATAGAGATTAATATTTTGCATAACTACATACAATGAAAATTTCTACTGTACTAATGGAAGCTGTGAAGAATTCATATGGACAAACCACATATTCCCTGAATCACAGGATGCAATGCCTATTGCGGATCTCAGCAAAAACCTGAATAAGAGTTAAAAAAATATTCAGAAAGACCCACATAAAATACTATTTGATATAGTGTCCTGGTTTCAGCTGTAACAGTTATTTCCTTCTTCCTAGCAGCTGGCGCAGTGCTGTGTTTTAGCTTTAGTCTGAGAACAGTGGTGCTAACACCGATGTTTTAGTTGTTGCTCAGTAGCGCTTATCCTGATCAAGGACTTTTCAGTCTCTCATGCTCTGCCAGTGAGGAGGGGCACGAGAAGACCTGTGGGAGCAGAGACAGGACACCTGACCCAAACTAGCCAAAGGGGTATTCCATACCACAGCATGTCATGCCCAGTATATAAACTGGGGATAGTCACCTGGAAGGGCAGATCGCTGCTCAGGTTGGGCTGGGTATTGGCTGGCAGGTGCTGAGCAATTGTATTGGGCACTCTTAAGAGACATCTCTTATACAGTAATCTACATCTAATGCAGAAAGCATGAAGCAACTTCCTCTCAGCAGAATTGTTACATATCAAAGAGAAACTCTGCTGTACTTTACTTGGATGTTATCAGACATTCCTCAAAAGGGATACTTGCCATTTTCAATGGCTGAATACACAGACTCTGATGTACTCCTCAATATACAGCACCTAGAAAGTTATATCTGATTGACTGCAACAGGCCAATTAGATTGCTGAATCATAACTGCATACTTTTGGAAATCAGAATGACCAATTACAGATAGATTATTTGAGAACAGAGAGGTGCTTTTAACGTAGCTTAGCATCAAATTCACTACGAATTTCCAGAATGAATGTTAGTTCTGTGTGTAGGTTTGTTTTTTTTTTTTTTTCCTCATTTAAAATTGGGGGCAGATCAACTTTTGAAGTTGTCTACTGCCCACACTAAACCCTTATTACTGTACAGTTTAGAATCAACTCCTAATTGACACTAACAAGACTGTTCATATATAGTATCAATATATGTCAACACAGGTAGAGGGTGTAATTAATTGCTAACAATTCCTAATTTGGAAGGGACAAGTAAGGAAAAGCATGTGCTCTTCCTCCAGCCTCAATGCTATGATGAGCTCTTCTGCTGTTGTCACAGGGATTTTATTCACCAAAATTGGTACAACACCAATATATAAACCAACCCAAACCAATCCAAATGTTAAAATCTCCAAATATCCTATTTTCCTAATAAATATCTCAGAGTTAACCCATCAATGCTATGATTGTGTAAGATTATTTTACCAGCTCTTGAAACAACATATCTGAGAACAAACTCAAGAAATTACTTAATTATAGCCAACATTATTGCTGAATACTAACAGAGCATTTCTTTGGTGCAGTGAAAAGAAGGTAAGATATGGACATTAATTTCACCCTTTGCCCTTACCTCTTTGACAGATATTCACATAAGTGTACAGAAGATACTAATTTCAGGAAAAGAAAAGGGGTGGGGGCGGTGTTGCTAGCTTTGATTATAATGATTAAAGGCACATCACCAGTAGTATTTCCACAGTGGAAATGCCACCTTGTATTTAAACAGAATTGTAGGACCTGAAATTGACTCATTTACTTTATGACAGAACTTTTGAACTGTGTTTGTAAGAAAAGGTTGCTGCAGTTACTTTTTAGAGTGTGGGACAGCACTATCTGTATATAACTGCATATGCATGCTGCTTTTGTAATTCAGCATTTTTTTCATGCTTCATGCAAACATATCCATCTAAGACTATGAGCTAAACATAGCCCACTCCTGCTATTCACTTTAAAAAATAATACATACTACAGTTCTTTATTAAATTCAGGTATCTGCTTTCCTCAATTTATGCTTTGCTTCAAACATGGTCTGGAGAACACAATTTCAGAGTAGAATGCCAGATCTGGAAAAAATGTGCCATTTTACTTTTCCTCTCATAATCCAGATGGAAAGACTAGTACAACAGCAACTGGAGCCTGAAGCTGGTTCCACATGATGCCTAAAAACTCCTGATATTTTCAGTCCACATATCTGGTGTCTGACAGAAGTCTGCACCTGACATGAATTCAGAGAAACTGTATCCCACACGTTTTCCCAAAGAGAAAGCCCAGGCTACTTGAGTTGTCTGGTTCTCCTGTCATTTAATAAATCCTAAACTATGCTGCCCTGTAGTGGTCTGGTAGGCATATACCCCCTGCATCCTTCTGGAATTCATATGTCATCCTACTGATCCTATACAGACATTAAGCCTTCCTTCTTCAATACTGAGATTTATGAAACACTTAATATTTGGTGCATCATGTTCCAAATGAATAGACAGAAACCAATTATTATGGGTAGCAGGCAGATATAAAAACCAGTAGAACAAAGTACTCATCCCACATGCTCATGTTTCATTGGTCCTCAGCTTGGCACACACAGCCAGAGAATAATCAGTGTTTTCATGATTCTAAGAATATGGATCTTCAGCTCCCGCAGGAGTCTGGATTTGTAATACACAGAGTATACACTGCTATAAAGGCTCTTTGTAAAATTACACAAGCACCATTTAAATATAGTCACAGCATAAAAGGCAATGCTGGTGTGGGGCTACATTTTGGACTTATGACCAAACACTTAGCTATTGCTGAACAGCACATACACAGTATCAAGGCCTTTTTCTGTTTCTCATGCTGCCCCACCAGCGAGTAGGCTGGGGGTACACAAGAAGCTGGGAGAGGACACAGCCAGGACAGCTGACCTCAACTGATCACAGGGATATTTCACACCATACGGCATCGTGCTCGGCATATAAAAGCGGGAGAAGGAGGATGAGGGAACGTTCAGAGTTATAGTGTCTGTCTTCTCAAGTAACCATTACATGGAATGGAGCCCTGCTCTCCTGGAATGGCTGAACACCTGCCTGACGATGGGCAGTGGTGAATTAATTTCTTGTTTTGCTTTGCTTGTGTGCATAGCTTTTGTTTTAACTACTAAACTGTCTTTATTTCAACCCACTTTTGCCCTTCTGATTCTCTTCGCTATCCCACTGCAGGGGAGTGAGTGGATGTGTGGGGTTGAGCTGTCCACCACGGTTAAAATACAACATTCTCTTTTACTTCAAGAGCTACGAAACAAGAAAAATGAGACTGGCTTTTATCCTAAGACTTCAAAACTTGTTTGAAATACATGCAAGTGCTTTTACTACCCAACAACATTTCTTTTGCAGTACCGTTTCAGAGCAGAGCTGCATTACATAGCTAGGCACAATTATGTGGAAGACCAGAACGCTCACCTGCCAACCATTTTCCATCAAAGCAGAGCAGAACTAGCAGTTTCATGAGATGCATGCCACATCAGGCCAAAGTGAGGGCAACAATGCTACGGTACCTCTCAAGAGGGATGTGAACAGGAACCAACATATCCACACTGTATACCTTACTGGTTTGTGTAGCTTCCATTTTTGCTACATTAAACTTTCTTTCCTAGGCATTCTTCCTCTCAGTTTAAACCATCAACTGTAACATTCTCAGTGGCCAAACTCAAAACAGAAGTTATGTACCTCACAGGCAATGTTCAGAGAACAGATAAATGGATGAATACTGGTTTTCTAAAGCTATAAATGGGAGCATATATAAGCTATTCTCCCCTCCAACACCCTCCGCCAGTATGAGACAACAATGACTATCCGTTTAAAAAATGCTTAACAGTAAAACTATACATTTTAGCAAACCTGGAAATGGGCCTATCAGGATGTTGATTAGTAACTTTAAAATTAGGTATAAAGCAAGGGCATGCCAGTGCACTCTCCAGTCATCAACCAGTTCCACAGTGAAGCCTTCTCTGGTACAGATAGCATTACCAACACCCAATATAAGATCACTGCACCCCACAAAATAAATTGTGAACTAAATAAAGTAGTATTTTAACTTTTGTTTGTCAGAGATCTTGAAAGGATTTTACAGAAGCTATGTTCTGGTTCTCCACAAGTACAGTTAGCACCAGCACAGTCATCTGCCTTGATATATTCTGACTTCAGAGCTTAGTTATTTTTTAGCTCTGGCACTCCTAGCAGAATCACAGTGTTTTTCATAACACAGAGCAAAGAAAAGTCACCTCTTATTAAAACCTGAAGAAATACAGAGCTCAATATCAACTTTTAGAATGTAAATTATGTCAAACCAGTTTGTAACCAAGTCTGGATATGTTGACACTGTATCAAGACAAATTTCTGGACACTAACTCCCAGAAAGCAAAGCACAGAAAAGTGGCTAAATGGTTCTTCTCTACAGTGTTTAGAACAGCACTGTCTATAGCACAACCTTCAGTTACTGCAATGTATAAAATACGTTAACAACACACCAATATAATAACTGCTGATACTAATGTGGACCTCCTATCTCCAGATTAGCTACTAATCCAGATAGCCATTAATAGCAGAGTATATAAGGATGTACGTGCACCGAAAGGATAAACCTACTTATGAAACAGATTATAGGAAATTAGTATTTAAGTAAACATTGTCTTAGCCTTTAAGCAGTCTGAGAGAGGAAGACAATGTTCCTTCGGTATACTTTCTTACAAAAGTATTTTCTTTCACAGGTTTTAATATATATATTTAAAAAAAAAGCCAAACTAAGAAGTACTCTGCTCAGTTTCCTCAGTTTACATTCTTATATCTGATTTTAATCATGTTAGTTCTATTCCATGTCTAGCATGAAGAGAAAGCCAAGCCAGAAGTCAAAGCAGAACTAATTTACTGAAATTTAGTGAACAGAAAAGATCAGAAAAGATACCTTTGTAGCTATTCTGTGCTTATTTTTCCAGTTCATAAAGCTGCCAGGAGAAACAAAGTTATGCTGCTTTTACATTCTCTAACTTTTTATTATATATCCTGAGATTTGCTGATCCATGTTACACATGGTTAGTGCACTGTAAGTCTTGGACACAAATGGTAAAAACAGGCAATGCTTACTTATCAGCTATTAATCTACTAGAACAGAACTCATAACCATATAAAACATACATTATCATACACAAAGTCAGGTCTCATTTCATGGGGATCTACCATAAAGTTTATGTATTTGAGAAAAAGCAACTTTGTTTCTTTTTGCACTAAATCTACTATAAAATTGCTATGTACTCAACATACTCATTTCAGCACATCTCATCAAGTGTTCATTTTATATTTAAAACACCTAAAAGATGAGTTGTGCAAATACGTCTATTTTCCTGGACTTTAGCTCAAATTCTGCTTTGGTCACTAGACTCTTTTTTAAAAGAGTCTAGTGATCTCATCCTTATGCCTACAAGGGATGTTTGTGCCCATTACAAAAACCACTACACAATCTGGCTGTCTCTTCTCAAAAGAAGAAGACGACATGAATAGCAGGAAGCATGTCAGCCAGGAATGAGACAGGGACAGAGTGGAAATATTAAGACCAACTTCAGCCAACGAAAGAAATGCCATTTTCAAAAGCATAAAGCTTGTCTGCAAAAGGATTATAAATAATACAAGGAATAAAGCAGCAACTTTCGTTTAAATGTCTGAACAAGCTGACAGAATGTTATAGCCACATTTTCTCGAACAGTATTTTGAAGCTTTATCTTAGCACTCAAACACTAGAAGAATATATAAATGTAAATGATACCAATGGAATGGGCTCCACGAAAGGTGCTAACACCTGCATACATTAGTTCAATGAGTTCTAAGGACAAATAATTTCAGCCCCGTAATGTGAAGATGGCAAGGAGAGTTCACCTGAAGCTGTAAACTGTTCAAGGCTTCAATAGCAGAGCTGCTCAGCTAACATCAAAAGCCACAGTCTCCAAAGCTGTTACATAGGACATCCTTCCAACATTTCCCTGGCCCACATAAAGAAACCAACCCACTAATGCAATCAGGGAAGAAGACAGAATGCAGTTTGCAAGACATAATTCATCTCTTCTCCCAAATTAAGGTATTTTAAGGAAAAGGCTTTAAGAGTAGTCTTTTCTTCTACAAATACCATTTTATAGATTTTTTTCCCCAAATATACTGTCCGAGCCAACATAATCTACAAAATATATGGCTTCAAAATTTTGAAAATGGAAAAATCTTTTCCATTACATTTTCCTGGTTAAGGAATGTTAATCCAGCTGACGATAATCACTAGACAGCTTATATACCTTCAACACATACATACTCATTTCAAATTCTCCACTAGAAGATTAATCACAGGCAACTTCATTAAAGAACTTTCAAAAACCCCCCATACACCTATGTTTAGTCTACTCTGCAAAGTGATTATGGCTTTAGTAGGCTCTAGTCCTACGAGTTTATTACTAAATATTTCCTCTAATAGCAAGATTTTATGAACCATTTCTTTGCTAAGCATGACAACATGATGTGGTGCCAGTTTTCACTTGCAGATTCCATAATTCCAGAAAACCTGCTTTCCTGTGCAGTTATGCATACACATAAAAGAGACAGGCCAATAAATTTAAACCAAGTGTTCACTTCAGAAGAGAAGAAATACAGCCATACCTATAAATATATAGATCCCTAAGTATTACTTTCAAAAAGTTCCCAAGATCCACTGGGAAAACTTGGATGAATATAGGATTAAATGATTTAGTAATAAGGAAAACAAAGGAAAGGAAAACAAAGGAAAAGGAAAACAAAGGAAGGAAAAAAGGAAGGAAAACAAAGGAAGGAAAGGAAAACAAAGGAAAGGAAAGGAAAACAAAGGAAAAGGAAAGGAAAACAAAGGAAAGGAAAGGAAAACAAAGGAAAGGAAAGGAAAACAAAGGAAAGGAAAGGAAACAAAGGAAAGGAGGAAAGGAAAACAAAGGAAAAGGAACAAGGAAGGAAAGAAAACAAAGGAAAGGAAAGGAAAACAAAGGAAAGGAAAGGAAAACAAAGGAAAGGAAAGGAAAACAAAGGAAAGGAAAGGAAAACAAAGGAAAGGAAAGGAAAACAAAGGAAAGGAAAGGAAAACAAAGGAAAGGAAAGGAAAACAAAGGAAAGGAAAGGAAAGGAAAACAAAGGAAAAAGGAAAGGAAAAACAAAGGAAAGGCAAAGGAAAGGAAAACAAAGGAAAACAAGGGAAAGGAAAAACAAAGGAAAACAAAGGAAAGGAAAACAAGGAAAAACAAAGGAAAGGAAAAACAAAGGAAGAACAAGGAAAGGGAAAGGAAAACAAGGAAAGAGGAAACAGGAAAAACAAAGGAAAGGAAAACAAAGGAAAACAAAAGGAAAGGAAAACAAAGGAAAACAAAGGAAAGGAAACAAGGAAAACAAAGGAAAGGAAAACAAAAGGAAAACAAAGGAAGGAAAACAAAGGAAAACAAAGGAAAGGAACAAAGAACAAGGAAAGGAAAACAAAGGAAAACAAGGAAAGGAAAACAAAAGGAAAACAAAGGAAAGGAAAACAAAGGAAAACAAAGGAAAGGAAAACAAAGGAAAAACAAAGGAAAGGAAAACAAAGGAAAAACAAAGGAAGGAAAACAAAGGAAAACAAAGGAAAGGAAAACAAAGGAAAAACAAAAGGAAAAGGAAAACAAAGGAAAACAAAGGAAGGAAAACAAAGGAAAACAAGGAAACAAAGGAAAGGAAAGGAAAACAAAGGAAAACAAAGGAAAGGAAAACAAAGGAAAACAAAGGAAAGGAAAACAAAGGAAAACAAAGGAAAGGAAAACAAAGGAAAACAAAGGAAAGGAAAACAAAGGAAAACAAAGGAAAGGAAAACAAAGGAAAACAAAGGAAAACAAGGAAAACAAAGGAAAGGAAACAAAGGAAAACAAAGGAAAAGGGAAAGGAAACAAAGGAAAAACAAAGGAAAAACAAAGGAAAAGGAAAACAAAGGAAAACAAAGGAAAACAAAGGAAAGGAAAACAAAGGAAAACAAAGGAACAACAAAGGAAAAAGGAAAACAAAGGAAAAACAAAGGAAAAACAAAGGAAAGGAAAACAAAGGAAAACAAAGGAAAACAAAGGAAAGGAAAACAAAGGAAAACAAAGGAAAACAAAGGAAAGGAAAACAAAGGAAAACAAAGGAAAACAAAGGAAAACAAAGGAAAGGAAAACAAAGGAAAACAAAGGAAAACAAAGGAAAGGAAAACAAAGGAAAACAAAGGAAAACAAAGGAAAGGAAAACAAAGGAAAACAAAGGAAAGGAAAACAAAGGAAAACAAAGGAAAACAAAGGAAAACAAAGGAAAACAAAGGAAAACAAAGGAAAACAAAGGAAAACAAAGGAAAACAAAGGAAAACAAAGGAAAACAAAGGAAAACAAAGGAAAACAAAGGAAAACAAAGGAAAACAAAGGAAAACAAGGAAAACAAAGGAAAACAAAGGAAAACAAAGGAAAACAAAGGAAAACAAAGGAAAACAAAGGAAAACAAAGGAAAACAAAGGAAAACAAAGGAAAACAAAGGAAAAACAAAGGAAACAAGGAAAACAAAGGAAAACAAAGGAAAACAAAGGAACAAAGCGAAACAAAGGAAAACAAAGGAAACAAAGGAAAACAAAGGAAAACAAAGAAAACAAAGGAAAACAAAGGAAAACAAAGGAAAACAAGGAAACAAAGGAAAACAAAGGAAAACAAAGGGAAAAACAAAGGAAAACAAAGGAAAACAAAGGAAAAACAAAGGAAAACAAAGGAAAACAAAGGAAAACAAAGGAAAACAAAGGAAAACAAAGGAAAACAAAGGAAAACCAAAGGGAAAGGAAACAAAGGAAAACAAAGGAAAACAAAGGAAAACAAAGGGAAAACAAAGGAAAACAAAGGAAAACAAAGGAAAAACAAAGGAAACAAGGAAAACAAAGGAAAACAAAGGAAAACAAGGAAAACAAAGGAAAACAAAGGAAAACAAAGGAAAACAAAGGGAAAACAAAGGAAAACAAAGGGAAAACAAAGGGAAAACAAAGGAAAACAAAGGAAAACAAAGGAAACAAAGGAAACAAAGGAAAACAAAGGAAACAAAGGGAAAACAAAGGAAAACAAAGGAAAACAAAGGAAAACAAAGGAAAACAAAAGGAAAACAAGGAAAACAAAGGAAAACAAAGGAAAAACAAAAGGAAACAAGGGAAAACAAAGAAAACAAAGGAAAACAAAGGAAAACAACGGAAAACAAAGGGAAAACAAAGGAAAACAAAGGAAAACAAAGGAAAAACAAAGGAAAACAAAGGAAACAAAGGAAAACAAAGGAAAAACAAAGGAAAACAAAGGAAAACAAAGGAAAACAAAGGAAAAACAAAGGAAAACAAAGGAAAACAAAGGAAAAACAAAGGAAAACAAAGGAAAACAAAGGAAAACAAAGGAAAACAAAGGAAAACAAAGGAAAACAAAGGAAACAAAGGAAAACAAAGGAAACAACAAAGGAAAAACAAAGGAAAACAAAGGAAAACAAAGGGAAAACAAAGGAAAACAAGGAACCAAAGGAAAAACAAAGGAAAACAAAGGAAACAAAGGAAAACAAAGGAAAACAAAGGAAAACAAAGGAAAACAAAGGAAAACAAAGGGAAAACAAAGAAACAAGGAAAACAAGGAAAACAAAGGAAACAAAGGAAAACAAAGGAAAACAAAGGAAAACAAAGGAAAAAAAAGGAAAAAAAAGGAAAACAAAGGAAAACAAAGGAAAAAAAAGGAAAACAAAGGAAAACAAAGGAAAAAAGGAAAACAAGGAAACAAAGGAAAACAAAGGAAAACAAAGGAAAAACAAAGGAAAACAAAGGAAAACAAAGGAAAACAAAGGAAAACAAAGGAAAACAAAGGAAAACAAAGGAAAACAAAGGAAAACAAAGGAAAACAAAGGAAAACAAAGGAAAACAAAGGAAAACAAAGGAAAACAAAGGAAAACAAAGGAAAACAAAGGAAAACAAAGGAAAACAAAGGAAAACAAAGGAAAACAAAGGAAAACAAAGGAAAACAAAGGAAAACAAAGGAAAACAAAGGAAAACAAAGGAAAACAAAGGAAAACAAAGGAAAACAAAGGAAAACAAAGGAAAACAAAGGAAAACAAAGGAAAACAAAGGAAAACAAAGGAAAACAAAGGAAACAAAGGAAAACAAAGGAAAACAAAGGAAAACAAAGGAAAACAAAGGAAAACAAAGGAAAACAAAGGAAAACAAAGGAAAACAAAGGAAAACAAAGGAAAACAAGCAAGTCTATCTGCTGAACTGTATAGGTTAAATGACCAACCAAAAGCATCCATAAAATCCACAGTTAGTAATTAAGGAACTCTGTTCAATACAGGTAGCTTTATGCCCTCATTATACAGCTTTTCCTTCAACAGAACTTTCTCCTGGCAGTGATCCTGTAACCTAGATTTAGATACTGAACAGCTTCCTGAGACTACTTTATTAAATGGCAGAATGACAATTGCAGAAGTGGGTGAAAATGGAGCTCGCTTTCTCACATGCCCTCAGGTGGATGGTACCCTGAGGTAACTACTGGGTGCTTAGAGAAAGACAACAAATGCACAGATACCTCAAAGAGAGGCCATGATGAGCTACACTCCACAAAACACTCGATTTTTACATGCTGGAAGCAATCGTATTTCTCAAGACAGTTCTTATGGACCTAAAAGTGGCTACAACCCTCTTCTGCCCCAAATCACCAGGCAGAATATTTTTATTCACAGAAGTTCTTTTTTTCCCTTTCAAGCTGTTTTGCTTAAAATTTTCTACCTGTCATTTTTTTGAGCAACTGCTGGTGACAGCATATCGTCCTGCTTTGTAGTACTAGTCAGTAGGATGCAAGTCTACTATCCTAGACACAAAAGCTGAAGCTTTTCTTCCCTCTTGCTATCTGTAGGAGTATCTTACAAGTTTAATAACACTTCACTGTGTTTCATCAGGAGCTCATCAGTAATATGCAAAAAGTAAAAACTTCACATGTTTTTATAAAGCTTCATTTTTGTTAAACCTGAAACCCACATAAAATTACGATAGGATACTTTCAGATGCTTGGGAAAAAATGCACAACAAAAACTAAGACGTGACAAGTTCCCATTCGTAATAAAATGGCTACTTTTACTTTACAAGATATAAGCAGTGGTCTTGAGCAGAAATGTTTCACAACAGCAGGACTGAGCCTTCTGGTCTAACATTCTTCCCCTTAAAAGCAAACTTTTAAGAAATCCTGTGCAGCTGTACAATCATAGATATGAAATAAAACAAATTGTGACTCTTTTAACCACATCTTCTAGACCGGCAATCATTCATGATGCTCATACTTACCACCTCCCTCCCTGCTGAAAACAAACCCTTCTTTCATATGAGACTGGTATTTCTTTTCCTGACTCCTATTTCCAAGAAAGCATCCCACACAGGGCCTGAATACTCTTCTTAGTTTGGTCTACAATCTAGCAGATTCTCCTACTGCAAAGTAAATTCTTATTCAAGTGAATTTGTTATTTAAACACTTCTTCATGGATTACTAGATTAGAGATCTTGTTGTCCAAGGATTCACCTCCTTCCAACAGCTTCTTTCCCTGTGCTATCCAAAACTGCTGGAGCCAGTTCTATTAATAAATTCTTGACTCAAATTCTTCTGACAACTTGTCTTCTCTGTAATGCCATGTTGAATAGGCAATTCTTAATTTGAAGGAATTGTAAGCACATTTTATCTTTTGGATAAAATAAACTTCCACCGTTGGATAAAAGTTGCATCTTATTCTTTCAAATACTGTCTGCAGACACTCCTACAATAGGGGAATTCCTGTTGACAGCCTGCCACTATCACTTAATACATACATAGAATTACTTGACATTTTAAAAACAGATTTGTTATCACTGATACTTCTCTCTGTATCACTTCATCATGAATCCGGACAAATCTGTTTGTCAAAGAAATTACCTATTTAATTGCCATCATTAGTGTTTAGGACAACAGGAAACTAACATCCTGTCAGGAACCCTTAGACACTAATGTCAAACACAGTAGTCCCTTTGTAAATACAGGTGTACAAAAAGACTTTGAGGTATAAAGCTTGCAAGCCCAGGTTCAAAAAGACAAAATCCTGACTTTCTTTTTCTAAGATATCTATTTTACTAGTGCTTAACACTGCTAGGAGCTTTTCTGAATAAAAAGGAACACTGCACATTTATTACTTGGAAACGTTATCACTAAGTGGAGCGCTAAGAATCTATACATAGATTTATCTTTCAGATATCCTTGGCTGATAGGTTTTAAGAACTTTAGACTT
This sequence comes from Strigops habroptila, assembly GCF_004027225.2. Lineage (NCBI taxonomy): Eukaryota > Metazoa > Chordata > Aves > Psittaciformes > Psittacidae > Strigops > Strigops habroptila. The sequence goes on along the minus strand of NC_044302.2, from coordinate 79,355,869 downwards.
ACATTTTCTTACCTAGTTCAGTAACTTGTCGATCAAATGGACAACGAACTGCTCTGCCATGAAGGGGAAGCCGGGTAAGACAGTCATGGCAGACAGTATGGCCACACAAAAGCAGCCGGGGAACTTTGTCACCTTGCAAAGAAAACACATCTTCACAGACTCCGCACTCAAGAACCTATAATTTAAAGAGAGACCATATTTGCTTTTGAGCTGATGAAAAAGCAAAACATAATAAAGTAAGCCATATGACACAGCTTATTTTACAGAAGTTCCTGCAACCACAGCAGATAGGCCGAGTCATTAATTTTGCTTTGTATACACAAATAATGATCATAAGAATTATATTTAAAAGATAAACACACATGAACAGAAGATTTTAACTATTCAGCATCCCACCTGATCACCACTAGTTCTTGCCCGCTTCATTTAATGCACTGCCACAAGAAAAGCCCACTGGTTAAGCACCACAACTAAGTAAGCAGAAACATCCTCACAGGAAAAGGAAATGGAGGGCAAGACCCTGCCAAAGCAGACTATCAGCCGGTGGAGAAAGTTTCCATTCATAGCTGATGCACATAAAACGTCAGTCATACCAAGTTAGCCATTTATGAAGCTACAATTGCGCAGCATCGAGGTAGCAGGAACAAACAGCAGGGGGCCGGAACATCTTAAACCACTAATAAAAAGCAAAATTAATCGTCATTCAGGAAAAAAAAACCCTCAAAAAAACCCCCAAAAACTCAACCAAAAAAACCCCAAAACCCCTAACTCCCCCCCAAAAAAACAATCCATCGGACAACAGCGTCACCTCACCACCTTTGGGAGCCCAGGCATCACGGTTTATCCGAGACTCCGCCCCGCTCCGAGGCAGTCACCCTTCCCTCACACTGAGGCCTCTCGCCTCGCAGCCCGCTCCGAGGCACCCCACGGCAGCACGGCTCTGCGCCAACGGGGCGGGGAAAGGGCCTCCAAAGCGGCCTCCCGGCTCGGCTCGGCCCGGCCCAAACCGAGCCTTGCCGCCTCAGGGGACGCCTCCTGCCGCGGAAACCCCACACTACCCTTCACCCCAGCTGGGCCAGGGACAGAGCAACCCCAGCCACCACAGCCTGTCCTGCCGCAGCAGGCGACTAAACCGGACGGCGCGAAGGGCCGAGCCACCCTTCTCACCTTCACTGCGGCGCCAGCCGGGCCGCGGCCGCTGCCCCCGGACCCCCGGCTACCGTCCGGGCCGGTACCAGCCACAACCCTGTTTACACCGAGGGCCGCCATCTTGGAGGCGGGCGAGCAGAGCGGCCCCCTGCAGCGAGGAAGTGGGAGCCGGCGGCCGCCCCCTGCCTCAGGCCCCGCCCCGCCACCGCCCCGCGCCGCCTGCGCCCGCCGCCGCTGCCTTTTCAGGGCCTTCTGGGAGTTGTAGTTTCGCCCGTCGCGCTGTGCTGGTGAGTTGCATCCTGGGACAGCTGTGTCCGGGTTCGGCGGTGTGCGCAGCAACTGGGCGCCCAGGGCAGGATCGTCCCGGCTCCCTCGGCCGAGCGTTTTCGTTTTCCGCCACCGGCAGCGTTTTGGCCCGCAGAGGTGAAGGCTGGCACCATGGACGTTAACCAGCCCAAGCAGGAGCACTTGCTGGCTCTAAAAGGTACTGCAGCGCGGCCCGCCGAAGCCCACCCGCGCTCCCGGGCCGCAGCCCTGCCCTCGCCCCGCTCCCTGCTCTGGGGCTGGCACTAAGGAGCGAGGCGAGGCGGCCGGGCTGCGGCCGGCGGGCAGCGGAGCGGCGCGGACTCCGGTCGTAAACCCTTCCCGTCCGCTTCGGAGGGGAGGCCGGTGCTTTCCCTTGTAGAAGAAGGCCGAAGGCCGAGGAGGGCGCGGGGCGGGAGGTGACGGAAGGTAAAAGGAGGCGGAGGAGGTGTGGTGGCAGGCTATTGTATGTGTGCACTTGTCGTGGCGGGGCCGTCGAGGTCGTGCGATGTATTTGCATTTTGCACAAGGCTTTCAGCAGTTACAGGGGGAAAAAAAAAAAAAATAGAATGGTTTGAGTTGGACAGGACCTTATAGATCATCTGGTTCCAATCCCGCCTGCCATAGGCAGGGATATTTTCCACTAGACCAGGTAGCTCAAGCCCTGTCCAACCTGGCCGTGAACACTGCCAGGGATGGGGCAGCCACGGCTTCTCTGGGCAACCTGTGCCAGCGCCTCACTACCCTCACTGTAAAATACTGTTTTAATTTCCAGTTCCCTGCTGTCATTTTTGTTTGGTGTCGTGCCGTCACTCCTTTAATGGTTTTGCCCCTTTAACCTCATGCTTAATGCACAGCTACTGGGCTTGCATCCTTGATTCAGGAATCACAAATAGCAAAAATAAAAATGTCTCTTACATACTTTGCAAAACTAATACAGCAATCAAGAGAGCCCTGCAAAGAACTTGTTAATTTCTGTGGGCATTTGGGTACCAGTAAGTCAGCAGTTGAAATGCTGAAGGGTCTGAATCTACTTTAACTTCCTTTCAATCATCAGACATAATATTTACTTTCTTTTTTCCTAACTGTTCTTATTTATAAATATGTGCTGCTAGTTAAGAAGGAGTAATATATAGTTGGTTAAAATCTCAGTTCTGCAAGCATTCTAAATCAGTGTGGCTGCTCAGATGGATAAAGTAGTGCAGGTGTGTACATGGTTTCAGAGCCCATCTTATGCCCATTTACGAGTTTTGCAGTAGTCTTGGAGAGAGGCTTTTAATGGTGTCTGCATGTCACTGTAAGATAATAACCATAATTCAAAGATTAACAAGACCTTTTCTGAATAGATGTACACACACGCAAAATGAAGCCAAAAACCTGAGAACACGGATCATCAGCAGACATTACAAACACATTTCAATGGTAATTAATTCAAAGCAAAAAGTTTTATGACGGGTAATTTTGCTATTGTAAGAAATCAGTGTAATCCTTTGGCTTAGATGGAAATTGGTGCAGGTTCAAGGCTGATTTTGCAAAAGGAGTAAGAAAGGTATCAAGGTTTCTTTGCGTTGTGACCATTTTAAACAGAATCTTGACAGATAAGCAATCCTAGATCTTACTGATTTTAATGTTATTGTGTATTGTTGATCTCTGGCAGGGGACCTAAAATGATTGCAAACTTGTTGGGGGGGGGACGAGGATAGGAGAGCAAGAGAGTGCATGTAGTGTTAAGTTTCATAGTGGCATTTGTAGGTCCATATCCTGTCCCCCCATCCCTTCTCCCCACACCCCTGGAATTTAATCTTTGCATGAAAGAAGCAATGATGTATAAAAGTGTAAAGTCTTTAAGGGCTTAATGAGTCTTTTAGTTATTCTAAAAGTCTAATAAATTTAGGAAGTATCAGGTCCTTAAGTTCAGGACTAAAAGTATGGCTGCATGTGTTGCTCAGAAGCTCTGAGGTTAAAACTAAATGTGTAGTTCCGATGTGAAATGGAAGCAGGCAACTTTAATATGCCCAAAGAACTTCTCTTTTAACTGGTGACTGTAAAAATTGGTGTATCAGTCAGTACTAGTTCAGGAAGGGTTTTTGTAACACGTGTTTTCTAGTTGCTTCATATGCCCTGGCTTAAATTTTGAAGTGTAGGAGGAAAAAGCACTTAGGGAAAAAAAAAAGCTAGGTAAATTTAAGAAAATAGGCACCAGTAATTGTATGTCTTTTAATATATATCACAATAATACAGGAAGAATAATGACGCATGGATAGCAAGAATGAGATATTGACAGTAAAAGAATACTCTTGGGAAGGTCAGTGTTGAGGAAACTGTGCATACAGATAATGTTCAGCATACTGAAGTTATGCTGGTAATGGTGGAGTACAATTGCTAACATTCAGACTGGATAAAGTAGAATGTTCTGATACATATCTTGCTTATTTTTACAACATAATTTTGGGTTTTTGGTGGTGTGGGGTTTTTGTTTGTTTTGGTAGTGGTGTTTTGGTTTGGTTTTTTGGTTTGGTTTGGTTTTTTGTTTTTTGTAAAATATCCTAGCAATGTTTTTCTTAATATGGTAGTATCTTATTTTTTTATAATACTTCTGCTTTAGGTCCTGTTTTCCACTGATCTTTGCAGCACGGGGCAAGCAAGTGCTTATAAATAAGATGTTTCAGTCTAGATTTGAGAATCCTAATCAAGAAACCATTCCCTTTCTTAAGAATAACTGGATTCCTCCTGTACAAGCATGGAAGTGGTCTTGCATTATCGACCACATCAGAGAGATCTAGTAAAACTGCAGAACTTTGCAGAAGCAGCAGTGAAGGAGTTTCCCATTCGTCGGTTACCAAGATTTACACCCTGGTTTCCAAATGATTTATACAGACTTCCCCTCAAACCAAAAAAGCAGCCACCTGTTATTTCTTGTGAGGAAGCAGAAGAATTAAAACGACTTTCTACACCTTCAGAATGTGTTACAGGAGCTCCTGATTGTGACTGCACAAAGTACCTCCTTGAGTTTCAGTCTAACATGAAACACAAACAGACTTTAATCCAAGCACAGACTGTTCACAGACCAATTAACTTGGAGAATCAAGGAGAGCCATCACCTAATGGAAAACAAAAATTGAAAAGGTCTTGGAGTGTCTCTCTCCCTAGCCCTAAGCTTAAAGAAAAGATCCTTCCTTTATCTCAAGAACTGCAAAATAATTTGGAAAGACTAAAACTGCATGCATTTTACAGAGCAAAGTGGACAATTGAAGAGTCTATTTGTAATAATGAGAATTTGGAGGACATCTGGGTAAAGCTGAATAGACTCATCAAGCAGAATGAATTGCCATCTTGCAACGCTACTATCCAAAGATCTGTGGGACAGATATGGATTTTCTGTGATATATTGTACTGTGAATATGTTAGAAATATTCTTAGAGAAAAGCTAAGCCTTACTGATAAGATGAATTTACTCGTACATAAATTTGGAATTATATTTAGTTTGTAATCTTAAGATGGAGATAAAATTGCTATCTGAAGTACTGGAGTTTTAAAGCAGCTTAGGCTATACAAGCTTTAGAACAGCTGATTAATTAATGAACACATTAATTTCTGATTAATGAATTAATCAGAAAACGCCTGACAATTTGCTACAGTTTTTTTAGCTGTAATAATTATTTATTAAGATGAGCAAGTTTCTGCTTGGCTTAATACTGCATTTTATAGCTTTTCTTTACCCTGGTGGTCTAAAGGACAAAAATTAAAATAAAAATTCCAGACTATTATGGCAAGCTGTGTCAGATAATAAAATTAATTTCAGTTAAGCAAAGTCCGTCCTCACTGTGCTTCTTGGAAGTTAGGAGAAGGAAAAGTAATTTAAGTGAGTTGCTATAATTGCTATAAAGGTTCTGTAATTATTTTGACACTGAGACTTTCAAGATATGATTATTTCCTGAAAGTAGTGTATGTGGGTTCTTCAATGAAGGCATAACCCTCACATGAAATCAGACTTACTTCTATGCATGTATAAACTGCTTTAGTAACAGTTTAGCACTTGCTGGTTTATGACTTCGGTAATGAGATTCTGCCCCTCCCTTCCCCTGGATGTTTCTGGTCTTCTATCTCTAATTATATAGGGGAACAAGAAAACACTAACTTCTGGCTACAGGTCAGGAAATTAAGAAATTGGACTTCCATTTGTGAATGTTTATTTGTTGTCATTGTGGAAGGTAAAGGTCTCCAAGGCTTTTAAAGCATTTTATGTTAATGAAAGGCAGAATTCAGCATGACTTTTTTTCACCTGAAAGAATAAATTGTTTCAAGGCCACGCTGTCCCTGTCCAATCAGGGGGTCAGTAAAGCAGTTAAATGGCGATCAGTATAACTGTAAGGGTATGTATTTATGTTAGGCACCCCTACTAGCTCCAGATAATTTTGCTATAGGTGGAGGTCAAGGTCTGTGACATCTGGAAGAGGAGGAAAATAAGTGAATGGTATTTGTAGATTGTTAGATTATCATTAACATTGACGAAATAAAAGTGCATATAAGCATAACAAAGATCTCTCTGTGTAAAACTAAATAAAATCCCCTTGGACTTTTCCTTATGTTTTTCTTTTGATGACATTGTTATGTCGGAATAATTACATTATTATAGACATTACATATCTTCTTGTAGCTTAAAGTTAAGGATGTTGCTCAGTGTGGATCATTGACATGTATTTCTAAACTTTGACTGAATATTAAGGGAGTCTTATATTGACATTTGGGTGTTTGAGACATTTGGTATTACCACTTAGCAAAATTGGTGTAAAATGCTGTCTAGAGTAACTTTGAGTCATTATTAGTTTTAAAGCTTGTATAGCCAAGTCATTTCACTGAAATTATTTTTCTGATCTTAACACTAATAGTAACAAGGTTTCTTTGTGCATCAGCATTTTGAAAGATATAATGGAGTAGGATGCAGCGTGATTCAAGTTTTATTTAATGATGTATTTTGTGTCCAGGATATTAGAAGAACAGACCCGAGAGGTTGTTCTGCAAAGATAGACTATTTTATAATATTAATTTAGTAGTCCTATTAAATATGATAGTCTACATATCTTAATTTGTGCTTTGACTTCATTCCATGATCTATTCATTTATTGTCTTGAATGTGAATAAACTTGATCTGTTAGTATTTCTGTAGAAACAGGCGGCAAGTACTAGTTTATATGGGCTTACTGTAAATTTGAATAAAATTAGGTAACTTCCAGTAATACAGTCTCACTATGCTTATTTAATTATATTGACAAAAGAGCTAAACAGACGTCTTACTAAACAAAAGGACAGGTTGGTGTGACTGTTCAGTGGTAGCTGTCAGCTTTCTGCTGCTTTGGGTTGGCTTGTATGTGAATAATAATTATAGAATCATAGAATCAACTAGGTGGGAAAAGACCTTTAAGATCACCAAGTCCAACCATTACCTCAGGACTACCAAGATCACCACTAAACCATATCACTGAGGGCCTCATCTGCATGGTCTTCAAACACTTCCAGGGACAGTGATTCCACTACTTCCCTGGGCAGCCTGTGCCACTGCCTGATTACCCTCTCTGTGAAGAAATTTTTCCTAATATCCAGTCTAAACCTTCTCAGGCACACCTTGAGGCCATTACCTCTTGTCCTGTCACTTGTTACTCATGAGAAGAGAGCGATCCCCACCTCACTACAACTTCCTTTCAGGTAGTTGTGGAGAGCAATAAGGTCCCCCCTGAACCTTCTGTTCTCCAGCCTAAACAACCCTAGTTCCCTCAGCCGTTCCTCATCAGACTTGTGCTCCAGACCCTTCTCCAGCTTCGTTGCCCTTTTCTGGGCCCTCTTCAGCACCTCAGTGTCTTTCTTATAGTGAAGGGTCCAGAACTGAACACAGGATTCAAGGTGCATGTTCTTGTGAACCAATACAACCCACTACACCCAACTGTATATCAAAATAATTAAATCAGAGGAATAAAGCAAGAAGGAGCAATGGCATCACCAGAGCTCTTGGCTCTCAGAGTGGTAGGGAATTTGTTGTTTTGAAAAAGACCAGGTGATCCAAAAAAGTGTTACACTTTTTCAGACTGAGATTTGGTGGTTGTGGGGTTTTTTTTGGTGGAGAGCAAGACAAAATTGTACTTCTAAAATAAAATTTAAAAATACCTTTTTTATTGACCTGTGGTTTATTTTTCTATTTTTGCAGTGATGAGGCTAACCAAACCTACTTTATTCACTAATATTCCAGTGACTTGTGAAGAAAGAGATTTGCCAGGTATGTCTTTTCTACTGATTGATTATTATGTGTGTGTTAGCAAGTTTATGCAAGGTGAGCATCTGAGACTTAGATATGGGAGGAGTCTTATAACTCCCATAGACAGTAATCTGAAACAGCAGTATGTTTTATGTTTGGTAATGGCTGTAGGAAGATACCAAAGTGCACGCTACAACTCTTCACCTGCAGTTTTGAAAGCGTGGTGATGTTGTTGCAAACACATCATCTCGAAGTCTGAGTAATTTAACACACAAGATAGAAGGTGCTTGTGAATGAGATATGTGTAATTGTAGGAAGTTTGGTATGACTGTCATCTTTATCTGGAGAAAATGCCTTGGTAATTAGAACCAACACATGAATGTTCAATTGAGAATTATTTTGCAAGAATCACTGCTTTTGAATTGTGTTATGCTTGGTGTACAGTCATGTGTTGAAAATCCCTGGGTTGTTCCCCTGTTGCAGTCTAGAAGTCACATATAAGAAAGAGGCAAAGGAAAGATTCAAGAAAAAAGGATTGTTTGGAAATACAGAGCAAGTAGAGGAAGAAAGTAAGTGGGGTTAATTAGTTCTGTTATATAACGTGCTTTACTCAGGCAGAATTTCCCTTTAAGTTTAATGTTGAGATTAGCGTTTGGGATTGTGCCCTTCAGTATATATACTGAATGATTTATTGGACACAAGTGCCTAAAAGTAAGTTGTAATTTCTAGGCAGGCCTATAGATGTGTATTTCTTCCCTAAACAAGTTGGTTGTAAAAGAAGTATGTCTGAAATAAATTGCAGTAAGTGATTAAATGTCATAACTTAAATGTAAACAAAGCTTTAGATTTAGCAAATGTTTAGATACTAGCAGTTTGATATTTCTACAGGTAATCTCTTTAACCAGCTCATGAAAGATGATCCTTCTACTGTAAAGGGAGCAGAAACTTTGATGCTAGGAGAAATGCTGACTTTGCCTCAAAATTTTGGGTAAGAACAAATTATTGTAACCATAACATGCAAGGTTTAGGATTCATTTAATGATGATGTGTTTATTACTGTTATTTCTTTTTGAACATCGTTATGCAATGAGATTCTCAGTCATCTTAAAAATAATCTGTGGCTTGATTTATAATGTGACGTAATATATAAATGTGTGCTGCCTGATGTTTCTTGTCCGTAGCCTGACTCTGAATGTAATAAGCATTGAAAATTGAAAGAAATTTGCAGCTGTAGGTGAATTATTAATGTAATACACTACTATAAACCACATGTGATACTGAGAGTTTTCTACTGTGATTTTTGTGGGTACTGTAAGCCGTCTTCTTATTCTTTTAAGATTTTTATCTAGAAAAAAGAAGTCTTGATCTGTTCTTTTCTGAAGTTGTTTGTCTTAGAAGGACAACCTTTAGAAGTATGGCAAACGTATGTGTGTATGTGTGTGTGTATATTTATTTTCATTAGAACTTAAAGGGGTTTCAGTGAAATATTCTGGTTTTTTTTTAAATAACTGTTACTGAACTTTTTTTTTGTAACACAGAAATATATTTCTGGGAGAGACATTTTCCAGTTACATTAGTGTACACAATGACAGTAATCAAGTTGTCAAGGACATACTGGTAAAGGTATGTGAAGATAAATCCACTTACTAGATATATAAAAAAATAAAATATGTAGAGTATGTTTTCTGACAATATCTTGTGTGGTTAATGTAAATATATGGACTTCCGGAAATATCTTTTTCCAATCCAGAAAACGTACCTGGAAATTGGAAACAATAAGACATAAAAATAGAAATGGTAATAGAAATCTTTAAAGATTAAAATGAAAAACTAGGTTTGTATTAAAAAAATTTGATGTATTCAAAGCTTCTCTGGAGAATTGGTGTAATAAAAACTTCCACAACCAGAAAATTGGGAGTTATATTTGCTTACTTGCACTTACACTGATGTCATCAAAGCAAGTCTCTGTAAAGCATGCATTGACTTGTATTTTACTTTGTGCTGAACAAATAATACATTGAGAATATAAATTCCAGAAGTCATTGTGGAACTCAACGTAAAAGTAAACAGAGATTTTATAAGATGCATATTAAAGGATTGGATTGTTTATGTATATTTTAAAATTTGTCTTTAGCTTTGACAAATAAATAACTCATCATTATAACTTATTTGTATTATATGTATAAAAGCATGTAGGGTACATAATGCTCAGTGAAACCTAGTACTTAATAACATAAGTTATTCTTTAAATTGCTTTAATGAGATGCAGTTCTAACCAGTGCTTTGGTTTTCTGTCCCCAGGCTGATCTTCAGACTAGTTCTCAGCGCTTGAACCTTTCAGCTTCTAGTGCTGCAGTGGCAGAACTTAAACCTGACTGTTGCATTGATGATGTGATCCATCATGAAGTAAAGGAGATAGGAACACACATGTAAGGTTTTAAATTTTTCTGTGATTAAATGAGCTTAAATGAAACTGCAGCCTATGCATGCTATTCTGTTGTTGCTTTGATAGAAGCACAAAATTTGTGTCATTCAAATTACTTCTTAAAAAATTGTTTCTTTCAGCCTAGTTTGTGCAGTAAGTTACACTACGCAGACAGGAGAGAAGATGTACTTCAGAAAGTTCTTCAAATTTCAGGTATTGCACAAAGTATTCTACTCTTAATAAGTGGGTGGAAAAAACCCCCATTTTAAAGTATTTGATACTTCAAAAGCACTTTTACGTACTAAAAATCTGTTCTGACTTTTAAAAGTAAGCCTGTGACTGTTGCTGTAAACTTCACATGAACTAGTAGTTTCTAATTGTTATACAGTTAAACATTTCAGAAATAATATTACATACTATGATTTTTATTCATTTAATGAGAAAGAAAAATCTACTCTTAAAAAAAAAAACAAACCACAACTTTTTATAGCAGCCAGCATTATGATTATTTTTAAATGGAAAAAGAGAACAAGTATTGTTCATTCCTTGACACATTTTAACCTTAGAGGTTAGATGGTAAAATTCTGATTTTTCTTCTAGTGTGGGTAACATTTCTTATATTGAAATTTAGTGGCTGGGTGTTTAAAGGAAACTAAGAAAAGAAGTCTAATGAATTAGATCTGACTAATAAGTAATAGACAGAGTTGCAACCTTTTGTTCCACTTCACAAACTTCAAGACTTGAGATTAGAGTAACTGAAGAAAGCAGGAAATTATTGTTGTCTGTGGAGCAGTTCTGGCAGGAAAGTCCATTTTATTTGTGTATTTAATGGGTGTTTATTTTTTAGCAAAATATACTGAGATTTGGATAATTGTGGGTGTTTCCTGTAGAATGAAGGATTAGGTGACATGCTTTACTGAATACATTTTTAGATACTCTCGTGTCTGACAATACAGGAGCATTATATAACTGGGACCTGTATCTTTTTGCAAGTTGCAGGTGATTTCGTTTTGCTTTTTTATAGTACTCTATAGTATTCTATATATTTCAGAAAAAAAACATTTCAGTCTTTAGAAGACTGAATTGCCATACGCTACAAAAGACTGCTCTTAGTACTTGTGGGTCTTGAAATGGCAGGTATTGATTAACCAAAGGTGTTTCCAGACAATCCTAGGGAAAGTAATTTCATATCGATCTTTGTGTTGTGCTCTTCTCTGAACTCAGAAACTCTGCAGTGTTTCTTCATCTTTATTGAAGCTGAGTTTCATCTTTGTGTGTTTTCTCTTGCCCTCTGTGTGAAACTTTCCATTTTTCCATTTTTTGTCCCCCCAGGATTTCAGTGTTCTGTACCTCTGTCCCCTCTAGGCTTTCTCTAATCACTAATGTACGCATATACATTTCCAGTTCACATCTCCTCTCCCATCCCTACTTTCATTACTGCCAGAGCCTTGTTCGATGTGTCACTTTGTCTCCTTTAGATTTGATATGGACGCTTACTTGTGCACATTTTTCAGGGGTCTGCATGCATATTGTAATTTCTGGTTTTTAGCTGAATCCAGCACAGGCAACTTTAATGTCAAAATAGATAAGGCCAGTTATGTGTCACATTTGAAACTCTTCCTTCAAAGAAGGAAGCATAAAAGCTTCTCAAAAAGTACGTATACATTTTAACACCATTTTGTAAAAACTCTCTGATTCATTATGAGAAAACACTGAGTAATTTTGGTTGTGGGTTTTTTGGGTTTTTTTTTTAATTTGACATGGAGACAACAGCTAGAATATCTGAGAACAAACAGCAAGAAGTGTTACAGAAAACTCAACAAGGCCTTTACAACGAAAAATTGCTGGCTGCTGGTGTTTGAGGCCCCACCGTTTTATAACAAGAAAACCCCCACCATCTTCTCTTTGACAGATTCTAGGATCTTTTAGGTTGGGCTGGTGTTACAGTTAAACAGCTTCTTTTGCAACCATTATACGTAGTTCGGTGCTGATGTAGAGTACCTTTTTGTTCCAGAGCTTCCTGTGAGTAATTAACACCATGATGTTTATACGGAAAAGGAATGATTCTTTCTAGGGTTTGGTTATTGTTTGGGTTTGAGGGGAGGGCATGTGTGAACCTCACAATAATTATTTTATTTTTACTGAAATGCCACGTGAAATTTACTGGAATGAACGGAAAGATTTTCTTTATCAAAGAGAGAAAATATCAGCATTTAAGGAAATGAGTAAGAAGCTCACTGAAGCAAAATATTTGGTGGGAAAAAACACTCTACCAAAAAAAACCTAAATTAAATTTTTGGCTTCTTTTTTTCTCGTTAGAGATGGTTATGATTACTTGAAAGAGTTGAGCATTACGCCTGTTATAATGCAAAAATCTCTGTGAAGAGTACTTTTTAATCTTGAATTCTTCAGGGCTAAAAAAATTGTTCACAACTTGAAACTTTAGGGGTGTCTCAGGATGCACTGCACTTACATGCAAACAAGGAAAATTTTCCATAAATAAAGGGACATAAATGTCTTCAGCAAGATAATTGAAAATTTTCCTTATAATTGAAGATTATTTCTTTCTGTTACATCAGTGTATATTTATTTCATATTTGAATGTGTTAACTGTAGTGGCTTTATGTACAAAATTCAAGCAGTTAAGAACCAATGCTTTAGTATCACCTTTTATATCATCAAATTGTTTACTCTTGCTGATATATTCTCATGCGATTAAAGAGGTTTATTGAGTTTGTTATTGATTATAATAGCTGTGTTTTCTAGAAGAAAGTGAAGCCTAATAATGGTTTGTTGCTTAAGCTAATCATATGAATAGTTCTCTGTTTTTAGAGAAGCCCTCAGCAACTTTTGCTGCAGAACACTGAAGGACTTGCAAATTGTTCTTGCTCATTCCTGAAAACAAGTGCAGACCCCTTCAGGATATAAGATGGATGTAGTGTTGCTTTGAAGGCATAGATCTACTTAGTGCACTGGATTTGTCTAGTTTTGAACGAGGCCAGTGCTTAGGTGGAGGAGTATTTGTTTTCAATCTGAGAAAACTGCTTAGCAGCAAAGCAATCAAGCGTGCAAATAAGAAGCAGCAAGTGTATATGCTGAACTATGAGGTTTTAGCTGATTATGTCATATATTTCATTATACACCTGTTTTATGTAAGGTCAAAATGAAAAATAACACTTTAGTAAAGATCTTGGCACTTATAAACAGTTTATGCTGAAGTTGTCTGAGAAACCAATTGTCAATCTGTCTTTTTTCCATTTCATTCAGGTTCTTAAACCACTAGATGTGAAAACCAAATTCTACAATGCTGAGGTGAGAGCTACATGTATCTGGGTTTGTTTTGGTGTGCTGGGTTTATTATTTCACATTAGGTGGTTAGATTAAATTCAAAGAGCTTCTTAAGTACACCTTTCTGAGAAAGACCATCAGTTTTAAAGGGAAAAAATTAGGTGGTGGGTTTATATCATTTAGTTTAAAAACAAATGCACTTTTGATGAAGGGGGGAAAGAGATGGTAACTACAGCAGATGTCACACCTTAATGTAATTGCCAATTTTGCATATTTTCCGCTTTCCCATAAACTCAAATACTTTCAGTTATTGCTCCTATATTTAGGCTGATAGAGTACTTACTGTAAGGGTGATTAATTGTTCACAAGGGAGATAATAATCTACCAGGTTAGAGAAATGTAAATTATTGAACGGAAGGGTCTTACTTACTTTGGGAAAATGTTACTTTTTAGGTTTGTGGCAGTTACACACGGTGCTTCAAAACTAAATGGTATTATATGTGCCTTTTGTGTTTATTTGGGCATACATAGACATTTGACTTTGGCTGTTTATGAAAAGAACTTTGACTGAAGGTGGCACAGATAGTAGAAAGTCTTAAAAATTGCATGCAGCGTTCATTTTATTTGTAGACATACATTCCCTGTCAATGCAAGCGTTATGTAGGTTTGTTGTAGGATATGAACTTCCACAATATTCCACATTGGTTTCCATCATTATCTCATTACATAAGAAGTTAGGACATTTGTTTCCATCATTATCACTTACGTCCTTTGTGACACTGAGCAAGTAGCCTAATTTTGTAAGCACAGTACTCTGTATTATTTGCACAAAGTTCAGACTGATACTTGCAGAGTACATTGAGAACTTCCATTATGAGTATTAAACTTCTTCCGTAATCCCTGAAATGTGGTCAGCTATTACACTAGTCATTTGGTCTAAAACCTTCATTCATATTTTTAAACAGTTTGAAATACCTTAAAAGGTAAAGTGAAACTGTAGGGGTTTTATGTTGCAGTAGTTTGGAGATAAAAGACTGAAGTGTCAGTGAGAGGAGAAGCAAAATACATGGAATTTTGGCAGTTTGAAAAAGAACTTTGTTAAGCTAAGTAGAAAATATCTTGCTCTCGTGTTTGTTCTTAACTCAGCAAATAGATGTGCTATGAATTTGCTTGTAGAAAAGAGTCACCAAATCTCTTGTTATTAATTATTAATTATCTCCATCATAGTCACACCTGGGGTTCATCATGCAAGATTATGGCTGTAGAGGTGTGTCAGGTGTATTTCTTTCCCTCCTTGACATCAATATCGATAAAGAAAACAGCAGGGAAAAATAACAGATAAGAATTTCTGCTGTACAAATGAGGATTCCAGATGCAAAGATCTGTCTTGTTCAGAATTGTGCAGGAAACTTTCCGTAAAGTTTTTCTCTCTGCTGTGAATGAATAGCATGTAAATTATGAGACATTTAATATACAGCCTGTAATTTATTTAGAGGAAGGATAAATCAAGGCATAGGTCATAAGTGATGTAAATATCATAGTTCTGAGGAAAAGAGAAAAACATTTTCCTAAAAATATCTTGGTACATGTATCTAGGCCGCAGGCTTCAATCCTGAGGTTGACCAGGCGTGAGATATCTAAGTAGGGTCAGAACATAAGCACATACCACTGGTCAAGTGCTTTATAGAACTAGTATTATCCATAAATGGGAATGTCTGGAAATGTCTCCTGCTGTGATTTAAGAACAAAAATAATTCTAAGAAACTAAGTAATTCCTCTGGGAACAAACAAAATTCTTTCAGATAGAAAATATGTGTTAGGGGAAAGAGGAACAGATAAATTAAATGTTGCTGTCTCTCCATACTTCATGTGTAAATTTTATTTTGTGCTGAAACACTTCATAATGAATGGGAATAATGGAAGTAAAACCTCTTTAAGGTAAATTCTGGTCAGAAGTTTTGATATAGGTAAAAAATATCCTTTCCTTACAAAATTCTTTTACTGACTGGCCTTGATAAGGGACTTAAGAAAATTAATTTTTGATTAGCCACCGATTCCTCATGATAAAGATCTATGAGAAACTTCAGTGTCTGTATTTGTGGGTCTTTTTGTTTGTTTTGTTTTGTCACCTACCCCACTGTGTAAACATTTTTAAAGGCTGCTTTGATGCCTTTGTTCTTCCTGTTCAGGAATTTATGCAACTCCCATTACCATAGTATCCATATGACTAATTATGATTTTTTTTTTTTTTTTTAAGATTTTGGATTATCTGATCAATTTTAATTTGCCTAGCACACTGATAGAGTACTATTCATATTTAATTTCTGAAAGTATGTAAAGTTCTTCTATGTGTTGTGGCCACAGAAGTCAAATACAATTAGCAAAGAATAGAAATAAGTCTTTGTTTAGATGCTGTATGTGGTATTATATTGCTGTCAAAGCACCAAAACCTTCATCCTGAATAGTAAGAAAGATTGTTATCCTTGGGAGAAGGGGAAAAAAAATTAAATTCGTGTGTGTCAGTTATTAGTCTTCAAAGGTTGACTAACCAGTTAAACTGTTATCACTAATATTAGAGATGTGATGTTACCTGTTCATAAAGTCTGTGACTAAAATTATTTTCTGCTAGAAATTATAATCCGTAATTTCATTTTTTTCTAAAGGAATGATGCTGAACTTTAATTTTCTTGCTTGTTGCTCATATTGCAGTAGCATCCAAATCAAGTTGATCACTGAAATTTGTGCATAGAACACATTCCCGTTGTCTCAACCTGCTGCAGTCCTAGATTGAATTACCTGCCCTGGTCTATATAAAATCTTTCACTGATTTTGGTGTGCCTTGGAAAAGGTTATGTAAAATAAGTTCTGTTCCTGCAAACATACATAGGGAGACAAATACACAGACACTTAGGAAAACAAAGGGTGCAATTAAACTTTCGTTTTTTTGAATGACTGATATTCAAAAAAGATTTTTTCCTGGTTATGTTATGCCAGATTTTATTATAAGATGCAGTATTGTAGCTTTGCTAGAAAACATTACCACATTATTATTATTTTGAGTCCTTATACATGTGGATACTTCAAATTATCTGTAAAATCATAAGGACTGTTTTCCCATTTCATGTGCAACCATTGCATGGGTCTAAATTCAGGACAAACTTTAAACTTACTTAAAAACTAACTCTTTTTTGGGTGTCAGTTTGTTCTACCATATCTTATCTGTGACTCGTGTGCCTTAGGCTCTACTTTGGATTGGTTCTGAAGCAAAGCTAGTAAACCACATAACCATACTAGCTATAACTTATTAGAAATGTAGTTGTCATCCTTGTTTGCATCCATTTTTATTTACGTTTCTGTCTTACTAATGCTATCTTGTTTAGATGGTGCAAAAAAATGCAGAAATGCATTTTGTTTGAAAGTTAGCCTCCTTTTTCTTTAACATTTAACCCTAATTTCTCTAATGTATTCTTTTTTTATTTTCCCATTAGAGTGACCTCAGTTCTGTGGTAATTTTTATTTTTTTTATAATATGTATGCTTTTTTAATTGCTTATCTGTCTCTGTGCTTGTTGTTGACATTCTTTTAAAAACATAATGGAAAAGCAGTGTTTGTTCTGCGTATCATGAACTCATGTTTTCTCATCTTTATGTGCAGCTAATCATTTAAATGGTTAACTCTTTCTTTAATGCCCATTGTTGAAACCAAAAGTTGATTATTACAGACTCTTACTTATGGGGGTCCTCCCGTAAAATATCTCACCAAAATTTGCCTAGAAGCATTGTTTGAAAATGGGAGTTAATCCCTTCTAAAATTTTCCTGCATTTGACCCAGAGAAATGTAGGTTTTCCTACAGCACTGCTTGTGTAAGCTGTGACAGAACTTTTCACATCTGATTGGTGGAGACGGTGGGTTTGAGGAGAGAGCAGCAATTGGATGTTCTTCCTTCCTTTCGCTAGCTGGAAACTGCACTTTCCAACTTTTAACTGCATGTGACAGCTGATGAGTTAGTACAGTATTTCTGCAATCTGATTTCTTTTTAAGGTGTGCCTTGTATTTAAATAAACTGCATTCATCTGAAGCAATTATTTATTTATTTTTAAAATGTGATACTAAACCAACTTAGGAATAACACAAGACTAACTTGCTTTTTCATTATGCTGCTTGTTTTTTCTTATCCCTTTCAAATTAGCTTTTTCTAAATTTCTGCCTATGGTTGCTGCATTGAAAACAACTAAATTTGGGTAAATGGACACTTTCAGCAATGGATTTATGGGATATAAATCACATCAATTTGTGTGACAGTCAGGTGCTAGTAGTAATGATTACTGAGAGTCATGTATTAGTTGGAGTTATTTCCAGCTCCTTCTGCAGGTGTGAGGTCTGTCCGTAACCCATGGAGCTGGCACAGTTTTCATTACTATATATATATATATACACATATATATATATTATCATCTGCTTTGTGTTTAACATGTTTATAAGACACAACAAATATTTACAGTACCATTCTGTATTTCTCCTAAAGCAATGCCTTTTGAGCCTAAAAATATTTTGACTATTTTGACCCATTTTTATTTTGTAATTCACAAGCAGGACTCCATTTGTATAATGAAATAATTTATTTACAATGATTAAAAAGAAGCTGTAAACTTCCTTCCACCTTCCCCATAAAAATACTTCTTTTTCTATCATAATAAAATACTGCTTCATACTGACTTTATAGAATAGAATATTTAGTTTAAAGGGACCTACAACAATCATCTAGTCAAACTGCCTGAATCAGTAACTCCTGTAAATCAGATTTGGTACACATACACCCCCCCATTTAAAAAAAAAAAAAAAAAAAAAAATTGGCACTTTTTTTGGTTTTGTTTTTCACTTTCAGGGGCTCATATCTCTAACAGAGTGAGCTTTCTATAATTACGCTATCCTGAGATTTTAGAGCTGCAAAGTGACTTCACTCATCTGCAATGCCACAGAAGCAGTGAGGCGAAACCACCTTTAGTTCCATGGTTTTTCAGCTTCTGAAGTTTAACAGTCTGTAGCTTTCTTTCCTGTACTAGAAGTGGTCCTCATATATGCCATCTTCAGGCATTAGCTTCATTTAACAGATATGTCTTATAGGCTGTTTTGAAGGTAAAGCACCAGTTAAATTGTTGGATGCATATAATTTTGGTAACCATTGGCATGATGCAGCTGAGTAAGAGATGAGGCTGGTTTTTGCTTTTTAGCCAGTACATCAATGTGTTGGAATAATCATAAAATCTCAAAGCATGCACCTGAACTATTTTACTTCAGTTAAAGAAAAACACAGTCTTACTTTAATTTTTTTTTATACAGCTTGATGCACTAGTAATCTGGCTTGGCATGTTGTTGTGCACTGTAATTCCTTGCCACTATATTGTTTTCTTTTTAATAATTTGGATTAAAACTTGGGTTGCTATTGAGTTTTGATGAAAATCTTGGGAAGTGATGATCTGATGCATTACATATAAGCAATAGCTAGAACATGGTGAAGTTATCCCACATCCATTGTTTGGCGAGATACCTGTTGACTAACACTTTTGCTCCTATTGTTACTGGGATTAAGGTTTTTTCTTGCATTAATTAATTTGATTTGCAGGCATGAACTAAACACATGTGACTAGTATTTTTTTTAACAATAGGACTGTCTACGCTTTTTAATAGCACTAATCACATTTTCATGAACTTGCACTTCTGTTTTTTCCAGACAGATGAAGTGTTTCTAGAAGCTCAGATTCAGAATATCACTACCTCTCCAATGTTTATGGAGAAGGTTTCTTTAGAACCATCTATGATGTACAATGTGGCAGAACTGAACACAGTTGACACAGGAGGGGAAAGGTATGTTCAGATTCAGGATATTTTGAATTTGAAACTCTTTATATTGTGGTTTCGTGAAATATAAGCATTACAGTTAGTGAGTTGTCTGAAATAGAAGGACTGTACTACTTTGCTTGATGAAAAAATCAAATTCCTGTTATGTACCAAGTAGACAAGCTGTTATGGTTTTCTTTTATAGAAACCATTCTTAAAACTTTGAAATTCTACCTAGTAGAGAAATCCTCATCTTAATCCTCAAATACAAATTATCCTCAAATAATTTGTAACGTGGATGACATGGTAGCATGAAAACAAACTACTTCAGTATCTACTATATGAAATTTAGCCCACATCTAGTTCTGTCTTGATCTGTGTATACATATTTAGCCATACAGGACCATCTGACTTGTCATTGCTTCCTTCTAGTAGACTGGTAACTCTTTGCAATTGTTCACATCAAGATCTAGCAAGGCAGCAGTCAAGATGAATCAGTGAATGCCTTTATAGGATCTTAAAATATGAAATAATTGTCATGCTGAAATAAATTAAATGTCATTTAGTGTCAGTAAAATACCACATACCAGAAGAATTGTCTACTGTGTTCAATAAACTGTTGTGGATACAAAAGCTTGTGATGCCTGGGTAGAAGTTAACTGTTGCAGTTGTTTTTTGGAGTTTTTGGAGCAGGTGGTATTTGGGTGCTTTTGCAGTGGGGGCTGAAGTGAAAATTCTGTCTTCTCCTTGTCTGTTGAAGGGTTTACCTACCACATACTGGAGCATTGTCCTTAACTGTGTTTGCAGCTGCTGTCATGGTTCCTGAATGGGAATCTTAGACTCAGGACACTGAGATTTACTGGGAGGGAACCAAATAGCAGAAGTAAAATCACCAGACTTGTGCTTAAATGCTAAGATACCCAAGATACCAGGTATTAAATTTAGCAAAATGGATTTCCACTTCGTTCTCTCTGGCTCAGATGGATAGTTTTGGGGATTTTTTTTCCACCTTGATCCTTGATGCTCCATAAGTTCTAGAATTGTTTTCTGTTGTGGAAACAAAAATACTCTATGTGTTTTGCCATAAATAAAATATAGACACACACAGAGTAAGACTGGTGAGAGATCGGCAAAAAGGTTGGTTTCCTAAGTCGTCTTAAAAATAACTGTTATAATTAGGACCTTTTTTTCTTTTTTTTCCTTTTAGTGAGTCTACTTTTGGCTCAAGAACTTATTTACAACCTATGGATACACGTCAATATTTATATTGCCTAAAACCAAAGCAAGAATTTGCAGAGAAAGCTGGAGTAATAAAAGGTGTAACAGTGATTGGTAAACTAGACATAGTATGGAAAACTAATCTGGGTGAACGAGGAAGGCTGCAAACTAGCCAGCTCCAAAGAATGGTAAGTTTAACTTAAGCACCAGTTTAACTTGGCAAGGCAACTTGCTTTCTGGACCTCATACTGAATTCACATGTTTATATATATATTTGAGAAACTTATTAAATACATTTGGTCAGTGAAGTGTGGAAAAAACACTATTCTGAGGGACTGTAGCTGAACAAAAAGTATTCTTGGTCATGTGAATGGCAACATAATATTGCCTCTTTCTTTTTCACAGCACTGAACAACATAACTCAATGGATCGAATTGCTGGAATCAAGTAACTTAAGTAGCAAAATACACTGATTAGAGTAAAATTGACTTCTTGGCAACAAACTGACAAAAGAACTCCTTTAAGTAGCCAACTGTTGACACAGAAGTCTGCTCCCTAATTCATACAGACATTTTCATTTTGATTAACAATTTTTGACTGTAGGATAATACGACTTACCTTTCATGTCCACAGTTTTGATTGAATCTATTCTATTCTGATTTAGGAATTTTTCATGAATTTTAAGTCATAATTACTAAGTCATAATAACTAGCTTGCTTAAGTCAGCTGCATAGGCTGTCTACTTTAATACCTAAACCTGAATTGCATCTTTTGAATTGAGGATGGTGTAATACAGAAGAGAAGTGCAAAAAGCTTTGACAATTGAATCTTAGTCTAAGTTTACAAAGCTTGTAACTGGATTTCTGCCTCTGCTCTGTCTTTCTCCCTGCCCCCATTATCTAGTAAATCAAGCAATTCTATATGTAAATCACTATGTCTTGGAACTAGGCAAGCAAATTTGGATCCTAGAAATTCATGGCTAAGTTGCTAAAACTTCTCTTTGTTTTTGATCGAGGTATTAAGTATTTGAATAACCCCATCAAATTAGAAACTGCCCTTTTCTCTAAACTTAGTTATTCCTGTTAATTTGAAACTTGTTGCCTGTTTTTAAACTAACAAACTATCTCATTTTCAACTGATCTTTCTTATCACTTCTCTTTAAAGACAGATTTCCCCCTACCTCCTCTCTCTAAATCAGTATTCTCTCATTCGGCATCCCTTCTTGTTGAACCTTTGAGAATCGCAGTTGAAACACTGGTGATTTCACACACTTCCACATTCCAGGATTAGTTTTAGTCATCTGTCATTGTTTTGTGCTAGTGATTAAGAGAGAAACATGAGCTATTTTGTGTACTTTGACCAACATTTGTCTTTGGGAAAGCAGGAAACAGGTTTGGGGTTTTTTTCCCCTTTGAGCTGCAGTGCAGCTCCCTCTCATCTTGTCATCTTTTAAGTGCTATCAGATTATTTCATTTCTAGGCAACTTTCACCTTCCATCATTTTCCTCCTAATCCATTTACTAGTCTTACAACTGTTGTTTCCCCCATAGGTCTAGAATTTTACCTGTACTGTGCCCCTCTGTCATTGTTTGGTTCAGATCAGGAGTGCACTCTTGAAACAAGTAACTGGATAATTTCCTACCATAATTTGGGGGTTTTGGTGGAGCGGTCTTGGAATTCTCCACTACCATTCTTTTGGGGGGCAATGTTACATGAGGCAGATACATGTCCACAGCGTGCCAAGGGTGGTTCACCTGCTCATAGGCATTCAGTCCAGGACTAGACTAGGACTAGTCCAAGTAATGTTAACATTATTCTTGAGTAGCACAAGCAATGAATTGTCTAGCTGATTCCATACTCTGAGCAATTATCTCATTTTTTTGATGAAAACTATGTTCCTCCTATTGTTAAGGCCAACAGATATGTACTGGTTTAGGCCTTCTCATCTGCTCCGATCCTTGTCTTGATTTGGTAAATTGCTGCTAATCTTTCTTACTCTATAAAATACTGCTTTTATTGCTGGTTGTTTTTGTTGGTTTGTTTTGGGGTTGTTTTTTGTGGGGGAGGGTTGGTTTGGGTGGGTTGTTTTTTTTTCTTACAGTATCTCTCTCTTAAAAGAAGAAACTAATGTTGTGGAAAACTACGCATTGTTTAGGGAACTAGGTATAAGTTTTCAAGTCGATTTCTTCCTGTCACCTAACGCAGCTGAAAATGCAGCCTTTTTCCAGTTCTGGTTAATTACTTCTTCTTGAAAGGTTCTGTATTTACGTTGATTGCCTGGTCTGAAGTCTCCATCAGTTTAACATGCCTTTACTCACACTAATGTCCAATTTAATATGCTTTCTAAAATCTCATCTGTCTTCAGTCTGTAATGAACTGTGTATGAGCAAAGCCTGTACCCAGCCTGTCAGTCACTGGCTTTCTGGATCTCTTTGGGTATATCTTTTAATGAAGCTGTAAATGTAACTTTTAGTACAGCATCCCTGTCACATATGTCACAACTTAGGCAGGCAGGACAAATTTTTCCCTTGTTTTTTTTCTTACCACCTGTCATTGCAGGGATTGAAAATCTAGTTTTTTAGTTGCATGTTATGATCTTGAATCAGCTGTGGTTGGTAGTAACAAGGATACCACATATATGTTAGTTGACCAAATGAAATGTGTTCGGCTGTTGACAGAATTGGGTAGTTGACAACTGTTCATATCATGCGACTTTCTGATTGGTGGCAATTACTTATTTTGCCAGAGGCTTGGTGGACTGAAATGACAGGGGAAATGACCAATCTTTTCTTTCTTAGGATGTGGAATAGTGGTCGGTTTATGCAGGAAAATGATACTTATATTGTCCTTTTTTTGTTACCTGCCTACAGGTCTTAGAATGAAGCTGATCTTTTTGGAAACTGTGTATGGGTATTCAAACTTTAAGGATGGGAACTATATGAAAAACTTAGTAATAAAGATCATCCTTGTCTAATTAATTGTTAAATCTATCAAGAAGGTGGTCATCAGTAGTGGATGGAGCACTGCTGTGTCCTGGGTAAAAATCAAAAACACAAAGAGCCAATCTTCTTTCTTCACATTCCTCTATTCCAACCTCGTTGCAGTAAACGAAAACCTGAGTAATAAAAACTTCAACTTTACTATCCAGCATCTGAGAATATATACTCTTGTACTTTCTCAGGCTCCTGGTTATGGCGATGTAAGGCTTTCTTTGGAGACAATACCAGACACCGTAAATTTGGAAGAACCTTTTGACATTACATGTAAAGTAACAAACTGCAGGTAATGATGTCGTGTGATTCTTGTGCTTTTTTCTGAGTGGGTAAGTTGTGGCTGTCTTAATTTCATCTTTCTGTATTTTCTCCTGAAACAACTCAAACCTGGTCTTTACTATGAGTTGTAGCAATATGAAGCTACTTGAAGGACATCTTCTGGATTACAATGATTTTCAAAAACCCAAAGAAACAAGCAAAGTAACACCCCTCCCATTATGATCTGTTAATACTATTTGAACTAGGAGATTGCCAAAAATTTGTAGTGGAATAACACAGAACTGGCTGCAGTATCATTTAAGATTGCACCTCATACTTCAATCACAAATCATCTTAGTTCTTATTAACCTAACAATAAAATGAGTGTGTATATAGGATTTTTTTAACTACAAGTAATTTTATCAGAATAAACAATGCCATTTGTATCCAGTCTGATTTTATGGCTAGTTTTGCACCACTGCTCGAATGCCTGTTGAACATGTCACCATAGTCTTTTGTATGTCTCTATTCATATTTTGACTTGTGTTTACACTAGGCTTTACAGTAGCCCTTTGTAGAACGGTTACAAGAGTGACATTTAAATAAAGTAATTCTAAATAGAAGTTGAAGCCAGGTACTAAAGCATGTATCTGGTCTGCAGATACTTTTCATGAAAACCTTGTCCTCCATCCAAAATGTGAGCAGTATTAGGCTATCCAGTATTGCTAAATCCATCTTGCTTGATGCCTTACGATTATGTATAAATTCTTGATTAATAGCAACCTGAATAATACAGTAATCAACTATTACTTGAGTGCTTTAAAAAAAGGCCCACAGGTTTATTATTTTTTTTTATGATTTCCTCTAGCAGTGAAAGGACTATGGATCTGGTTTTAGAAATGTGCAATACAAATTCCATCCACTGGTGCGGAGTTTCAGGAAGGCAACTTGGAAAGCTGCACCCAAGCTCATCCCTCCATCTTGCACTTACATTGTTATCTTCAGTGCAGGGATTGCAAGTAAGTCTTATAGCATAGTTTTGTTATAAAATAGCTGTTTTATAAGCTTCATAATTCTTTCTAATAACAACTCTTCTAAATATTTTCCCTTTCTAGAGTGTCTCTGGCTTAAGACTTACAGACACATTTTTGAAGAGAACATATGAGTACGATGATATTGCACAAGTCTGTGTAGTTTCTTCAGAAGTCAAACAAAGCTGAAAAAAAAATTATGTCTTATCTGCAGGGCTTTTTTTTTTTTTTTTGGACCAACTTCTTGGTGTTTTAGCAGCTGAATCATATTAAAATGTGTAAAAGCAAAACCAAATCCCTATATATCCATAAATTTAACTATTGCTTATTTTATTTCTCTGAGCATTTTTTTAATGTTCTTTTATCTTTCAAAAACATGCCTATGCATTCTGTCTACAGAAAATAAAGCCTTTGAATAAAGTGCTGTAGCAAATTATATTGCATTAGCATCACCTCGGGACAGAGGGGTGAGATTGATATGAAACAGTATCACTTTGTACTTATTTTTGTTGTTTTAATTATTTTTAAACAGGTTTTAAATTGTGGTTTTGTCAAAACTGCTTCAGTTTGAAGGAACTGGCCTTTTACAGAGAAATTCCTGGAATCCAAACTCCTAAAAAGAAACACTTTTGTGTACCTGGCATGGCAGTGTATTTGCATGGTACATGCATAACCATAAGTAGAGCCTGATAAAGGCATGAGATGAGAGAGTGCAGCTGGCACTGCTGAAGCACTAGCAGCTAGGAAGTAGAGCATCAGCCAAAGAATCTGCTGGTTGTGGCTTAGTCTTTCGAAACGAGTAACACAGCAAACCTATCGCAGTTAGCTGCAGTCTTGTGCAGCGTTGTGTGTCCCTGCCGTACAGGCATGCTGTGAACAGGCATGTTACTTCCCAATTAGTAGAGAACTGAAACCATGCAGAACTTGGGGCATTTCGTATTGTTGAACTGAGGTGGTGCAAATTATTCTACCCACCCCCCCTATAGGCATTTAAGTGGATTTTTAAGAAAATTAGGAGAAAAAGCCCTCCATGAGTGCCCTAGATCAAGTTCTCCAAATCATATGCAGGAAGGAATTCAGGACTTGGTTAAGCACTGAACTGTACTTTTCCCTGGCTTTGTTTTGACAAAAAATGGAAGTATTTTTGGCTGAAATATATAAGGTCACCTAGAAGTAGCCATTTACAGAAAATGGTTACTGGCTTTACTAGTTAACTAGTGTTAAACGATTCTACCCGGTGGCTTGTCATGTTTCTCAGCTACCATACTGGCATGCAGCAACCTTACTTTCGACTTATATCATTTAAAAATTTCATACATAGGGGCCTTAAGTATAGAATTCAATTTTACAACATTGGATAAATTTAGGATCAGCTTACTAAATCGAGGGAATGAGTCAACACAGGAAGGAAAATAAATTAAAACTATATCCTGAACATCCAAAATACCTGTTTATGTTTGTTGCTCTGCAGTTTAATAAAGAATGCAATGTACCTGTTACTCTAGATACATCAACAAACTAAAACAGTAGAACCACAACTATCCAGACAAAAAATGTAAATAACTTTATTTATAATCTATTTTCAAGTTAAACAACTGACACAAGTTGAAGGAGATGTAACCGTATGGTAACAAGAGGTAGGAGGAGAGATACAGAAATGGTAGACAAATTGCGTTTTGCCAGTATGGCTTTCTGTAGCCCTGAAACAGCATATGAATCCAAAGCTGTAGACTTGTTACAAAACCAAACGTGCAACTGAAACAATTTCTAAGCTGAATTTTTCAGTAAGTTTCTTTATGATCAGGCATAGTTTAAAGAATATACTTCCATGCAAGCAGGTTACAGAAGTTTACAATTCAAGTGCAAGACATTTTCTTCTCTAACAATTATCACACCTATATGCTGATGGAACAGTAATGATATAAAACCAATTCAGTGTTAAATGCATATTTGCTTAGTTGAATGATAGACTGCGGTTGACCTTAAAGCAGTATTTATAGGGATTGTGGTTTACCACCCAATCTAGCAGGATGAAAAATTTTAGTGCAAAATAAAGTGCAGTTATTACACAGGAAAAGATTCCTTCCTCACCCTGTGATTAAGACATATTGCATGACTCTGTGAAACAATCTAGCCTATTCAAGGCAAAATAGACTTTAGTATAAATGATCCCCTTGTTTCTGTTTTCAGTGGAAAAGCATGTAATGACAGCTCCTGTTATTGGTTTCACTGCTTTTCATTTAGGCTATAAAGCCCTTTCTGTTAATATACAAGAAACAAAGAATGTTTACAAGTTAAGTAAGTAGTGTGCCAGTTGTAGCACATTCCTAAAAGGTTAGCTAATGCCATCAATATTTTAATAAATACTCTGGTTACATATTGTCTGTACTGGAGTTAAACCTAAACATGACGATACTGCAGTATGTGAAAGGAAAGTTACCACTCTATAATTTCAAGAGTAGTTTTCAGGTAACTAACCACTGCTTCATCCCATTTAACCCTGGAGACAGTTCTCCCATAAATCCAGTAAGCTATATTTTACTTGACAGTACAACTTCTGCAGCCAGTCTTTGAGTACTATTGTATTTTGCTGTTCTTTAGGAACTCTCAAGAGGTTCTTGACACTTTTTTGTCTTAAAGGGCAACTGACAGCATGAAGATTGCTGTCACAAAGTAAGGATAAATTGAGTGTGAGAGAGATTGCAGTGCTGTCCAGTCCACTCTGGATTTATTGGTTCCCCATATCAAAGCTAGTAAAACTCACTTTGAGCAGTTGAAAATACGAAAGAGAGAGCACTAAGAGGAACCGTGAAGTTTACCAGGAGACATGCTAGGAGCAGTGGTTCTCTCCTGACACAACATGCCACTCCAAGCAATGTTTGTACAGTAGTTCTAGCCCACTTACAGCTTCCATTGCTCCTTCTTGTAAATGGTATCCTGTCCTATTAACTGTAAGAGAACTTAGGTAGCAGTCTTCTTGAAGGGATTAGATTCAGGATCTGAACAACCTCTGAAAAAAGATGCTGTTAGAGATTCTCTTCTTTGTCATCAGATGTTAATTCAGAAGCTGTTACTTGGAAATATAATTTTAATATAAAGCTTAAGTATCCCTAAAGCCTCGAAAGGCAAGTATGGAAACTTACTTAGAGAATTTAAAGAAGCATTTTAATGCTGTGTATAGGCAAGCTCTATTGAATAAAGTATGCAGTGTTTTAAAGTTGCTGTATTAAGCTTTACCTCTTTATTCAACAGATGGTAATACAGATTTCCTAGTTTTTTGTTTTCTCCAATTCTTTTAATTTCTCCTTGGATCCAGCTGCATTTCCCCCCGTTTTAATAGGGGAAGACTCATAAAGTAGATGTATAACTAGCATTTGCTCACATCAAGCACATGACTCCAAATTTTGCATTTGTTTCTACTTGAGGTGCTCTTTTTTGACCACAAGAAGAATCTGATACAAAATCTGAAGTCCAGAAGTTCCTGTGTATTTCTCCATTTCAGAGTCTAATGTTAATCCTTCACATACCTTCTCCAGTCTATCTGGCCAGCAGATATCACCCTGTCTTAGAAATCAAAGCAGGCTCCTCAAATTAGTTTTGCTATACAAAGAGGAAAATGTGAGTGTTGAGAACCTCTCTGGAGTAAAAACAAGCATACATTGTACCGGAAAGCAGTGTAAACAGTAAGCAGCATAAAAAATTTAACATAATAAAAATATAGAAAAGCAGTGGTCTCTGAAAGAGCAAGATTAACTGGGCAAGAAAAGCCAGGATAGGAATAGAAATACTGTAGAGTGGAAAAATCTTTAACTTGGCCATATAACCATCACTTTAACATAGATATATGTAATGAAACTTAAAAGAAAAATAAAAATAACACCATTAATTGTTTAAGCCAGTGACTTACCACACAAGAATAGGAAGAGAATCCTTTCTAAGGCAAATTATTTTTTGTAAATTTTCAGTATTAGTTATTTGTACAGTCACAGGATCAGTTTTAGCTTATTACAGTTAGGAATTTTAAGCTTATGTTAAATACTGCATACATACAGAATGTAATACAGTTTGCCATGCGTAGGAAAATAGTGCCATAATGCTGACCTCCAGGGCTGCCATCATGATCTGAAGGTATACATGGCAATAGAAAAGCCTAAAACTTCTTAATACTATTTCCTTTCACAAGCCAAGTTCCATCTTGGTTTCTGTGTATTATCCTACTCAGGACTAGCGTCTTCTCTTTCTCAACAATTGTGGTACTCCATTGTATGCAATCATCTCCCTCCCTCCTGCCCAGTGAAGTTGAAAAATATTTCATGTTACTAATGACAGCCTCTCCACAGGCTTAAAGAAACAGACTTTTCAAGCATGAGTTTTAAGTACATTCTATACTCCAACACCAATTTATGCTCATTTATAAAAGGGCATATCAGAAGGGCCTACTGCTTCAATATTTGACAGGGAGTACAGCCATAATGATTTTTACCATAACAGGACTTACAGTAGGATTTCAGAATTAAGCTGTTATGCAAGATCAGCCCATTACAAAACTCCTCCTCACTCAGTAGCCCTGGAGATCAACCTAATGCACATACTGAAAATGACTTGTACTTAGGGATTTTAATAAACCACCTATTAGTGTATTAATTTTCAGGAGTTAACTATACATAAACGATATGTTCCAAGTTATGTGCAGTAGATCTGTTTAACAGATTTATTCTTGTTTGCAAACACGCACAAAGAATTTTCTGTCTTCTATTCAAGCAGAAGAGTTACAATGGTGCTTTTGCTACTAACTATGGTACGCATTTTGGGGTTATATACCATTCCAATTCACATGCCTCCTTTAAGTCAGGAATGCTCTTCGGTGCTGCCACTGAAAGATCTGCTCCGGATGTGATTTCTCAGTTGCTCTATGAGCTCTGGATTCTGCTGCTGTATCTGTTGCGCAAACTGCTGCCCCCTGTGTTCAACAGTTTTACGTAAAATCAAGTGAAAAAAATTATATGCAGCATTTGTAAGAAAACTGGACATCCCGATACAACTGAAAGGTGTATTATATGAAAGTTAAGGCTGAAGGTAACTTGCTGTATAATCTTAATCAAGGTAGTATGACTTTATCTAGTAAAAGTCTCTCCAAACAGGATTAACATCAGATCTCCATTTTCATTCTTTAGGACTATTATTCCTACTTGATGTCATGGAGGAGAAAGTAAAAACTAAAATTTAGCAATCAATCTGCTCCAGTGATGTGCTACCTTCTTTTTGTGAGGTTGTTTAAGAGAACTGCTGTTGAAGTGCAACCTTGTATTAGTTTTTCCAAAAATGCAGTGTGCGGCTGCCAACGTGTACTTGTGAGCAGGACTTCATTAGTAGAAAGTAAGCATACAGTTACACCTTTAATGTCCTGTATGACTGAAGTAATGACAGATCCATCTCTGTAACAGCTCTAGCTTAAGAGTTAAATTAATAGATGACATTAATTTTATGTAAAATATAAGCATAACACTGGTTTACTAGAAAAAGCAAGTAAAATGCTACTTCATGAATAGCCTGGCATGGCTTCTCTCTAACTTTTGCATTTTTGTCCTGAAGGGGCAAAACTTAAAAATACTTTGAAATAGGCGAGAATAAAGTAAAACTCTATGCACTTTAAAAGGTCTTGCTATATAAGCAAATGGCATTTTTGTGCAGACTCCTCCAGATGGATTATTGTTATACTATAAAAGCCTTGGGTCCTGGTTTTTGTGAAAGCTACTCATCATACCGAGTTCCCTGAAGCCTTCCTAGTTCTAAACAGAAGGATGCAGGTGCAGCACTTGTTGCAATCTATACTAAGCAAATCTGTAGCTTTTCAAACTAATGTCTTGGGTATCAGGTAGTAGATTTATCAACACAATTTGAAAGCACGTGTAGGAGTACTTTAGGATTTAAGGGAGCATTTTTAGTAAGTGGCATTTAGAAAGTAAACAGTGTAGGAGAAGCAGAAAGTGAAACTGAGCACATGGTTCAGTCATTCCAATTGCTGGAAACATACAAAGCAAACAAAAAAGATAGTGGAAATTAAATCTTTAAGTTCTCAGTTTTAATAATAATCAGACATACAATGGCAACAGGCCACATTATAATTGGCTTGACACTATCCCTTTTAAATAGATGTTACACAATAGTGCTTCTACAAATGTGATAGCCAAAAACTATACAGTTCTTACTTACGCATGGATCAGGCTGGACAAATCCGACAGGCCACCAACACCTGCAGCAGGGCCACCAATGGCGTTTGACATCATCCCCGACATCCTGGAACAGTTAGCACAGTGTTGGCATTGGGGTATGCAGGGACGCTTACAGTAAACAATAAACTATAATTCTTGTTTTAATTGCTCAGAGGAAATAAGCTGCAAGAGAAGGAAACTGAAGCAGTTTATTTACAGTAAGCAAAAATAAAATTAATTTTTATCCACCTTTTCTCTTATTAATTCAAAGCCCTAAAAACATTCGTTTTAATGGTACTCTGTTTTAAATACTTACAGTTGTTGAACTTGAGGATTCTGCATTAAGCTTGCTGCCTAGAATAGACAACATGTAGCTGAAATTATAACACATTTACTACTTAGGTATCACTGAGGAAAATAAGGGGAAAAAAAAACCACTGAAGAAACATGCTGTATTCTGTGTTCTAGTACAAAATTAAGCTAGGTTTATATACATGGAGATGTACAGTCCCCAGCAAAAAGAATCATTACAGGAATGTATTTCAAAGACATAAAGCTGAGACAATTTGTTAAATTAGATAAAAATACTTGTTACAGATTCAGACATAAAAATACATCAAGATGACATTAAATATAAAAAGCCTGTACTAGAAAATGGGGGATGGGGGTGTAAAAAAAAAAAAATAAATTTAAGAATTCCAAGGACAAAAGTTTGCTGTTGTTTTTTGGAGAAAGGTCTGTATTGTATTCCTGTATTTTGTTGATTCTCAGCCTGGATAAATCAGTTTTGCAATGACTGTTACTATTGGGTATAAATTGTTAAGATTACAGCCACAAAATACTGCAGAATAAACCAGAATGTGAAGTTTTTTCATAGCATGGTTTTGTGGTAACATATCTTCTGCGATAACTGTAGTAAGCATGAGGTTATTTAAATTTCTCATTCATAAGATACCTCAAAAATTATATTGAGTTTACCACAGTGTAAGGGTGTATATGGACAGATACTATAAATCACGTGATATTTCAAAGTTAGTAACATAATTCCTCCAGAAATCAGTGTTTGTATGAATACAAGACCAACAGGCACAATGCAGTATCTGCTTATTCACTCTCTTATTAAACATACTACAAAACCCAAATATATACAATATTAATTTTATTGATCAATATCTTTATATATGTAATCTATCTCAAAAGTAAATCAACTGTCTTCTTGAGTTTAGAGTTGGATATAAAATGCCAACTACAGGTCAATTCTATGGGTAATACAGGATTTTTTCTTTTCTTTGTTCCATCAGCAGTAGTCTGACCTAAGTTAAGGGGCCCCCCAAAAGGAAGCTAGAAGTAACTTTATCAAGGTCAGACAGTGAGGGGTTTTTTTTCCTTAAAAACAAAAAACTACATCACACAAAAATCATTCATTCATTCATTCCTGGGTGAATGCCCTGTGTTCTATTCACTTGACCAGGCATCTTCTGTAAATTATGTAAAAAAATCCCTTCCCCATAGTTAACTCCATATTGAAGAGTACATCTTTGACTCTATAAACAGATGCAGACTGCTTGAGTAGTTCATGTGGCTGTTGAAGTGGTACACAGAATTCCAGTGCCACTTAACCACTCTTGTCATCAGAGAACTTGCTCACTTCTTCCTTGCCTACCATCCGTATTAGTTGGACCACTGTATCGGACTAGATGTATTGATCTCTCTTGCATGCAGTGCACTTCCATACAGAAGCATGTTTGACATGTCCTGTCCTGATAAAACTACCAGAGGGGCAGTAACTACTTGGGGACAAAACCACAATTTGCTATTGAACTAGAAGGAATGCACTATATATTGTTTATATTCGTTGTTTGCACACTGCATGAAGTTTTGCACACTTAATTATCAGGGATAAATTGAAAGAGTAAGAATAGAAAGGTCTCCTGGGTAGTTCTCCCCAGGCAGAGTTAGTTCAGTCTTGAATCTGAATCAACTGCTATTCACTTAAGAGGTGATTTCTTTGTATTTGTTGTTAACTGCTATATGGAGAATAGCAAAGAAATTTTCACCATGCTGTTGACAAGTGTTTTACTATGATGCCATCTATAGCAGCATAGCTAATCTATGCACATTGTTGTCCATAAGCATGATATAATCAATTGGAAATAAGACAGGGTTATAGGAGATTTATGCTTCACTTCTTGTTTTGAGCATAGAATTACTTAGAAAGTGTATATGCAGTATAATGAAACCACTGCCATTATAATAAGCATTAGAATTGCTTGTGTTATTAAAAAGAGTTGTTCTTAAAACTTCAGTTCTAAAAACAATATAAAGTTTGAAATATACTCACCATACTAATGAACGCAGGATTGTTTATCAAGCTTGCCATGTCAAAACTCAGTCCAGTTCCAGTCTACAAACAAATTGCAACTGAAGGTAAGTTTACCTACAAAATCCCCCTTAAAACTCTTGTAAATAAATAGATACAGAGCTAACTTACAGGACTGGACATGTCTCTTAGTTTCTGTTCTGCTATTTTCAAATTTGATTTATAAGAGTCATTCTCTGGATCAAGATCCAGTGCTTTTTGATAACTGGTAACTGCTTCTTCATATTTATTCACTGAGGTCAGAGCCAACCTAATGTGAAATAAAGAAATCCTGGGTAGAACATAAATGACCATCAAAAGATAATGATACATTTTCTGTTCTCAGTCAAACAGTATCTCACAACTAATTTTTAGCTTGAGCACTAAGTTATGCAAGTTTTGTTATTGTGCTACTACTGCTTAGTGTAACAAGCACTTGTTTTTGCAGGAGGGATAATCTTTTAGGAACTCATCTTGTATTCTCTGTTCCATATATATGCAAGTTTAAAAACGCCTTGGCATCATCAAGTGATTCAGTGATACATGGGTAAGTAGGGCAAAGATATTCTTAACATGAGTTTTGCAGCTTCAAGAAACCAAATACTAGAACCAGAAGTTTCAGCATAATAGATTTTTGTCTTGGGATGAGTTCAAGATTTTCCTTTCAGATCTTCAACAGCTTGACAAAGGGGTTACACAGAATAGTAATAACATCTGTAAGATGCTGTAAGAAACCCTTGTATCAGAGAAGTCTGCTTAATGTTTTGAAAAAGAATCATCTCAGGCAGCTCAGGAGAGCACAGGACAGATCTACCACTTTTAAAACAGTATTTGTTTTCAAATTCAATTAGCTACTACATTTAAAACATCATCTTTCCATCTGGTCCATCTGGTTGCAGTTTCTATTATGCCTTCTGTATTTTCAGTTTGTACTGATGACAAAACTAAACTGATCTTTTCCACATTTTGTGGAAGATCTGTGTAACCCACATTCAGCTATTTAGTACTCCCGTTCCTCCCTGGTTATGTGCTGAGCTGCACAGACTGTGTTGATTGATAAGCCTCTGCTAACGCCCACTAACAGACCTTTGTCTTTTATCTCAGGCCAGAGAGCTTGGTGCGTTAGATACAGTCACAGCCATCACACTCAGTGATGATGAACTAACAGTGTGAATCTCCAGGAGCTTCCAGTAATGCTTCTGGAGGAACTCATGCAATATTAATGTTTTCTCTCTTAACACAGTCATTCCCATAAAAAACATTCTCCCTTTTGGCCCATTTACTTGCCAAAAGTATCTGACCAGACAAGAAATGCAATCTGGTATTTCCATGATGCAATTGTGGGGGTTTTTTTACAGAGAAAGTATGTGAAATTCTGCTTCTTGGAACACAGTTCAAGTCAAAACCAGCAGGCAACAGTTTCTTTGCTCCCAATTCCTACCCAGACAAGTGCTCTCACAGGGTCATGCTGGCAGTATCACTTTAACTGTCTACATGGCTCCTGTGTCTGCATATTTCTGAGGCAGTTCTGCATCTTTCTGTAACACATAGAGAGTTTCTGCCAAATCCTGAGAAAAACTAACACGCTTGCATAATGCAGTCAGTAAAACACAGCTTCCTCATAAGGAGTTTTTGTTGAGGTGGTTTCTGCACTTGTTTTTTTCAGTTGCTACTAAACAAGCACTGTTTCCTCATTAAGCTTATGCCACATGTATTATTTTATCCATCTGCTGATGGATAAAAACAATGGCTTGTAGCTCTAAATATACCCTCTACCAAAACAACCAGACAATTAAAAAAAAGAAAAAAAGGAAAAAAGAAGAAAAAAAAGAGAAGCTTGATTGCCTAAGAATGATCCCACTTAACATCATTTATCAAAAGGCACAGTGGGCTTACACCCCAAACTCTAAAATATCCTCCAATTTCCAATTAAATCAGCTGTAGCATCCTTCCATCTCAGTGAAACCAGGGGATTTCAGGCTGTGGTATATGAAGAAACGACCTAAAGAGTTAAATAGGACAGAACCAATTCAACAGTCCCTAAAATTTCAAGTGAATTAATCACCTCAAATGCCAGACAGGCTACCTTTGTATTAGTAAAATAAAATGTATTGTGGAAAGGTTTCAAGCGATAGAACTCCATCATCTTTGATCTTAAATAAATGACCCCTGGCATGGTTTGTGCCAGGCCAACAAGCATTATCCCAGACAATTTGGGGGCATGGTTCAGAATTTAACACAGGCCAATGCAATTTAGCAATAGGCAGTTTGGATGAGGCCACTCCATACTGCAAACTAGACTTTAATAACATGGACACAGGCCATTTTGTGCCAGCTGACCCAACGAACAATCTCAAGCAATTTTTAATTTACTAGCATAGATACAACCTCAAAAGCCTTATGCAGCGTTCAGCTGACACCCACAGCATGTTTGATTATTGAAAATGCAAAGCTACACATCTTGGAAGAGCGGTCCTTCAGTCAAATAGATATCCCATTCAGAACATTACCGAAATTTTTCCAGATAGCACTTAATCAGACCCACCACCTAAAGAGGCTATACTGTTAATCTCAGACATGACTGAGAAAAACTACCACAGGGACATAGCTTAGCCTTGCTAAAATACTGGCTTCCAAAGAGCTATTGAACACAAAAATTAAGCCTCTATTCTTCCAGTTTCAGGATTCTGTTCTCTTAACAGCATCATTAACAGATACACAATTCCAACTGCAGAATTTTGATTACTCATAACTAGGTAGGTGCAAAAAACACATTATGACTTTCTAAACTAAATTTGCAAAGTTGATAAATTGAAAGAAGAAGAACTGCAAACTGATGAAATCTGATATGAAAATGCTGAGACCAACCACATACATAAAACTTAAAGCTGGCATCCTGACAGGGTCATCTTCAGAAAATTGCTACACTTTCAGAACAAGTATGTCAGCTAAGTAAAACAACTCAGTTCCACTTATTTCAGAACATCTATGGTGATTTACACTTGGGTCTTCAGTGTTTACTCAGATTTGTATTATCTTACCCCATTCTCCCATATGCTTTGCTGTACTTTGGATCTATTGCTATGGCACTCTCACAATCCTTTATTGCTTCATTGTAGTTATTAAGTTTACTTTGAGCAGCAGCCCTAAGAGGAAGATGAGAGGGAAGGGAGAGAGCTTTGTCAAAAAAGCAATAAAGTTAAAAAATCCCAAGCTCGGATATTGACATGTCCATGACCAACTTTCAACTTCTTTAATCTTACCGACTTTTCATTCACTCTTTAGGTGATACCTCAGCTTTCCTCAACTAAGTGGGACAAGCAAATGTTCCAAATTCAGTATGTGCTTAAGTTCATTACGAGACTAGGGCTTTGGAGAACACACACCTTTGAGGACACAAAGGAACTGGTTTAGATTCAGCATATGACTATGCACAAAATACATCATAAAACCTATTACAAGAAGTGAAACTCTCAAGTAGTGTTTTACATAAAATCATTGCTCCAGGAGAAGTATTTCACACAATTGGTGTTTTCCAGCAAGAAAACTGCCATTCAAAAGAATGTTGTGATTCTTCCCTGTTCAATTTTTTAATGAGAAAAAAAGGACATTGGAACAGATTAATAAGCAAAACTTCCCAGTTTTAAAAGTCTCAAAACATTCTTATTTGTTCTTCCTTGACAGCATAGGTATATATATTCTACTAGTGTAGAAATGACAGTGATTGCCATTTCATAAAGCACTCTTCTTGTTAGGAATGCTAGCTGCTACAATCATCATTATATTCAATCCTGTCTCCTGTGATAACCTCCAACTTTCATTTTGGACTTTGATTAAAATCTCTTCAGAATGGGACTACTTTTATATTTTAAATATTTAGGCTACTTAATGCTTGTCCACTCCACAGATGCCAGTGGATAAAAGCTAGGGACAATGCTTAGTTTCTCATGTTTGAACAGAAGATGTTTTTTCCACGTTTACAAAAAATGTATACGTCTAGTTTAAACTTGGAGGGCATCTCAGCTCTTTTTCTTACTGCTGTGTGTAAAAAGCAATACTGTTGAAGGCATTATGTCTCCACTGCTCCCAAACTAGTTAAGAAAGGTAAGAATAAGGTCTGTATTTATTCAAATAACTGCATCACCCACAAAACTCCAAGCAACTGCCTGTCTTCTTTTAAGTAACTTCATACATTACTGTAGTTACTGACATCAAGATGTATTTTTGTCTTCACAGATGTGCTATGTGATGATGTAACACACAGTGAAGTATTTTTTCTCTTGCCAATTACAGATTTGGTGCTTAAGCCCATTTTGAGGAAACTTCCAGTGATTTTGGAAGGCTGTTGAGTCTGGTCTTCTATTTTCATTTTATACCCAAGATCACTTAAGTGATCAGTTTTCTCAAGCAAAATAGATGATACACACTTTGAACTGCATCTTAAAGATGTAAAATATTAGTAAACTGCTAATTTCCTTTCTTTTTATGCTTGCCATGAAACACTGAATCTTTCACTTGTGTTTATCAGACATTAAACATTGGAGTAATGGAAGCACAACTCCAAAAATAGAAAAATCCTCTGGGTACAGTGCCACAAGGCCAGACTCACAGCACTCAACTGGTAACTGACAGCACTGGTAACTGACAGCACTTCTGGTAACAGAGGCACTGAAGACTGTAGAGCAGAGTGGCTCTAGAGAGAGGCTAATTCCAGTAGGGCTCATAAGCTGTGCTGCCTTTGCTCTTATGCTGGTCTTCTGGGCAGTATACTGAAAGAGTATACTTCTGCTACTGCACTTCCAGACTTTATCTGCTCCCATGTCACTATGTCTTCACTATGCTGAAGAACAGGTTATACAATGAAACTACAACAACCTTGATATTTTTCAGCAGGTCATGCATAAAACTGGTGAGTATTTATACAATGCTTGAAATCTCCAAAATAGTACCCACATTGATAATATTCTTTCCCAAGGGAAGTCAATACTAGGTGAGATACAGATGGCATCTGAGTCAACAGAACACCACAAAAAAAGGTTCTTATTACTCTCAACAGACTGGGTATCACAACCTGTGTTATGATTTAATATAGACAGCCTAACTGACAAAAACCTAATCTTAAGTGTTAAAAGTAATTTTAAAGCCCATATTACACCTTTAACTAAACCAGAAATGCTGAATGAGCTCACTTTCGCTTGAGATCTTTTACAAAATTAACATTATAACTTTCTGGGGTATTCTAGCCTCATGTTGTTTTGATTTACTTCACAATTTACCTTTAAAATAATGTTAATGAAGTTAAGGAATGAAAAGAGGGTTGTTTTTTTTTTACCTGTTGCAATAATAGACTGCATTTTTTGGATCCAGTTCTATAGCCCTAGTATAACAATCCACTGCAGCACAATAATTTTCTTCTTTCATATGATTATTACCTGAAATAAATTATAAAAAGCTTTTAAGTAGTTAAAAGATACCACGCTATGTATGAAAGAAATAAAGCAGCCACATTACAGCACCTATATAAGGAAGTTATGACTCCAGTTTTTTGAAATACATTTTTTTAAGTAGAATTGGCATGGAATAATGCAAATAAAACCATCTACTATGTCTGTAAAGTTTATTATGTGCATTGTAGTCCACCACATAAGCCTTCCCCTTCTTATCTTGATATTTTATTTTCCAGCTAGTTTCTGCTGTTAAGCAAAGATCACTTTTGAGAAGTGTAAATGTAATTGCAGTTCCACTCTAATACAGATTCATCAGTCTTAACTATCTTTTCAAGCCTCATAAACCAATAGGTTACATGTTAACTCCTTTTTGGTCTCATTTTCTCACATGTCCCAACAACTTGCTTTAACTATCCATCTAACATGGACAATGAAACAAAAGCAAAACTAAGCATTGTTTGTGGCACTAAATATTGTGATGCCACATAATTTACTCATTAAGATAATGAAAAGTATGTATAGCACTGGAAATCTAAAATGATTCAGAGGTAACATTTATCACCAACAAAGCTCAGAATTTCTACTCTATAACAAATTCATATTTCATATTTTTTAAGTCCAATGGAAAAATAAATAAAAAATATATTGCTTTTCTATGTAAAGAAAATTCTGGAGTAATGCCTTTCAAAACAAAAGATAGATATTTTACACATTCTTTCCTCCCCAACACAGTACAGACCTGGTAGTTTCTTTCTTTCCTGATGACAGAGTAGTAGAAAAAAAGTCCTAATTCAGAGGGCCCAAGTTTAAGGTTGTCCCTGGTCCTAAAACTATGGATGTTTGGCCTGCTAGGTCCTATAGAAGCCTTAGTTTCCCAGAAATGTCAAGAATTTGTCAGGAAAATTATAGACTTCCAGAGACTTCCTTGTATTTTGGCAAAATATTCCCAATCTCTCCCAAAATAAGCAAGAGAAGAAATGGGTCCACAGGTTGCTACAGATACAGATAACTGAAAAAGCAAAGGCTGGACAAGTTCAGTCATTGCAACAGCTTGACTGATAGAAAGCAAAAGACTGTGCAGCAAGCAGCTCCGTGCCTGTACTAACTGAAAATAACTATACTTGCATTTATTTGTGAACACAGAGAGCTTAATAAACAAAACCAGATTTAAGTAACTAAGTATCATTAAGGTGGCACAAAATCACCTCTTCCTAATAGTGCTATTTTAGACTAATTATAGTCAGCGATCCCTGCCAGTGAGAAGGCAAACTAAAACTGTAATTGCGTTTATGCCTTCAAAATACACACGTATATTTTGAATATACACAAACTGATACCTAACCATATCTGTCTCAGTTCTAGAGGCTCACCATCTGCACTTTCCTTTGATCTACGGTAAAAGTCTGTACATTAAATTCTGTTGTCAGAGAAAAGACAAGTTAGCTGCGCTCAATGAGATTGCAGTAGTTAACATTCCTCTAAAACAAAACTGCCATCAATGACTACCAAAGTGGGAATTTCTGACACTGCTCTGAATGAAAGATGACCTGGGGTGCAGGGTAAGTTGGAGCTAGTATCAATGGGTACCTTTCTTGCTCTCTTTAGCGCTCGCTCTCTCCAGCTTAAAATTAACTCAGGGAAACCAGAAAAAATAGCTAGACCCACTATTTCTGCTGAGATTACGCAATTCAGGACAAAAGGAAAAGCAACTGTAATACTTTACTTCAATGCCAGACAAAAATTCGTAAGACAAAAAACCCCACAAATGGTTATAGTTTTCAATGTGTGTCCTCTATAATGAAAATACTACCTATTGTTATAATTTATACTGTGGTAATACCCAGATCTTTCAAGGATCAAGCCACTGTTACACTATCCAAACCTGCACATAATCCATGATCTTACATAGCTTACATTAAGGCAAAGTGTCAAGTGATATACAAGGGCAGACAAGTAAATTAAAGTATTTACTAGCCTGAAGGGTAGAGTACTTCCTAGTTTTATAATAACCAAGGAAGAAAACTCAGGTATCTGATTCTGTTTTGACATTCATTAGCCAGTTTCTACTGAGAGCAGAGGATAATCAGTGGGGTGGATGCAAAGGTGGGGAAAGTTATTCCATTTGTAAGAACATACAGACAGAAATAAGGAAATGACAGAGTTATAGAACTACAGTATTATAGAAGATATGGGTCAAATGGACTTTCTCAAGTTATCTAATCTACCTCTCTAATTCAAGGCAGAGAATACAACTGAAAAGCATCATAGTGGTGATTGATAACACGTGTGAAAATGAGGAGGATTAATATGACAGAGCAGCAGGACAGGAAGTTTTAATTTTATTATGAGAAATTAACCAAAGGCATTTCAAGCAGTTCCAAAACGCTTACTAATGCCCTGATAGCTGACACTTTAAATGGCTCTTTGTCAAGTTGAGACCCTTTCCATTTTTTCAGTAGAAATATGGAATAGCTTTAGTAACACCACACGAAGACTAATACATAGCATGCATTAATTTAATTTCCTCAGTCTATTTCACAAACCCCTGTGGGCTGACAGATACAAAGACAGAAGTTACAGATTTAAACCCCGTATTGCTACAACACCCACACCCGGAAAGTGCTGACTATCCCTACAGTCCAATAACCATACTGAGTGCTCCAGGTACTCTTCACTTCCACGAGCTGGCACTAACAGCAAAATGAAAAGCCAGCATGTACAGCAGGTATGTTACAACTTAAAAACTACTCTTCACTTGTGACCCAACCTTGTTTGAGCTCTTATCTTTACAATTCAAGAGCTAATGAACAACTTCATCAATTAGGAAAACTTACTTTCGGAGCCAGTAATGGACTGCATTCATGACTACAGATGGCCAGTTTTAAGACAAGACAGACATGGGACACATTCTCAAAAACATTAGAACTTTTTCCACATCATTATCCTGAAATTTTTGAAAGGATTAAATCTGCCTTGCAATTAGAAACTTAGTTATTTTTCCTACAAAACTCAAACATCTGAAAATCCAAGAGGTCAAAAAAATGTGATTTATAAAGCATCAATCCACCTGATAACAATTCACATCTGTTATCAGTGCTACATGCCTTCTCCCCACCCCCTGCTTCTTTTTTGGGGGAAATAAAATGTATTCCTTCCTGGGTAGCATTAGTGAAGACTTCTGTGCTACAGCTGCTTTTCCTTACATAACAGCAGTAACATTTAATCAAAAGGGAAAACAACTGGCTTTTCTGCAATTTTTACAGAGCACACAAATTATTTCACATATGTGAAATACTAACCCTAGTAAGTTCACAAGTATTTTTCCAGTGGCTTCAGCTGGGTCAGCTTTCTACCTATGTTTTCATATTCAGCTAGCACACAATCCTTGACATCACATAGCCTTTTCAATATAAAATAGAAACGTATAGCAATTCCACGGATAAACAGAGAAATCTATAATACACCAAACAATAACTGTGCATTCTTTAGAGCGTCTGCTACTCAGGAATGTTGCCCAGGACTTTACGCGTTACCCCTTAACTTTTAAGCAACCTCCTGAGCAAGGGAGAGAATAGATTGTATTTTCTTAAATCCCAGGTGGAGCAATTCACTTAACCCTCTTACGATGTAACAACCACCAGAGAATATAAGCTTAAGGCTTTGTACAGCCCAGCTCCTATACTGTAACTACTCATGGTGACCCAAAAATCTTATTAAAAGAATAAAATGTTTATTCCTATGTTTATTACAAACCTTCATCCTTCAGCTGATCAGCCTTTTCAACATCCTCTGGTAAAGAATCTGAGAGATGCAGCATGTCATTCTGTAAGTAAACAAACCAAGACTTTTTTAATTAACATATCTGCCCTGATTTTATTAAAAACTGCTTTCATCCTGGGCAGCACTGTATAAGCAAGCAACCAGATTTTCTGTAGTGCACAGGAAGTATGAAAGAACTAAAAACCAAATCACCAAAACATCCTTAGAAGAGAAAGACAGGTTGCTTTCTGCTACTAAAAACCCCTTATGGCTCACCACACACTTTAAGGACTTTCAAGGGAAAGAGAACTGGTATGCCTCTACAGTCTCGGTTTTTTTACTTTTGACTCTCTTATTTGCTAACCTGGTGGTTCCTGTGTTTCCTGTACTGGGGATCCTACATAACACGTATTATTAGTAAACAGTTTCAAAGTTCCCGTTCTAAGGGTAGCGTTCATGGAGATGTTTTTAAAACTGAACAACTAAACTATTTCCAGAAGGGAGCAGAAGCATCAGCAAACTTCAAATG
Organism: Strigops habroptila; assembly: GCF_004027225.2. Classification (NCBI taxonomy): domain Eukaryota; kingdom Metazoa; phylum Chordata; class Aves; order Psittaciformes; family Psittacidae; genus Strigops; species Strigops habroptila. Next base: position 79,312,814 of record NC_044302.2, on the reverse strand, counting down.
ACCTCAAGCATCTTGCAGACATTTCTCTCTGGGAACTGCAAAATGCTTAACTGAAGGGCAAAATCCTTCAACTGAGAATGAGACATTCACTGTTCAGTAATTTTCTACATGGAATTGTCCTTGTCTAGCTGAAATTAACTCCTCCCACTGCCCCAAAAGATTCTCATTCTGATAACTTTTATGGAAATTTCACTTTCTTGTGTTTTCCTTAAGTTTCCACTTAATATTGACCTATATAGCACTTCAAGGTTGTGTATACAATATGAAATCTTAGCACTTATTGGCAGAGGAACTCTAGAATCTAATGAAATTCTTACCTTATGAAAAGAATTTGTGAACATTTCTATCAAATGCTGTGGAGGTGCAAGATGAGTATCTTCCAGGTTAATCTTAAACACAGTCTCCAGACACTGAATTGCAACTTATGAGAGAAAAAAGAAAAAAAAAAAAAGTCACCAGTTTCTCAATAGAAGTATAATATCACTAATTCAATTATAAATCATAAAATGGTTTGGGTTGGGAGGAACCATAAAGACCATCTGGTTCCAACCTCTCTGACTTGAGCAGGGACACATTCCACCAGACCACGTTGCTCCTGGCCCCATCCAACCTGACCTTGAACACTGCTAGGGATGGGACAGCCACAGCTTCTCTGGGCAACCTGTGCCAGTGCCTCACCACGCTGGCACTGAGAACTTTTTCCTAACATCTTATCTAAATCTACTCTCTTTAAAGCCATTCCCCTTTGTCCTATCACTACATGTCCTTGTAAAAAGTCCCTCTCCAGATTTCTTAATGTGATTCACTTCCTTACTCAGCTAGCAAAGGCAGTTCTTTGAAACTTGTCATAAAATAAAGCGAAGCTACCTGATCCCCATAGAATTGGCTTGCTGAAAAATAGTATAAGCTATAAAGAATCCATACATAGTTTGGCCATTATTCTTGAACCAGAATTCTTTTATTTCAATTTTATTGAAATTTCAATTTATTTCAATTCTTCTATTTAAATTCCTTCAATGATGACTTTTTTAAAAAACCCAAACATAAACTATGAGGATTTAACAAAAGCACCACAATTCATAATATAATTATGCATGTGTCACATACCCCACCTCAAAACACCACAATTGCCATATATTTGCATGGCATAATAGTTGAAAAAAAATGGCTTATATTTACTGTAAAGAATAAATGAAAAATATTTATTAGTCTTAGCTTTTTTTAGAACAAAATATATTTATTTGAAGACACTGTTTATTAAAAAAATGCATCATTAATCACAAGCCACTATCCTATTTAAAAATATATCTGCAGTACCCTTCCACATGTTCTGTTGTTTAAGGATTAAACAGCCTTCCCAAACCTGGAATAATGCAAATACACTTACAATAACCAACTTTAGAAAATCAGAGCCAAATACCTAACTGAAGTTTTAAATCTTCTCACATATTTTTAGGTAAAAGGTCAATGCCAATTACTATATACAATTCTCTGTGTGTGTGTATATGTATTCTGTGATTACAATATCTTGAATTACATCATTATTTTCCCTATCATCTTGAGAACCTAGTAGAATGCTTTTATTAAGGCATAGCATCTAAATGTTTTAGATTGAAAAGTGAGGAGGCAAAAAGAAAAGTCTTTGCAAACCCTGGTTTGAACAGAAAAATGACTTTTTAACTTCAAACTATATATAAGCAGGAGTAGCTGAATTCAAATGAAGTATCAATAAAGAGTGAATCTCATAATTTAAATTGAATTTTAGTCCAATGTTAATATAATAAATACAGTTTGAAATCTTATTTGCATTATAATGAACCTGAACAGTAACCCAAAATTGGAAAAATAAAATTACAGAAAGTTAAGTACAATAAGGCCAATTTGAGGAGCCTATTTTCTATGTCACCGCTGGAAGAAAGAAGAAAAATGTAGACCTGTAAAATAAAAGTAAAACCTGGAAGATGTCATTTTTTAAAAAGATCTGATAACATACAATAGAAATTATTCAGAAGTATGATACAAAATTAATGTTGATAACATGTTGATAACAATTGAATACTTTGCTGAATATGCATACACCTTACTCCTATAAATAATAAATGTTAAATGCTAAAAATGTATCAATTTTCTGCGTTCTAAATTACTCAGCAAGAGTGCTGAAGGACTTGTATTAAACTCCTTTGTCTCCTGCTATGTATAAAATCTTAATTGTCAAAAAGTAAGCACTGACTATACTGAATTCAGGATTATATATTAACAGTACTTACTACCAGGCCTATCATAAAATCAGTGGAATTATGTATCTTTTTTTTTTTTCCTTATATGACTTAATAAGAAACCACTCAACATAGTATATTTACCAATTTCCCCCATAAATTTGTTTTCACTTGAAGGCATTCCCTTTCCTGAGTGCCTCACCTCTCCTAGTTTTGCATAAATTTAAAATAAAACCCCCTCCTTTACCTTTCTCAAGGCATTACGTCCATGACATCAACTCTCTATCATACAGGAGATTTCTGCAAAGTGCAGCAGTGCAAATCATGCTTAAACAATGTAATCTTTAGTATTATTACTAGTAAGCATTTCCATGAAATAAGTAGTTGTTACAGTGAACTCCCACTTTTCTCCTTTAACTAAAAAATAGAATTTATAATCCTTATAGTCTATCACAGGTATAACAAAATTAGAAGCTCTTATAAGATGAACCCATAGGTTAAAATAATAACCACTGGTTAAAAAGCAAGCCAACAATAGAAACCTGTGTAAGAATAAACATAGCCAAACCAGAAACTTTTCCAAATTAGAAGATGTATTAAGTTGTGACAGATCAATAACTACCCTGTTTTGCTGTGATACAAAAACCTGACCCCAGTAAAGTCAGAAGAGCGAACAGCGAACACGTGGCTTTGTCAGGAAAGTATCTTAAGAAACTAAACTGCCAGCCTCCCATTATCCCATTATCAAAGCGAGGCACTGTCAACTGCTGCAAGCTCGGTATCATCAGTAAATTGGAAAAGACTTGCTGCACCATGTGAGCTATTAATCTAAGATTTTTCCAGTGTCTGATTTCAAAGGCCAAAGTTATCTGCTTTCTTGCTGAAGGTTGTACTGACCACCTCACAGACCAGTACACAGACCCAGCTCCCTGCCGAACAGCTGGGGCTCACACAAATACCCACTGCCTGACAGCAGGAGCACTTGGGCTATGCTGGAGCCCAGCTCAGCATCACCAGTGCCACATAGCTCCAAGGATTTTTTGCTGTTGAAACACAAGCTGCAAGCAACAGCAAGGCATCACAGCAGACATGCAGGCTGTTGATCACTGAAGAGTGGATATTAATTGGGCTGCTGAGGCCCTTTTAGTACTCAGTATCATCTTGCTTCATCTTACATATAACCTTCTCCATCTCAAGTATTACAGCAATCCCTCTCCTTAAGAGGTGCATTAAACTATTCTGGAAACATTCACTGCAATACATGGATCTTAGAAGTAAGAAAAAAAAAATCACATCCATGTGCATGTCGTAGAGAGTTTCTCCTTTAACCCCACAGAAATAGTTGCTATAGACAAGAAAAGAAAAAAACCCCCAAACAACCTGTAAGCAGAAAAGAGAAATAACTGCCATTTAAACACACTTGTCTAAAATACAACTTGGAAGAAGTGAAGTTTCTACTTCACACAACAGAGTCGAGCATTAACCAGCAGAGATCTGTATCACTGCTCTAGATCCTAGATTGTAAGGGAGTATTTTCTCTGGTCTAATTACTCTACTTTCTCAAACTAAGGCATTTGTATTCTTCATGCAAGTACAAATTCCTACAGGAAATTTACTGTCATTGACATTGCTATTGTAATTCAAGCATGCAGAATGCAGGTTGTCAATATAAATGCAGCTTGAACACATGCTAGACTGTTATTTTTATAAAGTATCAATTTTATTTGTGATGTTACTAGCTCTTTTTGTTGTTTTGTGGTGAATGGGAACTGTTTAAATTACTTCCCAGCAGAGACACTTAATCATACAGTATTTCATCTTTTTACAGACACCTAGTAGGTATGTAGCTACCAATGAAAAACATCAAATTTTTTCATCCCTGATGTCTTCACCTAACATTAAACACTTCAATGAGTGGGACTTGGGCTATTGCTACACAACAGGCACTACAGATACTTTGCACAACCAAAATGAGTCAATTATTCAGAATGCCCGCCTCCTATCCGCTAACATAGCATATGGTACCATGCTTTTGGCAGGGTACAGCTCTAAAATTAGGATTTGATATCTGTATTAAAATGGTAAGTTTTATATCAGCATTTGAGCACAACTGAGGTTTTACAATATTTTTTTTCTCAGAAAACAGGATCTAAAAATTAATTTCTTCATATAGACTTTGGCTAAGGCTCTTCTAAGACGTTATCTATCAGGTAAGTTTTCACTCATAACCCAATGCTCATCAGTTTTATCATAAAACCAAAATGAATTCTCTTCATCTCTCATTATATGATTTCCAAAAACATTGCTTTCTTTCATCAGCTGAACATCACCATAACCTGATACAGGTGAAATTCATAGATGACTACCACTTTTCAAGTTTACAAATGCTTCAAATTCTGATGCAAAACCAAATTCTCTGGCTTTTATTCTTTTGGGAGTATCCTTTGAATATCGTGATACAAATGTTTCTTTCTTCCTTACACTAGTGAACAACTACTGTAAAACCAATAGACATTGGAAGGAAGCACAATCCAGGTTTATCTTTTTAAGCTTATGCCTCTGAGAGGCAGGACTCGCTTTGCACCTCAGGGAAATCTACTCTGCACACCTCATATGGTAACTCAGGTAACTCAGTGATCAACTGCTTGGATGGTGTTTACTGCACTGCTGCTCCTAGACCTTCCCCTCTTACATCGAAATTCCTCCTCTGATTGAGCGATACAACTGAAGACTGACTGAAATAGTGCCAACATCTTTTAAATAGATGTTATGAAAAGCTCGTTGCAGAATTAAGACTTTCTGTTCTTCTCTTGCTTAATTCCATGTTGTAACATCACCTGCCATGAAGTCTCCAGGAATTAGGAAAAAGGAGTAAGAGCAGTACGAAGGATAAAGACAGATACTATGAAGTTACAAAGACTTAACGAATATGTCACTAGAGGAATACACACTGAAGTCCATCTTTTCGTAGCTATGTCTACTGATAGACTTGGACGTATAACAGAAGCTATACCATACTGAAAATACTCACTACCGTGCACTCCAGTGAAAAGGAAATGCCAAGCATTTATGCTATTTTCCATATTCTTAGGATCTATTAGCCTTCCCTCATAAGTTACATGGAATTCTTCTAAGTATGAAACAGGAAATCTTCCCACATACCAAGCCCAATATATGGAAATTGTTTTACTTCCTCTGTGGCCAGCACACCTACTATCAGACACAAAACGCAAAAAGAAACTGAATATTAAAGAGAAAAAGAATAAGCAGGCAAAGACTTGTGGGACATATACACAAATCATTACCATAGTTTGCATTACAGCACTGCTCAACTTGATGTGATTCAAAGTATCTGTTGCTCAGAATTAAGGTAGCATGCATTTTGTAACTTCAGAACATTTTTAAAATGAGAGATACATTACAATAATTATCTCTGAAACATTAAGATCATGATCTTATTCACAGAGAATATTTGGTAGCAGTTTCAGTTAGGCATCTCCAGTTACTTTCCATAATAATGCACATTGAGCAATTTAACACATGGAAAGGTATTATACATACATACATATATATATATCTCTAATGTTAGCACCTTTATCACCTACCTTCCAAGCTTTCTTGTTCATCTGGAGTGAAAGTATCCATCTGACTCTGCTCTCTCAGGAAATGGATGACTGCATAGACAAGGCGTTTGACTGATGACATTTTGAAATTGGTGAGTTCCTCCTATGTCTTAGAAACAACAGGATCTCTCATTTCAGAAAAACAAATTTCTGGAGTATTCCAACATCCCACTGACCTCAGTAAGGAGTACACGTAATACACCAAAACTTATCCTCCACCAGAAAGCCCTATAAAGTGACGCCTTGAAACAGGTGGTTAAATTGTACAGATCAGGGAACACTCCTACAATCATCACACCTAACTATAAGCAAAAGAGCACAGATTTCCTCGGATCCATTCCCGCAGGAGAGTTCACTGAGGCTAAAATAATTTAGCCTCTTTTTTTTTTTTTATAATTTAGGTTTTATTTCTGAGACATACACACTTGGAAGCAGGAGCACATGCCGAAGTCAAGATCATTTAAAAAGCCACATTCATAAATATGATGAGATACAGAAACAGGCTTTAATAAAAGGTATTCTATTCTCTAGCATTGTGCTGTTGAATGGATTATGCTCACTTTGGACAAAAACTGGAACACTGCAACCTCGGTGCACGCTTGTGATCAGTGACAGGGCTGGCCCAGACTCATTTGCATTCAGCATCAGCTGGGAGTTACGTAACTCTGAGGACAATTTTAGTTCCAACTTTCCAAGTTATTTTTCCTTAAACCATTTCGATTTAAAAGGCCTGTCTTTATCCTGTCGCCGGAGGAAGCAGATTAAAACAGAGCTCTAAATGAACAGCAAGACCACGGCCAACCCACGCTACACTATTTGCTCTCTACAGCCCCCGCTGTGCCGGCAGCCCCACGCCGCGCAGCCGCCGCCGGGCACCAGGGAAGGCGGCTCCGCGCCGGAGCGACGCTGCCGGAGGCGCAGAGCGGCAGCGCCGCTGTATTGGGAGTCCTCGCACTCCGCCACACCCCACCGGAGGTCGGCACAGGGTCCCGCTGCGGGGCCGCGACCCCCGGCCCCTCCGCATGCCCTCCGCCCACCTCCTCGTCCCGCGGCAGGCCCAGGGCCGCTCGCTGAGGCCTGGAGGACTGGTCTACCCCGGAGCAGAAGCCACCCCACCTCCGCCCACCCCGGCACCGCGGGGACAGTGGCCGCGTCGCCCGGCCCCTCCCGCCGCCTCGGGCCCGATCCACCTCGCCACCCCCAGGCTCCGGCGATGAGGAGCTCCGGCGGAGAGGGAGAGGCGCGCAGCCTCCCCGACCCCGCTGAGCTATGCCCACGGAGACAGGGCATCGCCCTTACCGAGCGAAAGGCGGAGAGCGCCGTCCCTGCCCCTGTCCGCGCCGCCGCCGGGTGGGAGAGACAAGGGGCGCGAGGGCGGGAGGAAAGCGGTGGAGGGGGGAGGTGCCTGCGTTCGCTCGGTAGCGGCGGGAAGGGCGGGAGGAGGCGGCGGAACCGGATGCGCAGGTCGGCGGCGCGGGGCTGAGGGCTGTGCCCGCGGCCGGCCAGAGGGCGGGGCGGCTGCGGGAGGGAACGGGCTTTTCCTCCTCCTTCTTCTCCTCCTCCTCTCCCGGCGCCCCCTCCCCATGCTGGCCCTGTGCGTGTGCGCGGCTCGCAGGTAGGCGCGGCGGGGTGGGTAACGCGGCGGGCCCGGGGCGCCTCACAGGCAGCCGCGGCGGGCGGTCTCCGGTGGAGGGCTAGTGGAGTGGGAGGCGTGAGAGCTCCGAGCGGCCCGCGGCTGAGAGGGAGTCCTCGTCCCCCGGGGAGCCGGGCCTGGGCTAGCGCCGGGCGTCCTGGCGGAGCTCGGCTGCCCGCCGTGCGGCCGGTGTGAGGCCGGAGGTGCCGGGTGGCCGGCAGGGCGGGGCGGGCGGCCGCAGGTGTGCGGGGCGGGCTCCGAAGGGCCAGGCAGACAATGGGCGGGAAACTTCACACCCTGCGGGTGTTACTGCCTCGGATCCTGGCGTGTTTCTTGCAGTCTGCCCGCCCTGAAACAACCTCCGTTATGTGCCTTCAGGTGGGCAGGGCGGGTGGGGCCAGGTCTCCGCCTTGTAATTCTTGCACCGAGGATCAGCCGTTCCGCAGGAGATATGGGCAGGAAAACAATAGAGTGAGGACTAAGGTAATAGCAGTGGCCTCTGCTGCAAGGTATATGTGAAGGGAGACCAAGCAACGTGGTTTTAATGGCTCTACAAAAAGGCGTGTCACTACTTCACATTGTATGTGGGGTGAGCCGAGTACAAATATATTATCAGAGACTTCTAAAATAAAGGATTAATTCCTTTCTCTGTAATGAATGCTAGCTCTAAATAGACCCAGAAAGGGTGTGGGAGAAGGCCTATAGGCATTTCTAGATGGACGGGACAAATGAGCAGCATTGCCAAAATAAAGAGTGCAGAAGAATATAAGCAAAGGAGCATGTTTAACAGGGAACATGGAAAGAGTAGGAGGGTCACAGTACAAATACATTGTGGTAAAGAGAACTAAGCTGAATTTGAGTGGAAAATTAAGAACATGGTTATTTCTTGTGGTTATTTTTTGAGGAATGACACTTGTGTGCTTACTGCATAAAACGTACCATTTTTGTGCTATTGCATAGCCTTTGTTCAGGTCAAATTAGGATTATGGGGTACTAGCAGTTAAAAAATAAAACCGTGAATTTTTCTTTTCATAAGGCTCCTGCTGTTGTAAATTAATGGACCAATGTACTGTTGTTGAATAAAGTGCACAATTATTTTCCTAATATACATTTATGTTCTTTTTGTATAGTCATTTTCACTGTTCTCCATATTTTGTGTTGACTGACCTTGTTTGAGCTACAGATTTTTTCTCAGAAAAGGAACAAAAGGAAAGGAAAATAAGGATGGAAGGTTTTTTTTCTTTAGAAAAACTGAACAAAAAGTCTACCTTTGCAATTTGCATTTGGAAACTGAAGATGCCTCCTTCTTAAGCAGTAATAAAGTATTGATATTGATTTAAGTTTTGGGGTTTTTTTTTGTCAATTGTTGTAAGTACAGCAGGGAATGGTCACTGCAATTTATCAATTGTGATTTTTTTTCAAGTCATGATTTGAGAGTACCCAAGTAGTTGTTTCACAAAAGAGAGTAATCTTGAATACCTAATGATGACCTCTAATTTTCATAAGTTAAGCAGTTGGTCACAGAAATATTGAATAACAAAGATTCCTAGCTTCTGTTTTTCCCCACGGCATCTTAACATGAGATAAAAAAAGACAGATCTCAGTATGTTTCAAGTATCATGCTTTACATTGAATGAAACTACATTAACCATTCAATTCTTGTGGTTAAAATAGGCAGCTTTGGGGAAGGAGACTATTTACAATTAAATACTTTTCCTATTGGAATCCAAAAGATTCAGAGATTAATATTTAGTTCAATATGTGGGAAAAGGCAGGCTAAAATGTAGATTAATTAACTGCAGTTGTCTGTTTGCTTTTTGATGATATTCTTAGTAATGGGAAAAAAAAATCTAGATAAAAATGGTCACACCAATTTAAATAATTTCGTTGTCCTAAAATAATTCTCTAGGATTCTTGAATTACGGAGTCTTCCTTTGAAAGTCTTAAAACTGGGTTTTGAATAGGAAAATAGATGTATGTGGACTCCAGAAAAAAAAGACAATTTATATTAAAGATCTAATTTTAGATTTCTGTCACTGGAAAGAAACTCTTAATACTGGCTTTCCTCTTGTTGAGGAAATAAACCAGCAAGAAACTGGGGCTGGGGTAAAGAGGCAGGAGGAGGAATGACATTAGAGGCCAAAGAAATGGAAAGAACTCCTATAGTAATTTTCTTATTTTGATAGTGTATGCATATGCTTTCATTAAGCTATCAGGTTCAACACCTCAGCAATGGCAAGGGCTAGCTGAGACGCTTGGAACATTTTTCCTTTTCCCTGTGCTCTGTGAACTGCACAACCTCCTCTGTGTACTGCAGCAGCAATTTTTTTCCTGTGGTCAGAAGCAACAGCTCCCACCTTTCTAACCACATCAGGCTTCAAAAGAACAATTTGTTGGTTAGTTTACAAAATAAAATTGTTTCCTGAACTGACGGAGACAAAGATACCGAGTTCAGAAGCATTTTATGGACTGAATTTGACCCATGGAGCACCAGTTGGACCACACTGTTAATGTATATTGAGGATGTTTTTGTTCTATCATTCTCTCCATATAGGAAGTAATGCCTGGCTTGGAAAGGTTTCTTTTCATAGAATCATAGAATGTTGGGGTTGGAAAGGGCCTTAAGATCATCTAGTTCCAATCTGCCTGCAATGGGCAGGGACCCCACATACTAGACCATGTCGCCCAAGGCTCTGTCCAGCCTGGCCTTGAACACTGCCAGGGATGGAGCATTCACCACTTCTCTGGGCAGCCTGTTCCAGTGCCTTACCACCCTCACAGGAAAGAACTTCTTCCTTATATCTAACCTGAACTTCCCCTGTTTGAGTTTTTACCTGTTACCCTGTGTCCTGACACTGCAGTCCCTGATGAAGAGTCCCTCTCCAGCATCGTTATAGGTCCCCTTCAGATACTGGAAGGCTGCTGTGAGGTCTCCATGCAGGCTTCTCTTCTCTAGCCTGAACAGCCTCAACTTTCTCGGCCTGTCTTCATACAGGAGATGCTCCAGCCCCCTGATCATGCTTGTGGCCGTCCTTTGGACTTGCTCTTAAATGGACTTGCTCTGGACTGCTTTTAAATGGTTTGGGTTATTTCAAAAGTCTATCCTGTCTTCTACAGGAGCCAGGATCAGATACCTTAGAAAGCATGTAAGATAGGATGAACATTCAGCACTGTCTTTTCAGAAAACTGGGAACTACCCAGCTCAAAGCCAGTTGTCTCATATGATCTTCTAGAAAAAATTGTCCAGTAATACATTCTTTTATTGATAATGCTTCCTGAAACTGTGTTTGGTCTCTTCATAAGTTTTGTCAGAGGCAATGGGGGTAAAAAATAATACCTGTTCATTCTCTCCATCCTCTTCATGATTGTAGAAATCTCTGAAATACTTCCTCTCTGGTGCCTTTTTTTTTTTTTTTTTTTCTGTTTTGTCAAGTCTGAAGAATCCCTGTATAGTTAGTTGTTCTTTGAATGGAGTCCATTGGAGTCCATTGCTCACTGCAGCTGATTGTTACTGACTCATTATGACTTGATAGCACAGAAAAGGCAGGTGGGAGAACAGAAGATGAGAGCTCATAACTGCTGGGAGGATCAGAACTGCACATAGTATGTGTGTGCTACATGTTATTACAGGCTGGTATAATGAATCTTTGTGTTTTGTCCTCATAGCAGCCTTCCAGTATCTGAAGGGAGCCTACAAAGATGCTATAGAGGGGACTGTTCATCAGGGACTGTGATGATAGGACAAGGGATAATTGGTTCAAACTTAAACAGGGGAGATTTAGGTTAGATATAAGGAGGAAGTTCTTTACTGAGGTAATGGTGACACACTGGATCAGGTTGCCCAAGGAAGTTGTGATGCCCCATCCCTGGCAGTGTACAAGGCCAGGTTGGACAAGGCGTTGAGCAACCTGGTCTAGTGTGAGGTGTCCCTGCCTATGGCAGGGGGTTTGAAACTAGATAATCTTAAGATCCTTTCCAACCCAAACCATTCTATGATTCTGTGTTCTCTGTTCTACCTCTACTAAATTCTGTAATTTCCTTCTTTTCAGCTGCTTCTTGGCTCATGTTTTTGTTAAACTGTTATGTCTCCAGAATGATTAGATCAGCTAATGTATCATCACTGTGTATGTAAAGTCAGATGTGTGTGTCATTTCACATTTATTAAGACTGAAATTAACTTTGTTAGTGGTTTTGAACTTTACTCTTAGGACATTCTTTTGTGGTTTTTTTGTGGTTCCTTTAGTCCACTGCATTATCATCAATAAATTATCAGTAAATTTGGTCACTTCATTAATCCTACCTTTTTGTAGATGAGCTATAAATATGTGAAAGAATACAGACCGAGCACAGAACCCTGCAGGGCTCCACTGGTCGCCTAGTTTCATTCAGAGAAATCAGCAGCAGTTTCTGTTTCTTAACCTTTCGTTTAACCGTTTATCCATAAGAGAATCTCCCTTCTCATCTCACAGCAGCATGGTTTCTTTAGGACATTTTGGTCAATAGTCTTTGGAAATTAAATAGACTATATTAACTGATCTCTGTCTGTTGTGACTGATTCAAAGAATTCCAATACATTTGTGAATCTTGATTTCCCTCTATAGAACAAAGTCGTTTCCAGTAATTGTTATATGTGTTTAGATTAGGCAAGGTAAGATGAGGGTGGAGAGAATTACACTTGTCTCTGAGCAAAACGCAATTGTGTATGTTCATCATACTGTCTCTAAGAGAGTTCCATCTTTAGCAGAGACCCGATTTCTACTGTAGAGTGTTAAATTGAGTGTAGTTCTTGGCCATACTTATCATGCTGGAACAATCTGTCACATAGCTTGGAACGAGCCTGGGAAGCTCTCAGTGTTGTTAAGTCACCATTCACGCAAAAGCCAGAGCAGAAAGCAGGCTTCATTTAGTTGCCGAATTTGTGGTACTGAGCAGGCAGGCATGCTGCGGCACAGAGATTTTGCAAGTATTGGAACCATCATAGCATGCTATAATGCACTATCTTCCCAAGGAGAACAGTGACTTAAAATGGTGGAAGTAAGTGAGATTAGGTTGTCGTCTGCCACAGAGACATAGTTTTCCAACTAACTAGAGATGGCAAAGAACATTTCTCATTGCTTTGACTGTATGAGACTTAAGATCAATGGGAAATTAAAGGGCATTTCCATGGTACAGGCTGAACTGGTAAACTGTGGGTGTAAATCAAAGAAACCTTTGTTTTTACAAATCCCCCTCAATAGTTTTCTCTGTCCTGCAGCACTGCTTCTTTTTCAGTTGGAGCCAACAAGCTGTTTTTCATGCATTAATTAATTGCATTCAAGTACTGAACTATCCTGGCAGTAGTAGTGTGTGGTGTTTGCATTAAATAGCCTGCACTTTACCTGCTGTTTATTGCTGGCCTCATAGACGTACGATAGATGCTTCCACAGCAGCACCTGAGAGAGCTGTAGGGCCTTAAAAGCAATTTTTTTTTTTTTCCCATTGTGTTTACATGGTTCACCTGATGGTGGAACCAAAGAATGAGAGAACTCTGATGAGCACCTCCAGCATCAAATTCAGCGTAGTGCACTTACTTCTGCTTGCAAGTGTTGAAAAGTCTCTCAGATCCCTTCCTAAGAACCTCCAAGCAAGTTGTGCTGTAATGGAGGTTTGCTGTGACACAGAATAGATTCATTTCACAGAATGGGTTTGAAGCCTAGTTTAGTGGTACTTGGGTATAAATCTTGGGTTTGCTTGCTTGTGTTTGGGTTGGGTTTTTTTTCTTAGAATCAGGGATACCATAATTTTAGAGATCAGACACTCCGCAGAAACAGTACCCTGACACTTCTGTGTGTTTCACTCCAGACTACTGTGTGGCAATCACTTCCTCTTGTGAAAGTCAGTCAGACCAGTTCCCAAATTCCTTTTGTTTAAAGGCTGTTGGAGGAGGCTGGGGGAAAAAGGACTGTCTATAAGTAACTGTTAAGATGTGATACACATGTATAAGTTCCTACTTCAGGTATGGATTTTCTGTTAGCTGCCACAGAGTGCCTTTAGCAATTACTTTGCCGTTGATGTTATTTCTCTCAGAGAAACATTTGTTGTCAGATTGTAAGCTCATAAAAGCGGCACTGAGGGTAATATATGTATCAATAAAGATTTTAAAATGTTTGTATAATTTGCAGCTTTTTTGACTCGCTCATATTGACTTGAAGAGCTAAAAGTGTACCTATTATAGGAGTATAATCAATTTAGAGTGTATAGTGAGTTAAGTTGCAGAGAATCCTTTTTTTTTTTTCTGAGATGTGTAGTGACAAAATTAATGGTTTAGTGTTAAAAGGTTCTAGACATTCTTCTATTCCTTCAAATGCAGCTTAAGAAAAAACCCGACAGTTTATAACGGTGGTTGTAGAGCTTAAAATTAGGAAGTACTATACATGCTATCCTTTTGCTATAGTGAGACCTGTCTGTGCCAAACACAGTCATGACGCAGAGCCAAGAACTTTTCTAAGGAAAATGGCCCAGGAATTCAAGGCATGTATTCACTCTTCCGTATACTGTCAAGAGCCAAACAGATGAAACTGAGAAGCGAAGTGTAACAAGGACTTCCAATGTGTTTGTCTAGCAGGAAAAAGTGATGACTGATGTTTAAGGCCGTAGTCTCATTCCTTTGGCTCAACTGAAACAATATTGCCATGTACTTTGCTTGTTCTGTCTCAGACTTTTTTTTCCCCCGTTCTTGTTTTACCGTGGGTTACTCGATCCGCTGCTTACTTTGCTTGATTTTGTCCTTGCTTTACTATAAAATAAGCGATTACTTCTTGTCTAAAACTGTGAGGCAAAAGTGAAAAAATAGAGATATACTTAAATATTTAAAGTTCAAGCAAGAATTAAGGATCTCTAAATAACAGAAAGATCTTAGCCTATTAAATTTCTACCCTAAAATCTGTCCTGACAACACAGACCAACAGCAATGTATTTTACATTATATTAGATGCTGCTGGGTATTCATTGTAGTTTGTTTCTAAAATGCTTTTTAACTTCCTAATGGAAAAAAAAAAAAATATATATATATATAAAAAAATAACATGTGAGGCTTGATACAAAGCTTTCCTTAAACTGTGCCTGTCCACTATCATTTATATATGTTTGGTAGCACTTGGGTCTTACTTTCAGGGAAATGCCAACATATGGTATATCAAGTATTAAATAATTTGTCCTGAGGCAAACTGTCAGTTTTTATGTTGCCTTAATGGGACATGCCTATTTATATTATTATTCTTTTAAAACAAGGCCGCTAGGTGGAGTCAAAACATTGAGATCCTGTGAACGTTGATGTCAGGTACCTGATGAATATGGTCTTCACACAGTGCTGGCTTCCAGCATACGGCGCTGTTTCTCCTGCAGTCAGTGAGACTAGGAAGTGGTGTTTAACTAAGATCTGCTGTTTCAAAAGCTAGAAAGACGAGAATGCTTTTACTGTTGTTCTTAGCTGTAAATTGGCAGCTTTTACAAAGCTTCGTACAGTAAACTACTGATTGAAAAAGTTGTTGTGTTTGTTGTGATTTGCAAATCTTCTCCTACTTATACTGACAGGAATGTCCTCTGAAGTATACATAAAGCGTAGCAAGAAAAACTTATTTGTATTTATTTGCCATTAGAGTATTTAAAAACTAGAAGAGGACTAACGTATCTGAATTAGAGACCCTTCTCTTTCTCTTTTCTTTTTAAAATCTTGTCTTACACTTCACCCATGAAGCTGTTATCCCAGCTCTTTTGTCAGCAGAGAACAGTTTTTCCATCCTACATGAAGCTGATATACTGATTTTTGTATATCAAAATAGATCTGTCAGATTTATTAGCAAGTACAATAAACTGGTCTGTATATATGTTTCCCAGAAATACAGTTGTTAATGTACTTTATTCTGTAAAATTATACTTGTCATTGTAACTAATGCTGTTTACTTGAAGATTAATTTGAAAACTGCAAGTACTGTAAAAGAGTCTTGGATGGAGTTACAGCTATCCATGTGCAAGCAGAGTTAAATCAGACAGAAGGCTTAAATCTTGACCATATTATAAAGTGATTATCAGTAATAGGACATATTGTGCACAAGTTTGCAGGGTTTTGTGTTTGTATTTTCTAAAGCTGGTCCTACCCTTTGCTGCTTCTGCTTCACAGACTGTGGCTTTCTTGATTCATTTTAATAGAGTTAATGGAACATGCCAACAAAGGGCCACAAAATGATCAGAGGGATGGAGCACCTCTTCTATGAGAAAAGGCTGAAAGAGTTGAGGTTGATCAGCCTGGAGAAGAGAAGACTTTGGGGAGACCTTATCACGGCCTTTCAGTTCTTAAAAGAGGCCTATAAAAAAGATGGAAAGAGGCTTTTTAGCAGGGTCTGTTGCAATAGAATGAGGTGTGATGGCTTTAAAGTAAAAGAGGGGAGATTCAGGCTGGACATGAGGAAGAAATTTTTACAGCGAGGGTGGTAAAACGCTGGCACAGGTTCCCCAGAGAGGTGGTAGATGCACCACCCCTGGAGACATTCCAGGCCAGGCTGGATGTGGCTCTGGGCAACCTGATCTAGTTGAACATGTCCCTACTTATTCCAGGAGGGTTGGACTAGATGGCCTTTGAAGGTCTCTTCCAATCCTAACCATTCTATGATTTTATGTTCCAGTCATGGAAAACGTTTCGAAACAAAACCAGGCTTACTAAATGTTTGATGTGTTTAAAATACTTACTGCACAAGTTGAAAATCAGTCTGTAAATTCACATGCTTTGTTTGTCTTTTCAGCAGCTATGTTAGCCACTGTATTGCTGTAATTATTATAAAGGTCTTCTCCTTTCTAAAATGAAATCAAAGTTGTATTTTCCAGAAGCAGCAAGTAATTGAATTGTAGAATTGTTGGTAAAACAGATTACCTGACATTCTAGCAAAAATAGCAATTAATGTGGTCTGTGACTTAAAAGCTTTCTTTTTATTTCTTTTAAATCCTCTTTTAGAAGTAGCTACTAAGCTTTCAAGTTGTTATTGAATTTACACTGCTTCTGGTAAAAATTAGCATTCTTACTAGTTTAGGGAATGGCAGATTAATATCATAATTCGTGAAAACAGCTGCTTGTGTAGTAGTCTTTGTGGTAGCTGGAAGTCCGAAACAAACCTTGTGTGCCTCTCCTCCTGAGCTTCTCATAGATGGATGAAGCAGTGCACAAATGCATAATATATTCCAGCCTGCCCTGTGTGTCATTTCACTGGCATTATTACATGCCATAGGACTCACCCATGAAAAAGGCCAGTGCAAATTATCAACAGAGGCCAGTTAGATATTCATAGTAAAAATGCAATGTAAATAAAGGTGCTTTAATTTTGAAGGACCTCACAGGAACATAGGGTCTGAAAGGGACAATTGTGGTGATCAAGTCTAGTCTCGCGCTACCTTAGGTAACCAAGTAATATAATCCATTTTATAAGCTGGTCAAGCTCCATATTATAAGTAAAGGTGTTTCCACTTCCTGGTGCTTATTGGGCAGCTGTTTCAGAATCTCACTGCCCTGATGGTTACAAACACCTCTTGAAAATTTAGCTCACGCATATTTCTGACCAGTTTAGTCTAATTTGTTCTTATGTCAGTATTGCCTCTTAAGCATCAATAGCTCTTTTCACTTTGAGGCATTTCAATGGTGTGCCTAATGACAGTAATCATCTTGAGACTTTTTTTGCTAGACCGAATCTGTGCATTTCATACATTTCTAGCAGTAGTGCAGGCTTAAGTGGCTGTTGACACTTTTGATCCTTCATTTATGCCAGCACAACTGTTTTGAAGTCACACATAAAATAGATGATGGAACCGATTAGCTGAAAAAAAAGAGGTACCCCCTGTATTTTTTTGGTCCACTTTATTTTTCACCCGTGTGCTACCCTGACTCTTTTGCTGCTGTCATTGATGGCATGGTATACAGGGACAGATATGAGCAGCAGAGGGAGGAATGGGAAAGAAGAACATCTTAAGGTGATACTGCTGCTGGACATGAACCTTATCCTTAACCCAGGCTTGTTAGATACACCTAGTGTTCTACACTGCACTGCAGGAAATTGAATGTAATATCTGATACAGTTTGAACTAATAATTTCAGGCATTAGCAACAGCTTGCCCATGGTCACATAGTATAGTTGCAGTATACATGTAACTTTATTTACAGACCTACATTAGCTCATCCTTCTGTCTGATTTAAACTTAAGCAACTTCTGATTGCTCAGACCAAGCAATGGTTGCCACCATTTACCAAAAGCAAGCTTAAAATAATAATTGCCTCTTGCTGGTCCAGTTGCTGTTTGAAGAAAGAAGAAAGCTGTTTACCGTTGCATCTGGTTCCTGCCATTATTAATAGAATTTATTTTCCAATTCATATCTGGGAAGTTAAAGTTTCTCTCAGTGATACAATTTACTGTAATATTTTCTCTCTAACAACATGGCAAGTGTAGTTGCAGAGCATTTTTGAAACAGTCACAATGTTTTAGCTATACTCTTGTTTCTTTATAGTCTATTCAGTCATTAATTTTGGCATTGTTTCTTTGTTCCTTTCTTGAACAAATAAGATGAAGTTAGTAAATTACTGATTTTATTGCAGTATGATACACAGAGTTGGGGAATTTATTTGTTTATAGTTTTATATAGACAAAGAGCATGAAATGCTAAGCCATGAAAGAAATACCCAGGATTTCACCTGTGTGTGTATTTTTGCTTGCACATTGTTTTTTATTAATCTGATGTCAGCTACATTGGCCCTAAGCATAATGTAATTGACTTTAGCAAGGTAACAACGCATGTCTGTAAATGATTATTTGAAGAGATGCATGTAGTAATTGGTTTTGTGTATAATGTTATGTTACAGTTTTTGAAGGCCCACCTTCATTGTTCAATTAGAAAGACTTACAGGTCTTTCTGAGTTTGTACTGCCTTTGTTAATCTACATAAACGAGTGCTTCCTCCTGTCAGCAGGAGGAGACAAGGCATCAGAATTTCAAAACCACGCAGTTCTGTGTTTTCCTGTCTTTAACAGCTAGACAACCACTTGCTGGATTTGTGGCAATCATTTATGTAGCTGTCAAATCTGTTTGTGTATCCCTCAATGCAGCTAGCCAACCTACTAAGAAAATCAGGTTGCATCTTTTCTTTTGTATTTAAAATCAGTGCTCTGCAGTAATCAGGGACCCTGCATTCAATTTCATTGAAGCAGTCCAACTTTAATTATTAATGAAACTTGTTACACAGGCTGAAATTAATATCATCTGTTGGTGTTGCAACTGTTTTAGTCTTTGTTTCTGATAAAACAGTCGGTCAGTGACAGGGCTATGTTTTTACATGTCTGTGTGAAGGTTATGAATGACAGCTGTAAGTTCTTTAAGAGAGAGTATTTGTTTCATATCATGCACTTTCGCATAGTTGTCAGCTCTAACGTTGTTCAGGCTGTTGTTTTCCTTGGATTCTATTTTACTTTTATTTTGACCATAATTTGGCACATTTCATATTCTTTCTGATGTTCTCGAGAGGCGGGGGAGTGGGGTAGTGTTAGAGTTTAGAGGCTTGAACCTACTTTTGAGGAGGTTCCCCTTCAGCTCCCACAGGGTTGTGCCAGAGATGTACTAGCGGTGTGTGAAAAACTAGACATAGGGCAGTCCAGAGGGAAACTGTTCATGACTTAGTGAAGGACCATTCTTTGATGGATTTGTAGATTCAGGGTAGAATTCAGTGGTTTGGGGGGATGGGAAACCACTGCATTCTGGAATGCTAATACTTAACCTCTTGCTCTCATGAAAGCAGCTTCATTTATCTCAAACTTCTAACTGCCATTCAAAATTTCAGAAGTCCAGTGGAGAAGCTACTGGGGCATTAATGTCATAACTGAATTAGTACCAGAGTAGAACAGAGGTGGAAGGAATATTCTTTATTCAGGCTTCATTTTCAATGTTAAATCATCAGCTTGCTGGACATTGATGTTTCTACACCCGTAGAAGGGAAAAGTAAACATCTTGCCTACACTGGTGTGGGAGGATTTGAAGAAACTGGTAAGAAGGAAAAAAAAATCTCAACACAAAGATTAAATGGAAATGTTGTCTTTCATTTTGGTCTTGCATAAAAATAGATTTGTCTAGGCTATTTCTAGAGAATGCCTCTTACAGATGAGTGAGACTTTTAACAAAAAGTCTTGCCTTCAAACAGAAGGCAGCTCTTTTCAGATTGTTGGCATTTCACTCTTCTGCTGTGTTTTTCCCTCAGGCTAAAATTGCCTATCCTTTTATGCATGCTCCCTCCATTGTATGCCAAAACCTATCTGAACACTTATGCACATACCAGACTGGTTTTGCGATAAAATTAATACAGGTACAGTGACTAGTGTTAAGAAAAAAAGGTATTTAAGAGAAAAATGTATTTAATTTAAAAATAGCATTAAGCAAACATCCCTTTCAGTAGCAAGCTGTCTTGGTGTTGCCCGAGTCTTGATCCCTCTCCTTTATACAATCAAGTTGAATGTTGGTTTGTTGGGGTGGGAGTAGATGCCTGTATTTCTGTAGCCAGTGTCTTCATAACTTGTGCTTGGATTTGTTGCTCCAAATTCAGGGTTTTCTTTTTAATATTGTTAAAAAGATTAGTGAAAAAACAGCCATTCATTGCTCAGCATAATAAGATCAGCTACACGTATAAACTTTTCTGCTAGCTAAAGCTGAAATATACTTGATTTCTATAATCAGGATTAATAGTAGGTAAATTACAGTAAATTTATGTAGCCCTTCTGGCAATAGAATGAAACTGTATGTTTAAAATCCACAACAATTACAGGAATAAATTTTCAAGTGAGTAACAACTAGAAGTTTTCCTCCTATGGCTGATTATGTGGCAGTCATCCTGTATAAATGTAAAATTATTTTTTGTAGTGAATCTACAAACACTATGTGGGTTTTGTTCCTTATTTCAAAAATGCAAATATTGTCTGTTTCTGTAGAGTTTCAGTAACTGTTACTATGTTTTTCTTAAAAGATTGAATAGTAATTTAATCTGTCTGGTTTTGCCAATATCCCTGTCTGCACTTAGTCATCCTGTAGATGGAAAAGGTAGAAGACAGACCTCTGATTTATTTAAAAATAGACATAATTGTTAAGGGTAACAGCTGTGTATGATCCTGCTGGACAAGTTATGGCTCTAAAAAGGGCTTTATTCTTGCTTCTAAAAATATTCTGTAATTATTAAAGGTCTATTTTCTTTTTTTTAATGTTTGCTATAAACCTCCTCTTGAACTAGAATCCTGCTGTGCAAAGATCATTTTTATACTTTCAGGTCCATTGGGCCACAGCTTGTGTTGAGAATGACATTAGGAGCAGAAATTACTAGCCAGCTCAAGGCTTCTTCATACATAGCATCAGGCCGAAACCTTCTGAGATGGGACCTGTCACCAGAGCAAATTAGAACAAGAACAGAAGAACTAATCAGGAAGGCAAAGCATGTGTATGACAGTGTCGGGATGCTTGATGTTGAAGAAGTAACACATGAAAATACTGTACGGGCTTTGGCAGATATAGAAGTGGAATATGCAGGTTAGTGTATGTTTTCTGTCATTCTTTCCATAGGGCATTCCATATGCGCATAAAGAAACATTGAGAAATGGTAGTCGTTGCTTACCATTCTGATCTGTGCTGTTCTTGTGTAGAATGTGTAGAGGCCTCTCAAGTGTCCTCTGGTCACAATAACCTTTCAGGATCTCTGAATATGTAAACATGATCAGCTAACGAAATTCTGCTGCCTTACTCTAGAGACAAAAATAAGCATTAGCAAAACTGTGCTGTTGTTCTCTTTGACACAACCAGGAAACTGTTCAACAGTCAACTGGTGTTGGTCACCTGTTTTCTTTTGGCATGTGAAGCTCCACACAGTTACATTTTCTTTTCCAGCTGTGTACAGCTGCTTGGGTACAGTGTGTAGCAGTGAAGATTACAGTATCTGTAGTATGCATGGGTAAATTCAAACGTGATCAGCAGTGCTTTTTGCAGACACTGCAGAATCTGAGACAAGCAGGTTAAATGGAATGATTGAAAGCTCCTAGTGGAGAAAATGTGATGAAATGGGGGCATTTTTGCATGCTTTTTTGAAAGAAGACTGCTCTACTTGCTCACTTTCATGTTGTAGCTTGCAAGGCCTAGAAGAATCCATGGAGAGGTGTTGGTCATGCAGTCGCCTCTAGACTGTTCTGAATGGATTATGAAGACATGCCAATACATGGATGGAGTTTAATGGTCTAACACAGATCATTTAGTTAATTTGTTAATAATTGTCAATCAGAGAAAATGGGAAAATAAAAATGTGCCTTGGATGGCTTTGTTTTGAAAAACCTGTCAGATGGTAGCTGCATGACTCTTAAAAAATAGTGTATAATAAAATGTCAAGTTCTCTTAAATTCTCTAAAAAAATCTGCAGTAGCAACAGAAGTGCTAAAACCAGCCACCTTAGCTTGGAGCAAAATCTTCACCTAGCAAAACAGAGCAGCCTCCAGCTCAAATGATTGTACTGTAACATTAGTCTGGCTTTCACATTGCTTAAAATTGCAGTTTAGCCACATCTAGTGAATTGACTGGGATTGATGCTGGCAGAAAGACTGAGTAGTCTTCATCCGAACAGCTTCTTGTCAGATTCAGTTTTAATTGTACCAACATATTTGGTATAATTATTGTAAGCCTTTTCACCAAGGTATAAAACCCTCTGCTTTAAATTAAATTAGAAAGAAAATCTATGTTTGATTCAGAGAATAGTCGCCATCAGCTTCCCAGCATAGCCACCAAGACTTGCATCTTCCAAGATTTACTTTTTTTTTCTTTACATGCTATTGGAGTAGTGGATCATATTTAAGCTTTCACTGCTAACCTTCAAAGCTGTATGTGAAATTAGCATGATTTACCTGTGAAGTACCATGGCATATGGTAAAGATGTATTAGCACAGCAATACTTCCATTAGAACCTTGGGTTTTTAAGGCCTGTTTGTCCTTTTCACGTATGCATGAAAGACCTACCCCAGTAACTGGAACTTAACCATCTGAAAAGACACAGACGACAACGGGCTGTACATTTCACTTGGAAGCTGCCAAAACTCACTTCATCGTTTTGAAACATCTTGGCGCAACAACAGGAGTGGGAGAGGGAGTTTCCTGTGGACCTCAAGAAGAATCGTATGCCCATGTTTGCATTCCGAGGGTTTCTGAAGAGTTAAGAGTGTCTCAGGGTTTGATAAAACAACTTCAGATTACATAAAATTACGAAGCTTTATATCATCCTAAAATGTTGTTACATTAAAATATGCTTTTGAGGAGGTGGATGGGAGTGAAATTATAATTGATTTTGAATTAAGTTAATTCAGCTGGTCATAACAATTCATTCCTATTTTAGGAGTTTCTATTTAATGTCTTTATAAGATGCAGTATTCCTTTAATAAGCAAGGATTTATTTAATCTCAAAAATGTATTCTAAAAAACTAGTATTATTCTAGAAGTGCAAAATACATAGACAGCATCTTCTATGTTTGCTTTATTGTTTCTCTTTAAACACAGAAGAGAAGATGGGAATTTGAGGCTGTTCTCATAACATTGTAAAAATAACTTCAAGGTAGATGGGCCTGTGTGAAAGATTCAGAGCTTTTCACTTTAAATGCTAACATGGAAGCATCTGTGCCAGCTATGAAACAACATCAGTCTTCACTTACTAATAGTTCATCTTTCAAAAATCATATACAGTTGACTTTGTGGAAGTTGACTTTGTGGAAGAAAGAAGATGAGATAATTAGGTTTGGGTAATAGATAGTTTCTGTAAAATGTTTGTTTGTTATAATGGTGTGCGGTTTTGTCCTTTAACCTATTCATTTTTACATTATCTGTAATCGCTTTATTTATTTTGAGCCTGACCTGAGATGTCAGGTTGCTTTGGGTTCCTGTTTCTTATATCTTCTATAAATATCAGAAGGGGGGAATTTCCTTATCCTTAACGCATCTTTAAAGTGTTTCTAGCTTTCTGTGTAAGTGTTCATTGACTTTTATTTAAACAGTGGAAAGAAGCATGTTGGATTTTCCCCAGCATGTCTCACCCGACAAAGAAGTACGCATAGCAAGTACAGAAGCTGACAAAAAGCTCTCCAGTTTTGATGTGGAGATGAGCATGAGAGAAGATGTGTTTCAGAAGATTGTTTATTTGCAGGTAAATCACAATGATATCTGCATAAATTATGGAAACGTAGATAAAATTCTAGCAGTGAAAAACTTCTCTAAAGTTAGTAACCACAGTGCTTTTCAAGCGTTTTCAAACCCATTACTGTGTGTTTCCCCTGGGTCTGTACCAGCTAACTCTTTCCAGTGGGACACAACTGCACAAAAAGGCTGTGGTTCCACAAAAACTTAAGCTAGTGTAACCTGGTGCTCCCACTCTTTGCCTCTCATAGTCTATGTGTGTGTATCTCTCTCTCTCCATTGCAAGAGCTTTGACTTTTCTCTAATATTCTAATGAGCTGGTACAAGGAAACCCATCAGGAAAAATAAAATAGATTGTTTTCTGCTGGCAGAGCTCCCTGAACTGTTTGCCTAGAGGCAAGGCATCACTAAGGGAGAGGAGGGAAGGAAAGAGGCAATATAGCAATGTATTTAGTGCTTATTTAGTATTTAGCAATGTATTTAGTGTATTTAATGCTTTATATTGCGTTTGAATTTGTGTCCAAAATTGTGCTTTATTGAAATTGTTGAGAATTTTAAAGTTGAGTTTTAAGTTATGAAAGTTAATGTGAACATATAACTGGGGGTGACCTCTGAAACTGCCTCTTTTAATCTGCTAATTATAGACAACTACATTGCATACTCCTCCTCGTATGTTGCTTAAGCCTCAAAACTAAGTCAAAAGTTACATTTACTGTTGAACTAGTTTCTATGTCTTTCGTGTTTCTTTTCAGTTTCCCTTCTAATTGAGCATCTTCTAATTGTATCTTGTATTCTTCACTTGAACTGTTTAATTTGTAGCTGGAACAGGAAGAATGTTCAGTTTTGTTTAAATGCAGCTAATGACAGTAATAATTTTCCAGACGTCTAATTTAAAGATAATGCAAGGAAGCTATCTAATTGAAAAATTTGTCCATGCTTCAGATGTGAATCTTCCCTTTCAACCCCACTGATTTTTAACCTTCATGTGATGCTGATGATATGTTGGAACCATATTTCTTGGAATCATTTGTTCTTTGCAGTGTTGATTGGGAACCAGAATAATATTTGTAGCACCTAATAAACCAGTACCATTCTCTTATATTGCTGTGTTTTCTAGGCACACTTTCAAGTGTTATCCTCTAGCTGGGTATTGTTGTTTATGTGATGTGGAGGTATTTAATAGCTCCATTTTAAGGACCTTCTCTTGTGTGTTGGCAGATAGTGCCTTATGTTGATTTTCTTTTTTTTCCCCTGCTCTTGCTATTAATTAAATGGTTTGGTATGTTTTTATTATTTGCTGTGATTTTCCCCACCCTCCATTTAGATACATGTAGGGTTAATCTGCCGTATCTATGTATTTTTAATTTACAGAAATTTCTGATAGTGGCTACTGAAAACTGATTGCTGTAATTCACTACTATTACTTTCTTACAATCTTTATTTCTTTAATCTTTTTCATTTGGTGCTTTCCTACTTCATTTTCCTTTGCAGCAATACTTGGCTTTTATAACAGTTACAATTGTTGCTTAAATCTCCATTTAATTTTTTTAGAGATTTTTCCTGGCTTAACTGCAGCATACAAGCATGATTTAGTATTAGTTTTCCAGAGATGCAGCCTCTGAGCATATATCAACTTCATAACAACTCTGACAGTAATAGCTTTCTTTGTTATAGAATATATGTGAAATTGCCAGTAGGGTCAGATTGGTCAAGTGTTGCTGTTTCCAAATCACAATTTTCTTGTTATTTTTTGCTAAATTTCTAATGCCTTCTGCTGTTACAAGAAGAAGGCATTAGAAGTACTCTTCAATCTGACTTGGTTGACAAGTCAGGTTCCAGGACCACATTAAAAAAATGACTTCCACAAACAGAAATGGTGTCCTTAAATCATTTTATCAGTTTAAATGAGCGAGTAAATCATTTTTATCGAATCATTTTTTTCATGGCCTTTCTGAGGATTTAATAGTTCAGGTATATGAACTCAGTTTCATGATCCTGCACAGGGACTGGATTAAGACACATCGAGAACAAGAGCCCTCGCGCTCCCATATTATTCATAATACAGTCAGTCTACTAAAAGATGAGTAAATCTGTTTGATCTCAGTGACATCTTGAATGTTTTTCCTCCCTTTAAAAAGAACTGAACTTTTCTAAGTTAACAACTCTTTAATATTCTGCTAAATTCTGCTTTATTTAAGAACTGTTGATGATGGAAGATGTGTGACGTTTCTGTATTTAATTTAAAAAAAACCAAACAAAACCCAACTTAAAATAATCCAGTCTCTTTTCCTCACACATTAGGGAAAAGAATTCCTGCATAAATTTATATTGTTGAATATGCTTTTTAGAAAACTTTTATTTTGGGGTCCAAAACTTGGAATAAAGGTGAATTTAGTACTCAAACTGTGATTTTATATTTTATTACTCCTAACATCTGCAAACATTGGCTAGCAGAGGCATGCTTAAGAATGTTGCAAATCTTCTCCAACTACACGCCCTCAGGAAACACAGCCCAATGTAAAGAGCTGCTGCAGTTTTTGTTCATGATATTCTAAGTATGTTTTGTTTCTTACTCTGCCTGAAGATTTCATGGAATAAGGTGGCATTGTTGAAAACAAGTATTAAATTTTATATAAAATCATCAATGATAACCACTCTAAAACTTCTCAGAAGTTCCAAAATTTCATGTGTGTAGTATATTCGAAATGAGCACTTCTGTTGTGTAAATTGTTCATCAAAGAAACATAGGATGGGATACACCATCCTGACCAGACTGAAGTTCAGAGATGACCACAGTGCACCCTTCATTCCTGTGTCTGTGAGTGTGTCTGCACTTCCTTATCCTTAAAGACCTGAAAGATCTTTTTGAATGTGTATCATCCTTATCATAAGCATGTCTGTGATGCAGATAAACTTCATAATGGCTAATATTAAGACTAGAAGCTATTTAACATATATTTCTTCTGAAGTGTATGGAGTGATGTATAGTCACCATGGGTGAACACTAACTTAGTTTTCTCCTCGTTTTTCCCCAAAAGAATTTTTGTATTTCTTAGCTTTAGAAGGAGCCATTGTTCACCGGCTTTAAGGGCTTAAATTTAGTTTTTGTGAATTCCCTTCTTCTGCCTAAAATCTTAGCAGTTTGTGACCAGGAGATTTTCAGGAGCATGACAGTTCGTATGCTTAATGGAGGGTCTGGGAGATCCCTCATAATGCCTAAATAACTCAGTAAGACTGAGTTATTCACAGTCCTCTGTCCTTAACTGTTACTGTGATAAAAGTAGTATCTTTTTGTAGAGACTGGAGTACTCAATTTTTTTCTCAACCTTTCTATTTTTGAGCCTGCAGCACAGTTAGCACAATATAAATGTTAGTGTAGTGACAGCATCGGCATTTTTCATCTCTGTCATTTTGAAGTTGTGCTTTTTCTGTCACACAGTCTTAGGTCTGAAAAAAGAACCCTGGAATTTTGGGTTGTCCAGTGGAAAAACAGTATGGGATAATTCTGATTGTTACAAATATTTTTGTACTCAATATCACAACATTGACACTCCCAGATGTAGTGCTTGATAGCATAAATATCTTCATAAAGCTGCAGAATTTCAGGGAGTATTCTTTGCCAGAAGCAGAGCAAGAAGCCCAAGTGTTGCAGGGAGTAGGGTGATGGCATTCTTCTTATCTTTGTGTTGGGAAATACTCATGTGTTGCTTGCCTTATGCATTTATCACAAATGAGGATGGAGATGTGAGGTTTGACTTGGAGAGGACAGAAAGCATGATTTTCTTCAGTTACTTTCCCTGCAAAAGGGAGAATTCCACAATTTACATCCTTTTATTTAAAAACAAACAAACAAACAAAATATCAACACCTGAATGCTGAAAAAAATATCATAGCCGTAGTGAAGGGTATACAATGCAAGCACAGGGATTAATTATCATTGACTTCAGATGTGTGGTGACCTATAGTAGTTAGATCATCCTGTCATGAGTCTATGGATTATTTGTTAAATTACTGGTAAAGAAGTGATAATAAAAAGAAAAAATATTCATCATTAATCATATGACAGTATCAGTAAACTAAGTTCAATTTGCCTATTGCTTTAGAAAAGTTAGTTTATCACCAAGTGAAGTGATTGTTACAATTGTTTTTCACTGGATTTAGAAATCCTTGCAGATAGACTTTTAGGCACAATTGTACTAATGCTTGGCAGTCCTGCTGTAGCATAATGCTACTGGGACTTGATACTCTTTTCAGAGTGCAAACAAAGCTAACCGTTCTGAGCTCCTTCATGGTTCTAAAAACAAATTTCCATTAATTGTTTAATCTGACATGCAGGACACTTGTATTTATGTGGTGTTGTGTGGGCTATTTTTAAATGACAGTTGGGAAAATATCTGTTTCAAAGTTTTTGCTCTTATTTGTTTTCTCTTGGAATACAAATAGGTTCCTGTCTTGCATTTTCTCTGTTTAAGGAAGAGAGGTAATTTGTGCTGGCCAGTCATTAGTTAACAGCTGTACACAGTTGTGTAACTCTTTCATAAAATCTGCATGTTTCAACATCCTAACATTTCAGAGGTGCTAGTCAGGAATTAATTGTATGTAGTTAAGCTGATGAGAGGGTTGTTAAGACAAGTCAGAGCTAATTCCAACAGCTTCATATTCAAAGGTGAACTTAAATAGAATATGTCTCTTTTAACAAGAACTATAACTTAATACCTTTTTTCAAATGTTCACTTTTAGGTGAGGCAAGATAAATTTAAAATGTGTACAGCATTGTTTTCAGTTTTGGGAAAAAAGTCAAGGTTCTGGATTAAACAGTTATGCTGCAGTCAGTTTGAAGGAAGACCTTCACAGGACTGATCCATCTTCTGTAATCTTTTGGGGATTTTTTTAAATCCCCCTAAGTTTTAAGGTACATTGTTGTCTTATAGCACTGATTTTCTTCAAGTATGTATAGGAAAGCTGTCTCTACAGAAAAAGCTTAAGTGCACTGTACTATAAACTAAAAGGGCGTGCCATTATGACAACATGTAAATATGTTGAGATAGTAAAAAATATTTCTAAACCATGCTACATTAATGTAAGAATACTCTTGTATAAGGTAACTGGTTTTGGAAAGTCCTTCACACTAAAATCTGGGATAGTCCTTTTTTACTATGGTGGCATTCTAAAGAACAACTCTGTTCAGACTCTTCTAATGCTTGGTATGTTTATTACACATGTTATAAATTCAATTATTCTATACTGTCATTTCAGCAAACCTGTGATCTTCAAAACGTAAAGCCTGAAACAAAGCGGTATCTAGAGAAATCAGTTCAAGTGGGAAAAAGAAATGGACTCCATCTTCCTAAAGAAGTGCAGAATGTAAATATGGACTATTAGTTTATAAAGTGAAGGTGACAAATTGTTGAAGAGATGAAATTATGGTTGCATAACTGTACTGAGTCTATGTTTGAACTTTGTGCTCTTGGACTTGCTTAATTAGTGCTCTAGTCTTAACTGTTCTTAGTTCCAGATCCATCCTTTAAACATTAATCACCTTAAGGTTTTAAAATTAATCTGTAGGCACCCATGGTACTCAGTGTATAGAGGTGGTATGCATCACCTCTCTTAGCCTTCCAGAGTAAAATAAGCCTATCTGGGAGAGGTTTGTTCTATATTCTGATTACCGAGAATGCCTAAATTCGACAGCCAAGAGAACCCTCAAAAATTTTATTTTTGAGTCTAAGCTTCAGGAGTGTGTATAATTGTTAAAAAGACACAACTATTCTAATTTCAGTTATTAACCAGTGTTGTAAAATATGTCCAAGATTTTAGCATTTTTACTGAAATAACTTAAGGTAGCTTAAAGGGACCATAAGCCACACTGAGTATTTTGGCTGCATTAAGGGGGGGTTTACTCAAGCATATAAAAGCACTTGTCACTTCTGAAAATCTTGAAGTAAAATTATCAGCATCTGAGATAATGATTCTTAAATTCTGAGTGATGTTGTGTAACGATCTCAGTTTGCGCCTCCTGAATAGACTTTACGCTTTGTAGAAAATAATCATTCTTCATCCACTTCCTTCAGTTACAGAGATCAGTTTCATCTGTATTTGCATTGCTAAAGAGCAGCTGATGCCTCTACAGGGATGTTGAAATACTTTATAAGGAGACAATTGTTGAATTACATTTAAGTAAAAACTTGACTAATGATAGTCTGCATATTTTTGTGTTTGGTGTGTATTCTTCTGCGGGTACCTGCCGTGTTCGTATGAACTTGACAGTAAGGGGCAGGGACATGCTAGGATCTGTTAGAAAATGTTTCTGATGGGTAGATTTTAGGATTTTTAAAAAGGTTTTGGAATGGTCTTGCCTTGTGTGGGTATTCTCTGCTTTTTGTCATAGTTGTACAATTCCAAGAGAGTGTTTTTCAATAGGTTGCATGCACTTTTACTTCTTTGATTCTCATTTATTTTAGTGGACATTTTTACATTTAAAATTGTAACTTAAGGGTTTAAAATAAAAGAATGTTAGCATGTAATACTGTTCAGTGAACATGCTTATGTGTTCAGTCCCCTCTGAGTTGAGAACCCATTTGAAACGTTATCTGAGCGATAGCTCTAACCCAGAGTTCATCGGCAGCTATATTGCTCAGGACCAAAAGAAAGATAAAAGGGAGGCTGAGGAAGAGTGTAATGGGATGCTACACACTTGCAGTGTGTTCCTGGCTCAATGCCATCAGCTGGTAAGGAGCCTAGCTGGAAAAAGTGAAATACTATTCATGTGGAGGATAGTAATTGCCAAGTTTTATTTTTGTGTTTCCACTAAGTTCAGTTTATACCCGATACAGGAAATAAAGACAATGAAGAAAAAAATGAGTGAGCTGTGTATAGACTTTAACAAAAACCTGAATGAGGAAAACACATTTCTTGTGTTTTCTAAGGAAGAACTTGGTGAGTAATATGCTTGCTCTTTCCATTTCTTCAACCTTCCAGTTTTACTGATGTAGTGGGGTTTGGCCCAGTGAATGGTGGTTAGATCAAGTGAAATTCTGACAGATTTCCAGTCTTCTCTGTTTCCTTTTTAATCCTTCCCCAAAGTCAGTTTAGAATTACCCTTTGCAAGTGTTTATGGTCTCTTCATAGATTTGTGTTTCTTGAAGTGTTTGCCTCCTGTCAAGTTAGCATATCTGTCCTACGGTTTTTTTTCATAACTTCACTCTTCTCTGCTTCTTTTCTCAGTTCTTTGCCATCAGGTAATCCCCTGTGTATTGTATTCATTGCAATTCATTGCAATTATTGCAGGACTTTCCTGTCCTACAGTATATTTTAGCTACATCAATCATTTGAACTGATCTGGAGATTTCATGTGACAGAGAATTTGGGAGTTCATTATCTGAAAATTATGGCATAAAATGTGCTTCAATAACACCAGAGATTTTTTCTGTATCATATTCGGGTTTTTTTCTGGTAGCCTTAACATGTACTTCTCTTTTGATCACAACTGTTTCCAATTTCTGTTTTGCTTTGTTGGAATTTGAAAAATTTTAGCAAATTTAGTTATAAAAAGTGGGGTTATATTTCCATGGGCATTTCTGGTGTCATATTAGATTGCAGCAAAACAAAATGCAATAATCTCAGAAAAAGAGAGGGGAGTAGATAATTCTGGTAAACATTGTGTATTAAATTGTGTTCTATAGAAGGCCTTCCTGATGACTTTATTAAGAGTTTAGAGAAGACTGAGGAAGACAAATATAAAATTACTTTAAAGTATCCCCACTATTTTCCTGTCATGAAGAAGTGCTGCATTTCAGAAACCAGGAGAAAAATGGAATCTGCCTTTAACTCGAGATGCAAAGAGGTATGTTGTGTATTGACTGTGCTACAAGGTAATGACAGAGATGAAAAACAGAGCTAGGCATTCAAATGTTAGATTTTTCTATATATTGCCTAGAACTATGAAATCAAAACTTATCAGTGTAATCTTTAACAGTTCCTTGCTCCAGTTTGTTCTGATATTCAAAGACCTTAGAAAGTTGATGATCTGCTTGTGTGTATACATTTCTTAAACTTTCAGAGGTGCTGTAAATAGAAGTAGGATTTTGATCTTTTGCCAAATTTCCCCATAGTGTTCCACAGCTGCTTAATGGCCCTTTCCTCCCAGAGAAGGACATCTGATTGTAGCTTCTGTAGTACATCGAGATTCTTCTGAATGCGAGGGATTATTTAAGCACACATATTAATTAAGAAATACAGGTGATTAAATATGAAATTAATGCATTACATATTGATGAGAATTTTAATTAGGTGTAGAAAAAAATCTCAAAAATAGCTGGAAGCCTGCCTTATAGAAAGAAGAAATATTTTCACAAATAATTTGCTTGATACTAATGACACTGGGCACCTAGACAGGTACAAAAATAATGAAAATGATAGGAAGGATAGAAGTGTCATTCAGGCATTGGTACCAACCATTCATTAGAGAACAATGTCAGACTTGAGCTTTTGTACTTGAAGTGCTGGGAAATTTGAAGAGTACAAGATAAGATAAAATGTCACCGGAACTGAATGCTGTTCAAGTCAGTACACTTAAAGGGGTTTGCTGTTAAAACTGTGGGACAGTCTCTGAAACTAGTTCTTGAAAAAAAGGGTTTCCCCTGAGAAATCTCACTTTTCCAGAACTGGAGGTTATCACAGTTACATTTTCATCTTCTCCACCACATTTAGGTCAGGGCCTGGGGTTTCTGTGTTTCAAATCTCTTCCTCTGACTGCTTTTGTCAGTGGCAAAAGATGGAAATTTGCAAACAAGCTTTGAATGTTGGCACAATAGCTTTGCAGTCTGTCTTCCCCACTAACAAGCAATTAAGCCAGCTGTCAGCCATTTCCCTGTTATCTTTCACATTGAAATGATTGATAAAGGAAATAAACTCTTTGCAACAGTCAAAGATTTGTTGTTAGCCTTAAAGAAAATGGTACATCTTTTGATTAAGTAAAACAGATAAAATAGGGAGAGTAATGACTCAGATTGACTAGAAGACTAGCTACCTGCAATCAAATGCTATGGTAAAAGATTACAAGAATCTAACTACACTTACACTATTCCATATTTATATCTTAAAGTGTTTCATTTAAAATATTTGCTGTTTCTTATGATTACAGATATTCAAATAATTGTTTCAAACATGCATTTTCTGGTTTCACTTTACAAATTTGCCTCCTTTCTTTTTTAGGAGAACACGAAAATTCTTCAGCAATTACTTCCACTAAGGGCAAAAGTGGCAGAGCTTCTTGGTTATAATACACATGCCAACTTTGTTCTGGAGGTAAACACTGCAAAGAGCACAGATAACGTAACCGCCTTCTTAGGTTTGTCCTTATTTATAAACAATACTTTTAATATTTGGTATGGCAACTTGACTCCTCAGCCAGGATAAATTTAAATACATATTGGGTCACAGTGTCCTTCATGTTTAGATAGAAAATGAGTTGTTGCCTCTGTTCTGGCATATATTTTTTTTAGACCATAGCTGTACAAATACAATTGCTCCAAAACAGGAAAGTGCAAGACAAAAATCTGAAAATAGCTGCTTTGTGACAGGCAACAGAAGCAAGCAGTTATGCCTTTCTCTGCCCCAAAATGCGGTTATCCTAATTTAGAACCAGAATAACATTTGCAGCCTAAGCAATTTTATCAGTTCAAGAGGCTGCATCACAGTTGCAGCTTTTCAGTCACTTAGGTTAGCTGCAATTTTTTGTGCATCTGTAGCCTTAATGCCTTTTTCTAATACAACTGCATTAACTATAATGAAACATTACTAATTATTAATGAAAGTATGTGATGATGCAACTTTCATGAGCTGAGTTACAGAGTTAAGTCTTGAATGATAGATTGAATCTTGAATTCAAAAGCCTTCTAATGGAATTTGATCTGAAGACAGAGCTATCTTGAAAATTTTTAAACTGAGCAGTTTACAAATTTATAGTAATCCTGTTGACCACATGGTGCCCATTATTGTGTATGGAGTTAACCTACACTTTCTGGAATTATGTAGTTCCACAGAATAGTATGTGTTCCATTATTAATGTGTCCTAACACCACTTAGGATTGTATATTGATAAATCGTATAAATAAACCCTCCAAAATAATTTAGTATGGTGGTAAAGTCTGTTTGGTGGTAGTGAGTTTTGTGAACTTACACATCAGTAAAGAGGTTCAGATGTGCCTCTTTTTTCACCTGTAATTCTGTCACTTTTCTCCCGTTATGGTGTGAGCTCAGCTCCATATTTGACAATACCAGTTATCCATATATTTGTCAATAAACTTATACTTAATTTTGGTTTATAATTAAATGTTATAGTTACCTGATTTTTAAAGTGTACTTAAAGTAGTTTGCACTCTTTTCTATCCATTTTATTTTTGTAATTCTAAATGCATTTATGTAATACTGTAGTTTTTAATTTATTTTGAAGCTGACACACCTCATAATTTAGCAGGCTTTTTTGTGACTAACTGTTTACAGTATGAGATAATATACTTTTCATAAATATCATGTTTCAGGGTAATTCTCATAAAGGGAGAATGTTATTAAATGAATTGTCAGTTTTTATTTAGTCTTTTCATATATCTTCAGCTACAAGCATGATAGTATGTTTTGCTCTGCTTTGTTCATATATATTCATGTTTTAAATCAATACTCATAAGCTGATCTTATGGCTTGGGAGAAAAGCATTCTGTCATATGACATTCTGCATTTAGTATAATACGAGCTGTGAACAGTATTTCAGTCATGTAAATGCATATAGTGCCTTACAGCCTACCTAGAAATAAGTGTCAGTTCCTAAATTTTACACTCTAGGTACCAGTAGTGAACACTAACCTGAATTCTTAAGGAAAAAGAAAGTGTCTGGTAGTCCTGAAATACTTACAAGAGAATAGGTGCAGTATGTGCTTTAGTAAGTTTTTTATGGTCAATATATTGTATTAATAGTGCTATGACCCTTTCTTGTCCAAGAAAAACTATATTGGAAAAAAATGGCATCGTAGAGATTAATATCCAGTAGCATTGGTAGTCTAGAAGCTACCCATTTTATCAGCAAGAACTCTTTCATCTCTTGTCCTTTTATAGGACTTTAGCTGGAAGTAGGTCATAATCGTTTTGGAAAATCTTGGGAAAAAAAGTGTTTTAATTTTGTGTTGCAGTTCCAGTGACTAGTAGTAGTTGTAGTCTTCAGCTGTTTCTTCAGAAATACGTCAGGAAAACTGAGATTACATGAGGTAAAATCAAAGACTTCAAGCAAAAGCATCTAGTGTAACTTCCCATTTCTCATGTCTTTGAAAAACTCTAAATTTACCAAACCCCTTCACAGTACTGTGTGGATTCCTGTATTATATACAGCATGCCTGCAATTAAAACTCATTAAGACAAGAAAGCAGACAATTTGCTTGCTGTTGGTCAACAAATGGAAAACTCTAGCATCCACTCTTGGGGCATGTGCTTAAAACTACGAGTATGTATTATAGGAATACACATTATAGTAAGGAACACAGAAGCTTATTCCAAGGCAATCTTTGTTACAGATGATTTGAGTAAGAAGCTAAAGCCGTTGGCTGAGGAAGAAAGAGAATTCATTCTAGATTTGAAGAAAAAGGAATGTAAAGAAAGAAACTTTGATTGTGATGGAAGAATCAATGCATGGGATCTTCATTATTATATGAACAAAACAGAAGAGCTGAAGTACTCCATAGATCAAGAAAAGCTGAAGGAATACTTCCCAATTGAGGCTGTTACAGAAGGCTTACTGAATATTTACCAGAAGCTGCTGGGACTTGTATTTGAGCAAGTAGAAAGTGCTCATGTTTGGCACGACAGTGTTAGTCTTTATACAGTAAAGGATAATTCAACAGGAGAAATGTTAGGACAGTTCTATTTGGACCTTTACCCCAGGTAATTATGACCTAGTGTTTTATTTATATGTTTTAAATGGAATTGGTCTTAGTGGGTTGCTGGTGTCATTGAAATTCAATGCATTTGGAAGTAAGTATTTGTCCCACTGACAAGACTATTATTATGTTCATTAAGCTGTCCTCTGGACTGTATTCAGATTGTTTACACTTTTTCTTTTTTGCACTACTACCATGTTTCTTGCTTATATTCAGCTTATGAAGCATTACTACTTTGTTCATTTTCTGTAGTATTGCTGTCTAGTCAGTTGTCCATAATTTTTTGCCTCTATGAACTTTTCTCCTTTCTAACTGTAACACTGTGTTTAACTTTTCACTTACATTGAACTCCAGTTCAATTATATTCCTATCTGCCAAATGTTCCTAGTTTCTCCCAGTTTCCATTCACACTTTATGTGTGTATTTTGTACACTATTGTCCACACTGCTAAAGAAAATATCAAATAGGTCAGGACCAAGAGTAGACTCCTGTTGAGCACACCATGAAATGTACTTCCAGCTTTATCTCTATAGCTCTCCATCTCTCTTTGTAGCTATTTACAGCATCATCTGTGTTCTGTCAGAGATTAGGAGGTTAGACTGAATTTATTCTTAGCTAGCCCTTTTTGACTGTCACTGGGGGGGTTTTGTATTTAATTTTTTTTTTAATTATTCTTTAGCAATTTATAAATTGCCTGATACTCTTCTAAAATATAAATTGATTTAAGGCTACACAGGTTTAGGGAAAAAAAATAGAATCTTTTTTTAACTTTTGGATCACACTGAAAAATGCAATGAACTGTATTCTGAAGTTAAAAAATAACTGTATAAGAGGACAGAACCTAGTCCTGCCTACTACAGTAGCAGTTTAACTGCTGAAGTATATATACTTCCAGTATTAGAGTAAAAATCAGATTCTTGTAAATACTGCTGTGAATCTTAAGCTGATGTGATTTAACTACCTTTCCCTCCTCCCCTCCTTGTGCTCTAACAGGATATTAAAATTAGTGAGTCTTAGAAGTTACAAAAAGATGTAATTTCCTTGTGTAAGGCTTTAAAGAGACACTGACT
Source organism: Strigops habroptila (assembly GCF_004027225.2). NCBI lineage: Eukaryota > Metazoa > Chordata > Aves > Psittaciformes > Psittacidae > Strigops > Strigops habroptila. Next base: position 79,276,143 of record NC_044302.2, on the reverse strand, counting down.
GATTGTCCCTGTTCTTGAATGGGCTTCACCATTCTTGTGAGCAGGCTTGTGGTTTGAAGATGCTGTCTGATATGTTTTCTTATACAGAGAGGGGAAGTATGGGCATGCAGCATGCTTTGGTCTCCAACCCGGCTGTCTTCTCTCTGATGGCAGCAGAATGATGTCTGTAGCTGCTCTGGTAGCCAACTTCACAAAACCAGCATCAGATCGCCCATCGTTGCTGCGACACGATGAAGTAAAAACTTACTTCCATGAATTTGGTCATGTAATGCATCAGATATGTGCACAGGTTAGTGATGCTTCTGTGCCATTATAAGACTTCTCCACTGTCTCAAAAGAAAGACCGAAGTCTGTTTTGGTGGTTTCTAATTTTAGTGAAGTACATATGCAGTTTTTTGTTTATTTCTCAAAGTAGCAGGTTGAGGTGGGTTTTTGTTGCGTTTAAGTTTTAGTTAAAACTACAGCAATGTTACACCTTCTTATGAAAAACATTTTCATAGGAACATATAATTTTGCATTTGCACCACACAGGTATCTGTGACAAATGAACAGATCCATGTGTAATGTAAAGAAGGTGCTCAGTGGTTGCTTCTGTTACAGCTGACAGAGGGCTTTTTATCACCTTTAGTAGCATCCTAGATATTAGAAGCAAAAAAAGGTTGCTGTATCTAGGAATGCAAACAATTTGGTAATCCAGATTACCTCCAGCATTTTGGCATTTAGTACTCTTGAGAGCTGTCACTCTTGACATTAAAAGCATAAACCAGACCTTGCCTGAGCTATTGTGTGTTCTGGTCTCCTAACTGATAGTCAGGGTTCTTCTCAGAGTGACCAGAAAGAACTGAAGCTAGTCTGCAGATTTTGCATCAAGATGTCAATAAAGATGTAAAATTGCTGATTTCTTTTTTTTTTTTTCTTGTTTTTACATGTGAAATTAATTCTACCGTATGATAAATTTCTTATTGGCCTAATGAAGATTTTACGTTACAGGGAAGGACAAGCCTCAGTATTCTTTCACCAAAAAAATTGCATGGTTATGTACAAATCCAGATTTGTATAGCACTGCTTTCATCTTCTTTTAAACAAGTACCAAATGATCGAGTCGGAGAAATATGACAAACATTAGATTTGTATTCTTTACCTTGATCCTAGAGACGAGGACTGCAGAATAAACAAAGTCATAGAAACCCATATATTACATTCAGAATTAAACGAATAATGTTCAAGGAAACTTCAAAACAAGTAGTTAGAGTTGCTTAGATATTTTTGCATCATGTTGAAGATAAAAGTATAATGTTTATTTGATAATCTTCACCCTAAGACGGGTGTTTCTGAGCTCAAAAATTGCGAAATAAAACCTTTCTTTTAAACTACCTAGAAGACATTTATAAATCTGGCACATTCAGCGTTGGTACAAAATTGACCACAAAACATTTTGATAACCAGTGAGGGTGTGTGTGGGTGTTGCAGAACCGCTTCTGGGCAGCCCAAGCTAACAATTCCAATGCTTATGTACTTCACTTGCTGTGGAATTGCACACAGGTCAGGGAGGCCTGCTTTTCCCTCTACTGTTGTGGTTTCTGTGTGCAAAGCTGCTGTGCTTACTGCTGTTGTATTTTATGTAAGTTATTTGCACACCTGCAAACAACTCAATAGTTCCGCATAAGAAAATCCTGTCATCTGGGATTTGTGTGTGCAAAGCACTATCTTGTTTCATATGGTGATTTGTTTAAGCATATTAAAACTTGACATTTAAAGGGTATGTGTGGATTGGACTGGGTGGGGATATGTGAGCTGCTGGTAAAGGTCAGCTTTTGGATACTGAAACTCCTTTTAATCTACTGGGGATCTGCTGGAAAGTGACGTATCAGGGCAGGGAAGAGATCTGTTTATGCCGATGGGAAGGAGAGTTATTGAGGTACCTTGAACCAAATGTCTTAATTTTTTTTTTTCTGTTAGCATGGTGTGTTTGTGTTTGTAAATAAGGATATCTGGAGGCCAACAAACTCCTGCACTCTTCTTGCCTTTTGCTGTCATCACTTTTATCACCATTTCTTCCCAGCTGATGCTTCCTAGCTTTCCTTCATAGCTTTTCTTCAGCAAGCACAATAAGAGGGGCTAGCCTGTTACAACTATGGATTTGAGTAACTCACAAGTGCAAATGAAGGCAAATGTTTTTCTCCTTTTCTGCTGTTCTTCTGAAGAAGAACATAAGCATGCGATACAGTTGTCAGTTCAATCAGTTTAATAATACGTCCTATGTTATACCTTTTTTTTTCCCCTGCAAAAAATTAAGTTCAAAAGCCAGTACTCCTGCGGGGCATGTGTTCCTCCACAGAGGATGGAATGTAATAATATCTGCAGCTCTTAGAAAGGTCATTTGGGAAACTAAGAATCCTCTTTTTCTTTTAGCACTTGAAATATTTTGTTAGAATGTTGCTGAGAAGGGAAGAACAATAAAATTGGGTTGGCAAGAGGAGGTAGACTTACTACAGCAGAAGTATGGAGTCAGACCAAATAATTCCTGTTGACATTTGAACAACTGTCTTTTAGAAGTGACTGTTTCTTTTTAGAAATATTTTGGGTTTGAAATATATTTTAATGAAGATTTTTAACTGTATAAAACTTTTCTTCAAAATTAGTGAAGGGGGGAGCTATTTAAACATGAAGTGGTTGATACTAAAGTAAAAAATAAAAAGCTCCAATGTGCTTGGCTTTCAGAAGGAAGATTCTTCTGTCAGTGATAGAGTGTCAGATTTGGAGAACTTTCATGGATAAAGTCACTAGGATTCATTTATTTCAGGCCATCTATTAACACTGAAATTTTGGCATCTGTAAATTTATATTCTGCTAGAAATCATGACTTCTATTTTCATTTAATATAATGGCTTTTCCTTTCAGACTGATTTTGCTAGGTTTAGTGGAACTAATGTGGAAACAGATTTTGTAGAGGTACCTTCACAAATGTTTGAGAACTGGGTGTGGGAAAAAGAACCACTACAGCAGCTGTCAAGACATTACAAAGATGAGAGCCACGTTGAAGACATTCTCCTTGCAAAACTTGCTGCCTCTAGATTGGCTAATACAGGTACCTCTCTGCCCTTTCTCCCCACAGAATATGCATGAAAATATACCCTTTAAAACACTGGTGAGAAATTAAAGGCAAACATAACAAGCCCATTACATTTCTTCTGTGTGTACACTTAATCGCTGTCTGGGTTTATTTGCATGGGTACTCCATTAATAAAGGCTATGATGACAGATACCACAGTTTGCAGGAACAGTAGCAGCTCTGTTTTTCCAGGCTACCTACAGGACTAAAATAGCTTTGCATTCCTCTCAATGTGACTTTTTTACCTACAAACTTTGCTCATGTAAAATTGGGAGGAGGGGAGGGAAAATCCTGGGGTTTCTGTTATTTGGTTTTTTTCTGGTACCCCAGAGCAGGCACTGTGAATACAGTATCAGATTTTCTACATCTGTCATCCACATTTGTTTTGCATGTGACACTTGACAGACACCAAAGTTATTTGCAAATTTACTGAATATACATGGCAGATCCAGGACAGAAGTGTTGTAGCACTGCATTGTTCAAGCAGCCTCGTAAGTTCTCAGTCCAGAACCTTGAGTCTGTGTTCCCTACCTTCCCAATAGACACACTGCTTTCCCAAAATAAGGTCCTAGTTCTCTTCTCCTTCCACATTTTGTACCAATTTATATGTATCTCCAAACCAAGTGGTAATCTCATGTCATTACCTACCATCTCATTGTTATTCTGTCACTCTCACCGCTCTGTCCCCATAATCAGGACTCCGTGTTATCATAGTCTTACCCATTTATGGTGCAATTTGTCATTAAGCCACTGCAGTTTATTGTGGCTTGTACAGGCAGTGTAGCTGCATAAGCATTTTGTCTGAGTAAAGGTTCCTATTTCGTAGCTTCTTCTAAAAAGCCTACAGCAGCTGCAGCAGCAGTTCTTGCTGGGTTTCTGCCTTAAGGTAGATACACTTACTACCATCTGTGCAAGCCTGAATGAAGTGGTATACTGGAAGTGAAGACATCTGAAAACATAATTTTAAATACTGAACTTTTCTATTTAAATATCTGCTTTATTTTGGTTTTGATCTGTAAGGAAAATAACATTTGAAAAGATGAAGCTTATAATGGCATTTCTTCCATGAAAAATATGCCTCTCAACTTTGTAACTGAACCAATTCAAATGCAAATGGCATAACTCCAAGTTTTTCCATGGTTAAAATTCTAATAATTTAGGATGCTTTTTGAGATCTTTGAATGAGAGGTGCTAAAGCAACTCCAGCTACTTTGATGCTAGTTAATTAAATGTTCTTACCCATTTAGGCCTTTTAACCCTCCGTCAGATTGTTTTGAGCAAAGTTGACCAGGCTCTGCACACAAAGCCATCTGTTGATCCAGCAGATGAATATGCTAAATACTGTATGGAGATTCTAGGAATTCCTGCCACCCCAGGTATGTCAGTGTGAAGCTTTTATACAGCATGTCCAAATGGTTTGGTTAAACATGTCTTTATTTCCCAATAATGCTTGGCATATAAAAAGAACAGAGTTGTTGTTTATAAAAGAACCTACTTTATGAAGCTGAAATAATTACTTTGAAACTTGGGGTGATCTTAATGTTCTCTACTGAAGGAAGCTTAAGGTAAATGCAAAACTTTACCATTTGCAAGTTGTAATTTAGAGTGACATGATGTGAATACTACTTCAGATGTTCTGTCACATCTGTGTTGGATGTGCAACTAGCCTAAAATGGGAAATTGAGTTTCCTTTGTAGTCAACAAAATATGGCTAATACTTTGAGGCATACTCAGACCCTATATGTTAGAAGTTTCAAAATAGTTGATATAAATTCGTTATTAATTAACTCTTAAAGTTGAAGTACTGTTTGCATCAAAGGAAGAAATGCATTTGATTTGAATAAATTATTGTTAATCTGCTTTTCAAGGAACAAACATGCCAGCTACTTTTGGACACCTGGCAGGTGGTTATGATGGTCAGTACTATGGATACCTGTGGAGTGAAGTGTTTTCCATGGACATTTTTTACAGCTGCTTTAAACAAGAAGGAATAATGAATCCAAAGGTGAGTGATGAATACTTTTTAGTAAAAACTTTTGTTGCAGTTTCTCTCTAAAATCATGCTTATTGCAATCATGATCCATAGGTATAACATCTCCAGTACGTCTTCTGTACCTGTCAAGTTCAGATGAACAAAAAAAAGTGTATAAATGACTTAATTACTTTAGAAAATAACCGTAAAATTTCCAAGAGCACTTGGATTTAAAAATAATTCTTACATAGTCATATGTTTAATATTACGGTACTTTTAAGACATTGTGACACGTTGACTAATACCTTCCTCTTCAATTTCAGACTAAAAAAAACCCCATATTCCTGCACTGCAGGAGTAGATGCATATTCTTCTGCTGTGAAAGTTGTATAATAGTTCTATTTCCGTTAATAGTACCTCAAGTGTGTGGTGCTTTTATGTAGTTACTATTTAGAATATATTTTGAATAATAAAATAGAATTTATTTTGACCTTTCCCTTTCACAGCATCGCATAACTTACATTAATTTTCTTCTTTAGTTCTTGTCGTAAGTGGCTTTTTAAGTTCAAATGATTCACAGGTTCTAGGTTTACTGGGCTTCTTTTTCCCTCGTGCAATTGTCCAGCCTATTCTGCCTCCAGCAGAAGTAAAGGTTAGCTAGTGATGTGGTTAGTAGTCCTGCCAATTCTGGCCACCTTTCTTATTTTTCAGAGATCATAGTATTAGACTTGTGAGTTGAGATGCTGCAGTTCTGTCATGGGAAAGAACTTTTGATTTTCCTGGTCCTCTTATCTATCTTCTGGACTCAGCAGCCAGCACTTCCCTTCAGTAAACGTGTACAAGACAAGTGAAGGAGAAAATAGGAAGTGCTCGACTTTCCTGTTTCTCTCATGGAATTTGCCCTTATTCCTCCCTTTCCTTGTCACAGCAACCAGAACTTCTAGAACTGTCCCTCCCTCTAGAGGGTGGAGAAAATAAACAACATAAGACTTTACAAAGAGAGGAGTCCGAAGTGGAAACGGGATTGGGGCTAGAAAACTGAGGCATTGGTTAGACCAATAAAACTGAAAAAGGATTTTAATAAGAAAAGCAGCAAGCTGAATAGTTTGAGAGGAGAGGTGATGAAATGTTTGGAGGTCAAAACTGATTTTGAAATGCCAGGGATTCATGACAGGTACGTGTGAGAATAAGCATACCTCTCATTTAGTGGGAATGTTGATACTTGTAAATAAGAGCAGGAGAGAAGAAATGGCAAGTTAAGTGAGAGAATAAATTAACTTTTCAGTAAAATACTGTTCATCTTGAAAATGGCATCTGGGGAGGGGTCAGACTTGCTCGGCTTTTTTAGCTGTTAGCAGTTGGAAGAGATGGGTAAGGCTGCTGGTGCCAGACTTGTGGGACTTTGTGTCAGGTCTCAGTTCTGACACACGAGCAGCTCTCCAGTGTCATCACAGACCTTTCTTTTCTGTTGTCTTTACTCCCTACTCTCAAAACTCTTTTATGTGTAACTGTATAGTCTAAAACCCTAAGCTAAAATTTGGCAGAGTTGCGCTGTGACTTTCACTTCTGAGGGATGAAAGTGCCTTTTATTCTGATTTTTGGTGGGAATTTTTGTTTTCTTTCTCTGTGTATGGGAGGCTTTGAGATAACTTAATTATGCTAGGAACTAATATGTACTATGGTTCAGCTAAAAGGCAACTAGAGCCTCTTTTAATGTGAAGCCTGCTATCCACGTTAAGTAGTAAGGTAGAAAAATGATTGTGAGTGTGTCACTCACTCTCTACCATATGTGTGTGCACAAACACTTTGCTTGAATGCTGATACAACTTCAGAGCTAACACTGGGAAGATTTTCCCTCTTCCTTCTGAGCCATGCTGTCTCCTCAGATTGGTTCTCTTTCAACTTGTTTTTCTTATTTGCATTCCGTTTAAGTGTAGTAGAGTTCCACGGGATGGGACAATCTTTTATAAGCAAATACTAGGTACCAATATGATTTTTGTAGTTACTCGTATTTCATTATATCTGGAATTAGACTACTCTTCAGAACAGCAGGAGAGGAAAATGGTTATGGTGTTATGACTAGGGCTTTTAGAAATTTGGCTTACCTCTTCCTGTTAGAATAAAACCTCTCTTCCTGTTTTGAGCAGCAGTTATAGAAACTAGTTTCAGAGACTGTGTCTATAAAAATTCTTCAGCAAACACTTAATTGGTTGTCTCATTTCTTAATTCTTGCACATTATCTGAAATTACTTCTGGTCTCTCCAGAACTGAGCAATGGTCTGGCTCTGGAGACACCACAGCAAAGACTCAAGTATACTAAAATAACACTTTTAAACTATAAGAAACCATATCTTCATTTGCTCCTGATGTTCAGGAAACTAACACAAATAGTGAAGTATGACCAGTGCTTCAGTGAAATTTCAGGGGGGTTTCTGTTTTGGTTTGGGGTTTGGTTTTTTTTGTATTTTAGGTTTTTTTGCAGCTGTAATTCAGACATTGCAATTGGCAATGCAATTAAGTCATGGAAGTCTATCAGTTAAAAAGACCTATGTTTGTTTTTGCAGTACAGCTATCAGGAAGTGGTCTGGTTCTGTAACCTCATAGTTGTGACATGTGGGGAAGTATGTATGTGTGTATACACTGACTAAAAGGAAAAACATTTTCTTCTTTTTTATCAGAAGCATCTGGGACATCTGCATGCAAAATAATATTTTCTCATGTCTTAGAAGCTCAAAATTCTCTACATATCTTCTTTAAATTATGACATCTTTTCAAGAAAGTCCTTATTACTTACTGGTGTCTCAGAAGCTTGGTTCATTCTTTTTAAAGGAATCCATTCCTTCTGAAGTAATATTTCTTCCTGCAAATGAAAGCTGGGTTAAGTTTCTGTTACTTTACAATACTTTAATAGGAGAGTTAGATGTGTTTGTACATATTATACATACCACTGTGCATATGTGCATATGTGCTATATCTATCTATGAACTATAATCCTGTTCTCCAAACAGAGATTAAAGAAAGAGGAATCTTCAGTTAAGAGAGGATGGATGTTAGGTTCCTTTTTCCTGCCAGTCAGTCATGGGGATAATCCATCACTGAAGACTGTGAAGATTGTGCGTGCATTATGCTTTATAGCATGTCTTCTAGACAGGTTCTGATTGTAGCTTCCAAAACAGTGTAAAACCACCAAAAAATTATTTGTTCAAGAACAAGTTAAATTTCTGCTCTCTTGAGTTCTTCCAGCAGATCTAAATTATACTTGTGTGTATCCTGATTTGATATTATGAAAATCCGAAGAAGGAAAGGTGCTTGATCATGAGTAGATTTTTAAATACACAACAAATACAGAAAAGAGGCAGTTCGCAAGGTGAGAAATAGTAATGTTCTGCTTTACCTTTTATCAGGCTGGGATGAAATACAGAAACTTCATTTTGAAGCCTGGAGGATCTTTAGATGGGATGGATATACTACAAAATTTCTTGGAGCGTAAACCAAGCCAGAGAGCTTTCCTATTGAGTAAGGGATTATCTGTTCAGTAAAATTATGGTTCCTTTGTAATGGCATGTAAGTATGAAATGAACTGGAAATGTCAATGTATTTCACATCTTAACTGTGTATCACTCTAGGGGAATTGGGTCACTTTTTGATGATTTTTTTTTAATTGTATAAATAAAAATGTGGGGGTTTATTAAATTGCGTAGGACTACAAAATTCAACACATCAGGGAATAAATTCTGAGATGTGCAGAAGTTGAAGAATTTGGATGGTAATTTTTTTGGATTGTTATGAAATAATATTAATCAGTATGGGGAGTTGATGCCGTGTTTCTCTTTTAATAGATGCACTTAAACTGTGTTGTGAATTAATTTTAAAACTGGAGGGGATAAAAAAAGCACACTACCAGCAATAAAAGAAACAAATTCATTCTTATTCTGTGTTCTTCAATAGTATTTATTGCTCATCAGTGTCTTTGATGGAGAGGAAGCGTGTTTGATTTCATCATGGTTTGGGTTCAGTCTAGCTTCCTGACAAATTTCAAGACTGAGAATTTGCCCCAGGCAGCTTTATAGCAGAAATACTTGTGTGATGCTTTTAAACTTCATTCTGATGCACATTCACATCTATAATTTATAAACTTACACAGTATAAGTAAAAAGGAAAAAAAAAATCTACCATTTGAACTACCATTTTCTTCCCTTCATTATGTGAAAAAAGCCAAAATCTATGACATTGGCAGTTGATGGTCACAAATCAGGTCTTTGTTTTCCAAGTTATATCAGCATCAGAACTGAAAAGTTATACTTGAGCAATTGGTTTGTGAAGTATTTTGAGAAAAATGTAAGGAAGGAAGGGAAGATGATGTCCTTGGTGGGAGCATAAAAAGTCAGTCAAAGTTTTTCCTATTCCTTTTCAGTGTGGCATGCAAAGGTGCTATAAAAAAGCTTCATAGATTTAATGGTTTCAGCTATGGAAGTGTCAAAGTAATCAAGGAATTATTTTGCAGGGGTTTTTTGCAAGATCAGGAAAAATTAGCTTAAAAGCCAACTCCACACCACCCAAATAAAACTGCTAATCCAAGTGCACTTTTCTTGTCTTTAGACATCATACCTTACTTTTGTTTTGGTATTACAACACTTATATTAACAAACTTTAGTTTTGGTTACCACTTAAAATATTTTAGACATTTGAACCATAGCTGTAAACATTGTTCGTATTTTCATTTGTTCAACTGCAAAGTAAGAAAATGTGACTGGTCAACTCAAAAGACTTCCTCTTTTTCTAGCAAAAGAAAACTGAAAGCATTCAGTTTGGGTCAAATCTATGTGTTTGAGGGAGAAAAAACCCACAACTATGAATGTTCTATTGAAACTTTTATTTCTGTGTGGTTTTCTTTTAAAGCATTAAAATGGGTGAGAAAAGGAGCTGAGTTAAGTCCTGATAAATTTTCCACTTCAGAAGCTATTTTTGAACCACACTTGTTATGGATGTAAGGAAACATAAATACTTGTAGCCAAAACATACTAGCTATGTAGTCTTATCAAACCTCATAGTTAAGTCAATTTTATTGCTTGTTGTCAGTTAGAGTTTTAGATCCCAGTTCTGTTGGATTATTAAAAGTCAATACATGAAAATCACATGTATGAGAACATCCTGAATGATATTCAGAGCAACTGTGAAGAAAAGCTGAGGAAACTGATGGAGGAAAGATTAAACCTAAAACATGTAAATTTTGTCTAGATTAATTTCCCTTACATTCTGACTAGATGTGGAAGTATTTTGCTTTCGTTCTTGTGATTCTATTCTTTTTTTTTCTCTTTCACACTGTAATGATAGCTCAGATGAATTAAGATGTTGTAGAAAATATACTAAGTGATACTTTTTCAAAAATGAATCTGCAAATCTAAGCAATAGAACCTGTATTAAGAAGCAAAATGCAGTTTATATTTTATTGCTGATAGGCAGATTTCCACATGAGGGAGACCTTTCTCTGCATAAACCAGCAGTCTCAGATCAAGGTAGATAATTGCAAATGTAGTAATTATAAGCAAAAATAAAATGATGATAAAAAATTATGTTATGATTTAAAAGTTAGATTTAGGATAGTGCTGATGCTAATGATGATAATTTGACTCGTTTCTTTTCCTGTTCTTTAGAGTGTATGTGTTCTATAGTTTGTAATAACTAAGATACTGACGTGCAGCAGAAAGTCTGCTATTACACGCATGTGAAAATGCCTATATGATTGTACACTTAGTGTACATCAGCTGGATATCCATGTGTGTAGAGAGGAGAAAAACCTAAACTACATTGTGACCAGAAATGAAAGTGTTATGTCCCGAAGAATATGATTTTTTGTGATTTGTTTTTGTAGAAGCCAGTTCTCTCAGTCTGCATCAGGCAATAATTAAAGCCTATCATCTTATAGCTAAAACTGCACTCAACACAGAAGACTAATGGGTATGTTCTGAAGTGCTTCTGAAACATCTTAGTGTGGTAACATTTTCTGAATGGATCTTTCTGAATCAAATAGGGTTTGGACTAGATGATCTTTAAAGCTCCCTTCCAACCCAACCCATTCTAGGATTCCATGAAATTCATGTTCACATTCTTATTGTAAAGACCTGATCTTGGAATGGAAAATATAACCTGGAGAAAGACATCTTTTCTGGTTTTGGAGCTCTCCATCATAGGCATGAAACTTTGTCCGAATAGGAAACAACTTATTCTGACACTATTCCAAAGCTGTGACGTGAAGCCCCCCAAAAAGACAGGGAACACTTCTTTTGCTTTGGAAACATGAGTTAGTTGCCTTGGCACTACACAGAAACTATCACATGTATTCAAATGTGCCAAGAGGTAGGTATTTGGCAAAACCCAGCCTATTCTAGAGTTGCTAGACCCATGCTTTCACTGAATTAAATTTCAAAACAGTGAAAGTCTGTGTTTATTCCAAACCAACTTTAAGTATTCACTGTAATAAAAAAGTAACTTGTAAACTTAGTCTGTAACAACCAACTACCTTTTCAAGTTAGTAATATATCTTAATAGAATTTCATTATATTTAGGATTAACTTTTTTCCTCTGTCAAAAATTCAAATTGGACTTTGGTTGGCTTCACAACAAAAGCTTCAACTGAAAGGGAAAGGGTAAAATGAGAGATGAGAGAAAGTGGTGGTAACCATTCAGGAAGTGGATAATAGGGTTTCTCATTCTGCTCCTTCACTGCAACAAGTAGAGTGGGTTGGTCATGCAGTTGGGTCACAAGATGGCAAGGTGATGGCCTCAGCCACCCCTGCTGCTAGTTGTCTGACATAGGTCCAGCATTATAGGCTGTTTCTGGGATTGCTTGCAAGTCATGTGGTCAAACCTTTTTCTTCACTCTGAAGAAAAAGTTTATACTTTATTCACTGAATAAAGTTGTTGTGCTGACATAACATAATAAAGAGAGCTTTAAGACATCAGGAGTTAATGTTTGTAGACATAGGTGGAGTATTGACTGTTACTTGAGCGTCTAATACTACTACACTTGGTGTTCCTATTGTTCTCTATGTTCTTAATATAATAACTGCAGAAAAAAGCTTCCTCATTTTAATCAGTAAGCAGGGTCAGTCAACTGCTGACCTTGTTTGACAAAGAACTTTATTAAACCCTGTTTTAACAGATGATGAGGCAGCAACAAATTCTAGTGGCTGTAGTCATTTGGTTGGGAGAAGTAAGATTACTGCAACAAGAAGTGAATCACAAGGTCAAGATCTCAGCTTCCTCTTTGAAACATGAAACAATTTCTAAACGCCTTCAGAGGTAGTGCGGGTACTTGGGTTAAATGGAGAGTCCTGGAGGGGTTTTCCAGAACTGTAGAGCTGGTTGCATAGTGAGTGGTTACTGACTGGGATTAGAGAGGCTAGACATCAGGAAGTTAAGTGCTAGCACAAGTCAGAGGAAAAGGAATGAAAGCAGTAGGTGGAAGGATAAAGTTGGAGAAGGGTTTTCTGGCAATAGCTGTAGAAGGGTTGGAGTGGATATCAGAGGCAGATAGCAGGAAAAATGCAGTAACTTAATGCATACTGATTTATGAAAGGCTACTAAGGGCTTTTCATTGTTTTATGAATTAGAAATAAGACATGCTTGTCTGTGAATAGATTTCTTATCTTTTTATTTGCCTGCCAAATAATACGAGATTATACACCAGCTTGTTGCTTGAATACTTGTGCTTCTTCGTGATATCTGGAGATTAATTTTTGTTTCACTACTATTTTCCTCATGATTGTATTTTAAGCAATAATTTCCCATGGTGGAAGAAAAAAAGTGAAATGTTATGGGGGAAGTCCAGATTGTGGGGCCTATACTGGAAATCCTGTATAGCTAATCATCATTAGCTATTGTAAAAAGTGTAGATGATACAAAAGACTTGGTACCAAACAACGATCAATCTATTTTAGACCTACTTAGGATAAATAAAGACAAATTAAGTAAATGAACTGGAAGTTAGTGGTTGCCTAGAAACCAATAATCATGACCTGATTTTGTTCAGTATTGATTAACAGAGGATAGACTCAACCAATACTTGCTCACGCTATACTCCTAATGAATTAAAAAGGCTAAATATATCAGTGCTAAGAGAACCAATCAGTAAAATTATTGGAAGAAAATTGTGAATGTGAAGTGATACGTCTTTAAAATTCAATTGGCCAAAATCCCATGATTTCGCAACTTAAAATTTCTGAGAACAATTCTGACTAAGAACAAATCTGTTCACCAGTAAACGCAGCAATTAAAAATAAACAAAACAGATGTGAAGGGTCAGGGGTAGGAAATAGTTATAAGTTGAGGAATTTTAAAGTTAAAAATTCTAAAGAAAGCTAAGACTGTCACAAAAAAAAAAGCATGGATGAGCGGATTTTAGCCAGTAAGAGGTATAACTTTATGTATTAAGAACCAATAAATCTCATTTGTATTACAGACC